>NC_135775.1:19221265-19583625 GCF_028453695.1 Augochlora pura | reverse complement strand
GAGCCATAACGAATGCCGGCTTCGTTCTGACTCCCTTCCGAGTCTCCAGTCACAGCAACCTCCACGTGGTGAGACTCGGGCAATCGATGTAATTGCCGATTTCTAATCAGCTGTAAATTCGTTTGCATCTGATTCGAAATCGACAATTACATTGAGCTAATGGCTGTGAAATGGTGATGGGTATTTTTAAGTATCAAGTAGATTTGATTTACTTGTGTGCATTGCGTTATTTATTAAGGCGTTGCATTATTTATGAAGTCTTGTGTTAGTTACTAAGTTGATTATCATCCGGCGCTGGATTATCATGCACCATAAGATCATCATTCGCAAGTGGGATGCGTGCGAGCATTTTATTATACAATTGTGTGCATGGGTTACTTATTGTGAAGCATCGTTGCAAGGAAAGGTATTTGAACTTGGTATTCTTCCGATCGGAGGTCCTTCAGGAGCACGCTCCATGGGAGGGGCCCGTGAGCGAGTACGGGGGGTAGCGTCCCCGAAGTACCCGAGGCGCTTATAGGTCGTTAGGGTTCTTAATTTAAGTTACTTCGATTTCGTTTGTTTCTTCGTCGTTGGTTCGGTTTCCGATGCGATTCGGTTGTTCAGCGTTGGATTTCGCGAACTTTTGGAGCTTGAAAATTACACTCCATTGTCCGCGGCTTTATAATCGACGAGCGCTTCATACGCCGTGTCGCGCTAGCTTCGTGAAGTCGGGACGCCGAGTGCAATCATTTTGCATCATTGTACCTTGATTTTTTTTCTATTTCGTTTGTTCTTCGTTTCCAGGCTTTTTTTGGCTTCTTCTTTTCGTTTTTATGTTTTTTGTCTCTTTTTTGCTGAGAGTTATTTTGTATCATTTTATTTTTATTTCATTGATTATCGTTTATTGTTCGTTTTTGGTCGACAATATAATGATGAAATTATTGATTAATCTGACATTTATTTACTGTTACTTTATTAGGTTATAGTAATTTTCTATTTTCTATTTTGTATTTCCTATTTTCCATTTTCTATTTCCTATTTTCTGTTTTCTATTTTCTAGTTTTATTGTATTTTCGTATCTATGACTTCCATTTATTTTTCGTTTGCAATCATTTTATATCATTTCACTTTGACTTGATTAACCTTCGTTTTTTTCATTTAGAGTAATTTTATAATATTGTATTTCGTTTCTTTTGATTTTCATTTTATTTTTCTTTCATAGTAATTCTGTGGAACATATTTATTTTGATGGTTTGATATTTCACATCTAAATGATGAAAAATAAACGAACCATTTATTTTTATATTCTCACATCGCTAATCTTCAGTTTAAAAATTAGAGAACAATAAGTGCCAAATTTTAATTGGAACTATATCGAAAACCCCACGATGCTGATAAACCAGCGACAGACATTAATTTACTCCGCGGATCGACGACGCGTCTTCGGATTCAAATTCACCCGGAAAATTCACTCGCGCCGCGTTATCGGCTTTAATCAGACGCGAAAATCCTGGCGAATTTTGAGGAGAGCGGGGGCGATTAACGATCGCAAACTTCGCCGAGTTGTCGTAACATTATCGGCTCTAACTTCTGTTTGACGCTTCCGCAAACACGGCCGGCGGTTTGCTCCATTGGAACTTTATCGACTGATACTGATGCGACAAGAAACGGGAACCCACCCCGATGGAAATCAATCCAATCCACGCTGTCGGTTATTATCCTTTCGTTATCATATTCGGATGAGGTTTAATATCGCCTCTCATCGCCGGCTAAACCTCCCTCGTTTCCGTCCACATTTTTTTCCTGTTAATATTCTCTCTTCTTTTCGTTTATTTATCCAGTAATTTATCCTCCGGATCCACTTGCCTCGTGCCACGACTGATCTCTTTGATAGATTTACTGCAATCCTCCATCTCATTTCCATTATTGAATTCCACAGTATCCAACTCTCTTAACAAAATTGAATTTTGTTATTGCATCTACTCAGGACGAATTTTTCAATTATACCTCGATTGAAAATCTCCAATTCAATTTTCAATTCTTATATACTCAGATTTAATCATTTTGGAGTACTGATATCGTTTGTTTACTCTATATTTATTTATTTTAATTATTTTTACTACATATGAATTTTTCATACATTTATTTTATATATCTAAACATATTTACACTTATTTATTTTTTATATTATTGCCGCTTTCCAAGATTTCTCTTCTTGCAAGAAAAGTCTTCGCTTATTTATTTCGAAGCTTATTATTATCATTATTCAGTCTTACTATTATCGCACTTTCTTAGAGATGAATTTCACAAACGTTTCCCTCATTAAAATACATATACATTTTTGTCTCACATTATAATTGCATCCAGTTACTTGCAGACTAATTGCTGTGAAATCAACGAAACCGACTAAAACACAATAATAATTTCCACAATGAAAATTTCACAAATTATCTGTCCCGTTAAAATCGTGGTACAAAACCACACGAAAACACCCGACAGAAGACCGTTTCCAATTCACAAAAGCGAAGAGCCTCGAGAAAGATCAATCGAAGGCAATTCTCCGTCGTTTATCTCGCGATTGCGAGAGAAGCGTAGCCGATTTTCGAAGGGTGCGTCAGATTTTGCAGGCGTTAAAGTAGCACTCGTTAAAAGTAATCTGTGTCGCCTTGATCACTCGACTAAATTGCCGACGGGAGCAATCTCGCATTTCCATCGGCAGACTTTCAATCCCTTGCACTACGATTCCTTTCATGCTGTGTTAATTAGCATTTATTAATTCTTAATACTTTCTTTAACAGGACTAGACAATTAAAATTGTTTTCTGTTTTTTGGCTCGTCACGGCGTCGTCAGTAATAGCGACGAATTGTGACGTTACATGCGTGGACTGTATTAAATGGAGGACCGGAATTTAGTGGCTAAAAAATTATATATTTAGCCTCGTACTATTTACACCTTTTCTTTGGAGGTCCGAGGTCCTCGAATTCTATTCCAACTCTGACGTTCTAAAAAATGTTGTCTCTCGAGGTAAACTGCCACCTCTCTCACGCATTTCTAATACTCGCTGATTGGTTTTCCATGATTTTGGCAATAACCAATCAGCGAGTCTGTTTCAAGAAGGCAGCCTTCCTTTGCGCCTTAGCGCGTCCTTTTGGGAAGTTGCTGGTATATGAAAGGGGGAAAGACGGGGAATTCCTCCAGGTGTGATTACGGCTGGCCACCGTTGTAAACTGACATGGGACTTACCCTTCGGAACTTTCCCTTTTTTTATGACACGTCTTGGCTATTGAGGCCGAGAGAAGCGAAATCCTAAAGTTAAAGAATAAAGTGTGCGTTCTCTCGGCAGGACAATTATTTTAAATCTAAATTGCCTACCAGCCGTTAGCGAAAATTGTAAACTCAAAAATAGCCGGCTAGGTACGTCCGTGTCATAAAGAATATTAGTGCTGGGCACTAACGCTGTCATTATGTCATTATGTACGTCTGTTTCTAGACTTTCATAACAAGAAATAAATTTGATTTCGACTCAAAATAAATTAATAATATTTATATTATAATATAAATATAATAATATTCATTTAGTAGATTTTGTATAAAATTTGTATCACGAGTCTGACTCGTTATTATATTGCAAGGGGTTAATCTTTCAGGACGAGACTAGAAGAAGAGCATGAGAACGAACCTGTTGGCGGTCAAGTGTGCTTGGTCCATTTATTAAACCGCTACCCGGTTAACCGTAAGTTATATGAGCCCGGTTGTGGCATTATTTTTCGATCAAGCAACCCTCTCCGAAGCCTGAAGAAGACCACTCTCGGCTCGGAACTTTGCGAACTTCGGCAAGAACTTCACCGCCGCGCCGTGCCAATTAACACGTTCTACCGACGAGCACGTGGAAATCTTTCGCCCCTTCTGGTAAACGGAGGAGCGGCTTGCGAGATTTACAACCGCTCGTTCCCCCGGTGCTACGCGCGAGAACCGACGTGTACGCGTCGAAAGCTGCTGCGAGAAACGGCATTCATCCGGCGATACCCATTCCCGTCACGTACCGCGACCGACTACCGGCCGAATGGTACCGAGTTTTTCGGATAGCTCTGCCACCCATAATCAACGGATACGATATTGTTTTCTCGTGGTTGGAGGGGCACTGGCGGATCGTCTACTTGCCGCTCATCTAATCTTCTCGAGGAGTAAGGTACTCGCGAATATTGGTCGTCGATAGACCGTCGGAGTTTGGCACTTGTGATGGATATGGGCCGGTCAAAAAGAAAACTGCTATTATTATTAATATGTAACTGTGGTGCATGAATTTATGTTTATTTAATGTGCTAAGGGGATATTTTAGGATGAGTTTAGAACTGAGAAATTCAATTGTAGCTAAAGAATGAGCCATAGTAATTTTGCTTCATTGTCACTTTGAAAATTGAAATATTATACGTATTTATCAATTAATATTACACTATATATAATATTAATATTATACTATATACAATATTAATATTATACTATATACAATATTAATATTATACTATATACAATATTAATATTATATATATTATTAACCCTTTGCAGTCAGATTAATTTTAACTAGAAATCCAAGATGTTTGTTCAGACTTACATGATCTCCATTTTATATATTATGGAATTGCATTTTGTGACTCGTACAACAGTTAATATTTCTTAACGTTTTTTTAAATATAAGTAAATTTGATAAAAATTATTTTGAAATGTGCTATGACGATTTTCAGCGACGTCTTAGAATCCCCACTCGATCATAACGGTTTAATAAATATATATAATATTAATTAATTAATATGTATAACATATCAATTGTTAAAATATACAATAAATTGGCTAAAATAAAGAGTCGAGTAGAATAGCTCATCGCGGAACTTTTCTCATAATTGCATACATTGGCACGGGATTCTTTACTTACTCCACTTATTAACAAACGGACAGACATTTTCATAGAAACTATGCTCCTCGGGTTGGCATAATATTCGCTACTTCGCGAGATTTAAGAAACGCTACATTCCTGGCAGAAAAAATGTCCCCTTTGATCTCGACAACTTCGTAATAAAAAATCTTGAATTAAAAAATCTACCTTTGCTCATTTCAAAAACCTGAGGTCTCCACTTTTACATCTCCGGGGTAGCTTTGCGTTTTAATTGAGATTCCAGCGAGTGCATAAAATATGCAGAGTTTTTGAACACATTTGTGACTTTAATGCGACTTCATCGAGCCATTTAACTAAATACGCAACATTAATCTAACTATAACGTTATTAATCGTAGTACAAGCACGTAATATGTTTTATAAAGGTAAATAATTCAAGGCAAACTTTTCCTATGTTGAAATGTTTACGGGTTTCGCGTTTCAATATTTGCGAATCTCCTGCGTCACGCAAACCGCAGAGTTTTTATTTGTTAAACTGCAAAATCTGTCAACTTTCCCTTACAGATACTGTATGTTGTATTTTTACTATAATATTACTTCACTCTATTTAAAATTGCAGCCATAAAATAATTCTCTTAATATAATATATTAAATAACTTCTATAACGTTAATTAAAACTATAAGTTTTGTTAGAAATATTGCATTATTGCATTTGAACATTCAAAAAATAAATTGTAGAAAGTATTGTGATTTCAGATTATTACTTTGCTTCCAAAAAGTGCATTATTGCATTTCAGCATCGAGTAAATAAATTATACGCAATATTATGAATTAAAGCTATAATCTTTATTCCATAAAGTGCATTATTACATTTGGCTATCGTGAAAATAAATTCTATAAAATACTATGAATTAAAATTGTATTTTTGCTACCAAAAAGTACATTATTGCAATTTATGCATCCGTGAAATAAATCATATAAAGTACCGAGAAGTAAATCGTATAAAGAATCGTGAATTAAAACCACAATTTTCATTCCAAAAAATGCATTACTGCGTTTGGCATCGGGAAAACAGCTGCCGCAAAATGTTGTGAACCAAAACCGTAACTTTGGCAACACAAAGTGCATCATTGAGGCAATTGTGCAATAAATATGCTAATACCACGCGACAGTTTCCCCGATGTTATTTCGCATGTTACAGGCGCAGCATGTTGTAGCCGCTGCAGCAGCATACTTTAAAGTGGATTTCATACGTCCCTTACGATCGAAGTGTAAATTTCATGCAGTCCTAACGTGCCGGGGTGTATCGAATATCGAATTCGTCGGGCGGTTTCGCGGGAAAGGCAACCGACGATCGGCGTCGGTAACGATATCATTGTAGACAGACATTCCTATCCCGTTGAATCTCGATAATCCACCGTGAACAAAATATGACACGCAACAATGTTATTAACACGACCCAATGTTATTAACACGACCCAATGATATTAACACGACACAACAACTGAGAACGTGCTACGCGTAATAGACGACGCAGCTCTCCTTATTTGAGTAACAATAGCGGACGGCGTGGCCATTAAATATTCATCGAACCAAATTGCTTACAAACGAAACATATTCTCGACCTAATGAAAAATTTCTTGGTAGCCATCGTTCATATCTGCAAAAATTAATACAACATTAGTTATTTTTTAATGGAGTGAAAGAGATTATTGCACGCTTTAGGAGAATATTCTTTAGACACTAGTTTTCTGAGACAGAAAACAAAGAAAGGATTATTGAATCAGTGACGAAACGGTTGAAGCTAAGGAAATTCGATATAAAATTGTATATACGGTCTAAATAAATAACATATAAATAATAATAAATAATACTACTGTACTAAATAAATAAGTTATTCAAAGCAGTGTGCGCGTTCAACTGTAAATAAATGATATTCGTGGTCTACTATATGTATTGGTTACTAATTAAATAAATGATTGAAAAGATAAAAATGTAATCAGTATTGCGTTAATAATGGTTTCAAAAATATACTAATAAATGATTGTTATTTATAATTAGAAAGATTGTGTCAAGAACTGAAATATCTTGAACATTGATGTATGAAATAACAAGATTAGGAGAACCACTACAGAAGGAAGCAATTTCTGCTTGACATTTTCTGTAAACTTCAAATTAACAATTTGAAATCTTTACAATTCAATTCGGTTGCGTTCTCAATATTTTTCCAAATCATCTCCTCGCAAGAAGACTGTCATAATTCGGCGACACCGAGTTAATCCGGATGGATAACCGATAATTAATAATCAACCGTGGTCGAACGGCTAATAAATCGAACAACAACCGCTTTCTCCAATCTTTCGGCGCGTTATTTACGAGGTAATAAATTGCCTGGCGTCGGCGACGGTAAATATTACCTTTTAATATCTACGAACGGATACCGGACGGATTAATACCGCTTGAAATATGTATGTTTAAACAGTTGGTTCTCTCGCGCCGACGAATTTCCTTTTGTCCGCTCCGTTCTGTTATCCTGCTACGTCGCCCGACGCGGCCCCTGTTGCTCCTCCGTTTCGAGTGTCGCGGGACTAGCTGAAAATATTTTACTAGCCGCGACTTAACACTTTATGGACCGGTAGCCTATAAATCAGCTTTTCCACCCGATCGTTAGCCTGTGAATCGATTGCCATAGTAACCCTTAATTTGTTATCTATTGTTAGTATCCAGCATTAATATTCTTTATGACACGGACGTACCTAGCCGGCTATTTTTGCCAAAATCATGGAAAACCAATCAGCGAGTATTAGAAATGCGTGACAGGGGTAGCAGTTTACCTCAAGAGTCAACATTTTTTAGAACGCTAGTATTTAAGCTCCTGTATTTAATACAGTCCACACATATAACGTCACAATTCGTCGCTGACGACACCGTGACGCCCCAACATCTATTATTGAGATAAATGTGTTAAATTGTACTACAAGCTTCAATATTATTATATAAATTTTTAATATATTTAAAATAGTACAATATAGTCTAAACTTCTATTCGATCCAACTTGTAGTATAATAAATATATTGTACTACATTATGACGTGTGGTTTCGTCATAGATGCGTCACGTGAGCGCCGCCCCTCGTATTTCCGAATTTATTTAATAGAAACTTCGCGGATGCCTCTCGGCCTTCTGCCACACGCGACCGCTGTAATCAATAACTATCTTACCGCCCAGGTTCGCCCGCCACCGGTTTATCTTGTCGTCTCTTTTCCAGCCACCGTTCACGTTTACGACGTTATGTACTAGCCTGTTTACTTCTGTTTAATGCGGATACCCTGTTTCGCGGATAAGGTACGCCCGCGGCGCTACGAAAACGCCTCTCGGTTCCTCTCGCGTGCCGTCATAAGCGCCAGGAATTTTTCCGACGTGGTAAATTACAAGTATACAGAGAGTGTTGTACATCGATTCTCATTGGGCTACACGCGTCGTAGTTTGGAAACTTTGTCGGCGAGCTGATCGGCGCAACGGTGACGGCGACGTCGTTTGCATTATCGTCGTCTGTTGTGTGCACTGTTTTCATTAGAACATAGTCGATTTATATGTGTTAACAATGTTTTCAGGAAACATGTTTTTGATACGAAAAAGTCTAGTAAAGATACAAATATTTTCTTTGTTGATAATAAATATAACAGATGAAATATATTCAGAACTATGGTTTAATATTTTCTGTGCTTTTCTTACAAAATTTTGACCAGCGAATAAAACATTACAAATAGTCGTACTTCGAAATTAATAAAATATCAAATATAGTTGTTCGATGAGTAAAATTTGTTCTTTGACATTCTTTTCGCTTTTTTAATCCTGAAAAATTGAGTGCACATTTTTTGATACCTAGTCGAAAGAAAGTTCACAAAGCTACGAAACGTAATGGAATGAAATGTTGTCCCGAACGTGGCGTAATATATACAACGTTGCAGAATTAGAAATCTCGCGGAACCCCCCTCGAGCTTCTCGTATATTAACAGCATTATTTAGAAGTGCATTTCGAGGCTTCCCCGGCGGTGATATCCCGTCCGACGATTTTCGTAATTCTCCACTTAAGTGGCGCGGCGTGTACTGGGCAGGATTTAAGCGCGCGCCGAATGGACCCCTGAAAATTAGGTTTCTGGCGGGCTAATGCGTAAACCTGGAAAGTTGCTTATGCGTTCCCATTACACATAACTATGGCCGGGAGGTAGAACACGTCAGTCACGTTTTCGGAAAGTTTTCGCTGACGTGCGCCTCGAACGATGTATGAACATGCGAAGGCAATTTCGAACTCTTCTATGCGTCTCGAAATGAAAAACTCGCGAGACGAATTTCTTTTATTTTTTGTATTATCGTTCGCGCAGTTTATCAACTACTCGTTGATTTCTCGGAGGTATTTTATCAATTATTTCATTTATTTAAACAGCTCCTCATCGGAGAAGTTTCGATTTTATATACGGCATTTCTGAATTTCTTGTGTCAGTGATTCTATAGTATAATAATTAATAGGAATTACTCGGTTTAACAAATTATTCCGCGTCAATTGTGGACTAAATAATACAGATTACTTTCGCAACAATTTTCCCCAAAATATCGAATTTTCCCCACATGGTTAAATGAATTTTCTGTCTCGTTATTATCACATGTTATCGACTAACAGGACCACCGAATTTCAAAATTATTTTAGCAACAATTTGAAACTCTTGTTTGAAATTTTACCTTGAAAATTAACCGAATTTTCCGTCTCGTTATTTTCATAGTTTATCGATTAACAGCCGTCAGAGTAACGGAGTTATGTCCTGTCAAATATTCACTAGCCGTCGCGAATTAATTTGGCGATCGCTATCCAGTGAATTTTCGATTCAGCATATTTGCATCAGAATCGCGGGCGATGCGGCGCAATAAAATATTTAACGCGGTGATTAACGAGCTTTGTCCTTCATCCGGATCCCCGTAAATCTGTTAATAGGATAAACAACTTTCGCCCCATTTCCTCAGCGGAAAAATTAATGACCGCGAAACGCGACACACTGAAATGGGACACCATATAGTCCAGACCTGGCATCAAGCGAGTAACATGATTATCTTGCATTGCAAAACTTCCTTAGTGATAAGAAATTGGCATCGAGAGAAGATTGTGAAAATCGACTACAAGAGTTTTTCGCTAATAGGAGTCAAGACTTCTACGAGAGAGGCGTTATGAAGGAACCTTTAAAATGGCAACAAATTATAGAACAAAACGGTGCATATTTGACCTAAATCGGACAATCGGAAACGTGTTAAATGAAATCTTGAAATTCACGTAAAAATAGTGGATTTCATTCTCCCCAACCTAATATGAATACTATTCACTTCTTCTGCATCGAAATCAAATTGAATTTATTATCAAAGTCTGAATCAAGTAAAGACAATACAATAAACAAAAATTGTCCAGTCTTATTAAAGAAAATATTAAGAAAAAATAGGTGCTAATTAACGCGGCATGAAAGGGGTTAGTGCAAGGGTTAACTACGAGTATGAAAATTCTGCGGTCGAGTGAAGCGTTACTGCGCTTCCCCGGAAAGATGAATTGAACCGCAGCTGCGATTTTCTGATAAATAATTCGCCAATTAATGGCGCGAGCTATTGGAAAAGTTATCGCGGCGTGCTCGACCCTGACAAAGCTGCCCGCAAAAAGGCTACTTCGGCGCACCAGTGTTTCCTAACCGGCGGTTAATTTACGGTGAACTTTGTAATTCTGATGAACGTCGTTGCTTCGGATCTGTTCCCTTTTTTTTCGGTCTCGTTTATTTTGGACGGCCAGGAAGTTCTCCCCTGTTCCGTGGGGGGAAAAAAGTGTTTATTGATTGCTTTATTATCCCCCGGCCGCAAATGGTGCTAGACGTGTACAGCGACACAGTGTTTCCCTTGAAAGTACTCGACGCGCTCGTCACGTACCGCTACGCAAGGGAAGTCGGAGCTAATATATGTTTATACTACTGCTGCACTCCGAACCGAAGTTTCCCCTGTCTACACAATTTCCTTGCGATCGCTTCCTGATCGCAAATAGCATATCGCAGGGTAAACTGTGCCACCGCATTTTTCGTTGTATTCTCTTGCCATATAATTGCATAATAAACTAGTTCTCGATTTTTAAAGATGTTACATTTTGGTGGAAACTTTTCTCAGCGAAAATATTTCATTAATACTTTATTAATACATAATATAATTTTCATGTGTAAATTATGGAAAAATAGAATTAGATAACATATTTTTGTATATAATTATTAGCTCAGCTTTCCATAAAATTTTCAAAGTTTAAACAGAAATATTAATGAAACATTTAAGCTCAGATAATCAGAGTTTATATATAAGTATACTTATTCCAGGTCATATTAATATTCTGAACCATAAATCGTATAAATATTTCACATAATTATTAACACGTGCTAGCATAAAGTTAAGTTAAATTGAGCATGCTAATTGAACGAAAATAGGAAACTAATCGGATTAGTGAAACACGAATACAAACGGCAACTGCATAACGCATCTTAATAACGCATCGTCAGAATTCAAATGTGGATTTTGGGCGAAGTGATATGAAATATTGAAGATCGATTAAATAAATAGATCCCGTAGAGTTCGCTATGGAACTGGCGGACGCATGCAAAATCTTTCCATAAATATTTGTAATCGAACAGCATTTTAAAGCTTGCCAACAAACAATGGTTGATGTATGATGTACTAAATCTCTGCGTGCGTGTTTTACAGGGAATGTTTAACAGCGCGACACATCCCAGGTGTACAAAGAGTAAACGAAAAGGTGAAATAAAAACTCTTTGTTTCCAATTCCCTTGCAGTTGCAATGATTGATTTCAAAAATATTTTTCCACGTGTCGCATGTAGCGTCTCATATGTCACAAGTGTATCGATATTATTTGTCATAATCTTTAACGCTTGACAATTTATACCATTTTATCTTCCCTGCAAATGTTTACGCGCGTCTTTTTATTTCACTGCGTACACTTTTCTCTAGTGAAAAGGAACATTTATGGTGCGTTTAGTAAATATAAATTATGTTTTAGAAATTCTATTCTAAATTCTATTCTACAAATTCTATTCTAAATTATATTCTACAAGTTATATTTTAAATTATATTCTACAAGTTATATTCTAAATTATATTCTACAAGTTATATTCTAAATTATATTCTACAAGTTATATTCTAAATTCTATTCTATAAATTCTATTCTATATTCTATTCTAGAAATTATATTCTAATAAATTTCTTGTAATTATTAAAACACAAAAATACTAGTTATTAAAACGCGAGCATTGAATTTCTTAAATCACAAAAATTGCATCCATTAAATCACAAATACTGTACTTACTAAATCACAAATATTTGATGCATCTAAATACGAATATTCCGAGCTCCCTCCAATATTGTATAACATTACAAACATATGTGTTTAACTAAATACAATGTTCGTGAGCTAGTAAATACAATATTTTACGATCTAATAAATACAATCATGTGTTCTTTATTGTAATGTAATTATTAAAACACAAAACTACTATTTATTAAAACGCAAGAATTGAATTTCTTGAGTCACAAACATTGCATCCATTAAATCACAAACACTGTACTTACTAAATCATAAATATTCGATCCATTTAAAAAGGAACATCCTAAGCTTCCTTTAATATTAAATAACATTGCGAATCAAAAAGTTAAAGTAGTCCTTCAAATATACCCTTCGAATAAAACTCGACCCGACCAACGTTCAAACTAAAAGTTCGCCCGACCAACGTAGATAATAAATTCAGCGTATACAATTCGATTCCCATAAAATTTGTCGAACTCTGAGAACGACGGTCCTACGAACCGAAAGCTTTGCCGTACCATTTAGCCATTAGTCCCGTCGTTTCCGCTTGTCCTCGGCAGAGCAAGACGGCGTCGCTACCAATTGCGGCGACAGTTTTTCCCGAAGAACGAATCTCGCGCGCGCGTCGCGCGGTTGAAATTTATTTTCCGATCCGAAACGCTACGGTGACTCGACGGGGAATCCATCGACACGCGGCAGCCGGGGAGCGCCCATGGAAAGAAGACAATTTCACGCGGTAACGTCTCGCATCCCTTCGGCCGGAGAAAAACGGGTCAAAGAGCACACACCGCGCTCTCGCGCCGATGACTTCAAGGGGAAGTCTGCTTGTCGCCAGATAAATCCTCCGGCTGTCACGGTGCTTCATAGCTAAGTAAAACTTGATTCGAACGAGAGCATCGAGAGTCCGGCATTTTACTCGGAGACTCTTTAGCAAATGCGCTTCCGGTGCAGGGAGTGGCTTATAAGTACGCTTTCCAAGAACTTACTTTTCCTTGATCATAGTTGAGAACATTATCTATACTGCACAGCAACGAACATTGTTCGGTTCCTTTGTGACTTTTAGATCGAATTTCGGAGGCTTCTACTATACCAAAGTCTGTTTAATTAGAGATAAAATAGATAAAAAGTCCCTAGAATCGGTATAAAATAATTCGCTATTATTAAATAGCGAATGTGTAAATAATTTATGATTAATTTCGATACTGTTTAGTTGGTTAAATAAATGAGATAAAAATGTGTTTAATATTTTCTTGGACAAAGTGTAACTTTAATTTTTCTTTGGGAACATATTTTAGTATTATTCAGTGTAAAATTGGATATTATTAAATAGCGTCTGTCTAAATGATTTATGGTTAATTTTGCTACGGTGTAACTGGTTAAATGAATAAGATAAATAATGCTTTCTATATTTTCTTGGGCAAAATTGTAAACGATGCTTATTGATTTTATCCATTTTATACTGCCTGTATTATATTATTTTATACTACGTGTAAATTCTTAAAAAATCCCTTCCTAAAAATTAAATTCATTCACTCGAACGAATTATAAACTATATTTCTCTTGCAGCGATGCTAACAAAATTACGTAAACAAATCTCATCTATGTTTTACATCAAACGTGTTACATCCGAAAAAATTCCTCCGAAAACAGAAATTCCTTCCCACTTTTCCCGCGCAATCCGAACGACAATGCCCGGTGAAATGAATCGGTTAAAGCGTCAGATCGTGCGAGAGCCTCTTGAACAGAGCCAATCAATGGCCGAACGAGATCAGCCGAACGACGTAGCAGGCTGTCGCGATTCATGAAGTCGGCGGTATTCGTGCGGAACGATCCTTAACAAGGTCCGATGCGCGGACAACGTGTTAACGTAACACGTTCCGTATATCTTTCGTGAAATTTTCGGGCCGGTTCGTAGGCAGCGCGTATAAAGCAAATTTCAAGGCCAACACAACAGGGCGCCCCCTTTCCGTTCCCGTGACTAATGGCACGTTAGAGTGCCGTTAGAATATTTCGAACATGCCAGACGGCTGTGACATAAATTATGCCCCTCTGACCTGTAGTTGAAACTCGCGCTAGGGAATTATCTTCGACGTGAATTAAGGACACGGTGGCGCTCGACGGGTTTAGTCGGATAATCCCGTTGAAACTGTATACGTTTTGTCCCGCGCCCGTCAAAAGCTGCGACGCAGTTTCGAAACTTAGGGTTGCGGCTGTCATACCGCCCTATCGGGGAATCAGTATTTTTTCCAACGATGAAAATATATTACTGCGAATTTCGTTTTCATCGAAGCGTATTTTATCAGTCGCTATAGTAAAATTAGAATCGATTATATTATTATTAACTGATGCAATTAACATAGTTTCGAATTACGTTAATAATTTAAATCAAGTTCTCTATATAATTTATCGAGGAGAAGTAAGATAAAAATGTAAATATGTGATAAAAAGAAATCCTGAATTTCTAGGTAAAAAGCACAATATTGGAAAAAATGTATCGTTATAAAATAGTGATCTGATAAAAAGCACGAATCGACAGACCGCATATGAAAAAAATAGTCTCAACACATTGTAATGCAAATTACGGTAAACAGTAGAAAGCACGGTAGCAGTAATAACTAATAACGAGTAGCGCAGATAATAAAACGATTTGCATATAGTTTTCATAGTTTCAGCATCTATATTTCATGTTCCCGAATGTAGTTTGCATTAGTTTTGCATACATTTTCCATACTTCGACATATAAATTTTGCATAAATAGTCCACCGATTACCGTTCGTTAAAATAATTATCCTCGCGCTGGCGTTTTACATATCTGTAACATTCTCCGCGATAAATACGGATTATCGATTACGTAAGAGGCTACACGGAGATGCTTAACAGCGCGTATCGTCCTGCGCGATCTTAAACGGAAGTTTAAATAACTAAAGGAAGGAAAAGAAAAAAAGGAGAAAAGAGTTGCAATCGGAGAATGAAGTTGCCGCGCGCACTCGATGCTTGTAACAGCAGTTTGTTAAATAAAGTTTCTATTCATTAATTCTCCTTTTTAATACTATTCGC
The DNA here is from genome assembly GCF_028453695.1 of Augochlora pura. Taxonomy (NCBI): domain Eukaryota; kingdom Metazoa; phylum Arthropoda; class Insecta; order Hymenoptera; family Halictidae; genus Augochlora; species Augochlora pura. Next base: position 19,568,308 of record NC_135775.1, on the reverse strand, counting down.
TCGGCAGCGAAACTTTTCTCGGATTACCGGCCGCGGAACGATTCATAATTTCTTTTGCTCGCGTTCCGCGTTTCCTAAGATCCGAGCAACTTGAAATTGCAAATAGTTCTCCACGCGGTACGCGATTCGTAAATTGGAATATTCAACGGAGGTATCGACCTAAACCGGAGAACGTTGGAACGATCGGGAAAAGATTGTAAATGTCGTCGATCTTGCGTAGATCTTTTAACCCATTGACGTACTTTAACGAGTCACACTTGTGATGGAGATTTATGACAATAAGTTATATTGTTACATATAATTAGCTCTGATTCAAGTAGAAATCAAATTTTATTCTCCCATTACCAATATTTAAACATTCGAGTATATGTAAGCGATAAATATGAAATACCTTTTTCACTTAAGAAATTAGTACAATCGAAAAATTCTAGTCATAGCAATTCTAAAGAAAATGGTACGGCAAAGGGTTAATCTACCGAAACCCTTGACACAGCGATCGACGTTTGCCTTAACCCTTTACTATACTTTGACGAGTCCGACTCGTGATGGAAATTACTAGTAACAAATAATTAAACATGGATGTTAGTCTATTCTTTAAAGTTGGAATAAAATTCTGATCCCTTGTTATTGTATTAATATTTAAGCATTTAAGTATATTATTTTATTAAGTTTTGTCTCTTTTAAGAAATTATACCAATTGAAAAATTCCTAATCGCAGTAACTGCGAAGAAAATGGCACGTCAAGGGGCTAATCCGGCGCTCCGAATTCACCAGCGAGGATGTAACTTCCAATCTAAATGGAATTCGAATCTACTTACAACTTCGCGCCATTATTGTTTCAAAACCAATTTAGCTTCTACGGCGCGCCTTACAGACTAAACAGATCTGGTGAGAGTGTAATGAGGAATAATCCTCTGGGAAAGAAACTCGGCGACAGAAGAGCGATCCTTGCCAATATTTTCGCGATTAGACTCGAACGAGCTTATCCCGGTCGAAAAATAACCTCGCCGGAAAACTAATCGAACTTATCGTTAACATTTCACCGGCCTTCGGCTGACTCGACTTCTAATAATCTTCTGATGAATACTGATAATCTTCTGTCGATTTCTGATAATCTTCTGTCGAGTTCTTTGAACTCATAATCAAATTTTAGCGATAAATTTTGCAGAATGCAAATTACTCCTGTAAAACATACTTAGCGACATGTCTTTTAAATAATTTGTTATTTAAAATAGCTATAATTTTAAAGTGGATCGAGTGGAACGAAGCGCGTTAATTAGACGCAGTTTCAAATTCACATAGAGAATTTTGGTTAGATTTATCTCTTGTTACACGTACTTACAATTATTCATTTCGCAAGACGAATATTTGTCAAAAATTATTTTAACGGCGGATGCCGCTCGCTGTCTTTAATGTCGCGATGACGCCTCTTGGTCCTTACATTGTCTTAAAAGCAACATTGTCCTTACCATCTAACACTCTCCTTACATTTACGATACTACATAAATATATAAGAAATCTCCGTCAACCTAGTGTTAAATATATTTCGAGCAATAATTGCATATTCCAAATAGAATTAGCCAAGGCCACATCTTTCGACCCGATTTACGTACGAGAATGAAAGCAGAACGCGCGTCGCGTGTAAATCCGCGACGATTCCACGGATTACTCTCGCAACCTTAATGAAATCACAAAAATTCTGCGACTGTCGGATCCGTAGAATCTCTAGAATCTCTAGGATCTCTAGGATCTGTAGGATCTTCGGCGGCCCTGGGGCTAGGCTGCATGCTTCAGCTCACGGTCTCTCTCTCGGCAGATATGAAGCAGGTGGATATCTCGTTTCGTCGAATGATACCAGGGCAGAGGCGGGTATTATACCGGCCTGCGACCGTAACCTTTCACTGCGGCGCTCTACTCTTAAGCGTTTTACTCGCTTTTTTACAATCCGCGTTTCTTCATCTCACCGGCGCAAAACGGCCGGCTCATATACAGTGTGTCCGCGCTTAAGTGTAAATGGACCGTTATCTCGCGAACTGTTGTAGTCGCGGAAAAAAAAAATGTGTGCACAGACGTCCCATGGCGTTCGACTGCAATTCTTTTATATTTTGTTGACCTTTGCTCGTGTTTCGCTTTTTCTTTCGCGGCTATGCGGCTTATTTATTTGCTTTCGAAGCGGCTCGATGATTTGTCGATGGCAGATTTGAGTTAGGGAGGTGAGGTGGTCACGCTTACTTTGATCCGTTCAGTATTATTTAAGATTTTATTAGAATTACATGTTAGGATTTATATGTTTATTGCTTGTGAGTAATAGACAGTAACAATTTATTTGCTAATGTTCTACAATTGCTGGTTTGGTATGATTTCTGCCTTAAATAATTTTAATAAGTTGAAATTAATATATCGACATACATAGTATTTTTTTAAATCTTTTAACTATTTTATATTTCACTCTTTGTCCTATAAATAAAGAAAATCCTTAATCTGTTTATTACAACTATAAATTTCTAAAGTAGCCAGAAATGACACTAAACGTGATAAATATATGTACAGTAAAAATGCTTGAATTATTTTATCATTCTATTGCAAATTAGATATAAGATCTAAAAATATTAAATAATATAATAAAGCTAGTGAATTTCTTATATTATACACAAGGTTTTGTATATTTCCGCTGTTGAATTTCGCACAAATCTTTAACGAGGCGACAATCGATATATCTACCCTGTTCGGTTGCAAACGACGATGTGAACGGTGTCGATTTTGAATTCGATAAGCTGCACAGATGTCACGCCCTAGAGAAGCAATAAATTCGGACTCGTAGTATACGTCGAACAAATTCTATGGAAAATATTGTGTTTACTGCGCAAAGAAATGCTGCGCGTCGTCGGGAAATATTTTCAATGGACAAGTCTCAAAATGTCGTGATGGATGCGCGCAAGTTGCATTTCTATGCTGCGAGAGTTGCATAACGATGCAATATCGTACATTTGCATTCGCGTTACAAGATTGCAGCTGCCTACCGAAATTTCGGAGTACAGTCAGTCCCATAAGTATTCGTACCCTAATTGCTTATAAGAGAAATCTGTTGAAATCAAGGGATGCATGTAAAATTTTGCTGTAAACTTTTTATTATCTAATTTAATATTTTTGGATGTGACGGAAGAGGAAAAGTTTGGAGAAAGCCTACTACTGTGGACCCAACCCACTTAATACTAGAAAATTAATATAAAGTAAAAAAGTTACTCTAATATGCGATTTTTTGACGAAATCTACACTGGTACGAATACTTTTGTGGACTGTTATTACGTACTACGAGGAGTAAAATCAATATATTGTTATTAGTTAATCAATTTTGTTATAATTTGGTATAAATAAACTTTATGCACGTGTTCATTCATAACAAAAAGTTTATTGCAAAATCTTACATGCGTCCCTCGATTTCAACAAATTTCTCTTATAAGCATTGATGGCACGAATACTTATGGGACTGACTGTATGTGCTGTTTTAATTAATCCTTGTCGGAAAACAATGACTGTAAGACGCGGCCGTATATCTGTTAATATATTTCGGTAAGTTTTATGGGCTAATAGAACTTTATTATGAATATTCACGCGGGCCCTCTCCTATTTTACTGAAAGTTCTTTACTACGAGGAGTTGCGGTGGATATTAAACTTCACCTTTGATACATAAGGCTTTACGGCCGTTCCTTTTACAGCTTGCAATTACCGGTGCATGCGAAATGACGCATCCCTTCGGGTTCCACGGATGCCATTCTTGCACTTTTCTCGCCTACGCGGGAACTTCGACGTTCAAACACCGACGCTTCCGGTACTATTCCGTGCTGCATTTTTAATATTCCTTGCTTCCGATTCCGCCGAGTAATTTTATTAACGTCTCCAGTAAATTCGCAATGTTGTACGGTAAATGGGTTACAATAAATGTTAATGCGGAATAGAATATACGATTAAAATGGAATCTAAATGAATTTAAAATGAGTTCCAATTTAAATTTTATATTTTACTTATATTAATTTAATCTTTCTATATTTAAATAACAATACTAAAAATTATAATTCTTCTGCGAATATAATTTAAAGCCTCTGCTTTTTTTTATTACTAATAATAGAATTCTATATGGAATAGTAATAATCAATAATAATCAATTTAATTCAATAAATGTGTCTTCTACTATTGAAAGTATCAATTTTTTAATTTTGACTCAACTCTGTGTGCTGTTAATATTTTAAATACCAGATGTATGCATAAATTCAAGATATTAAAGAATAACTTCCTTACAAAGAAAGTAATTAGAATTTCATTGGCATACAAAATTTGCTGTTTTTGAAGTAGTCTATACATAATGCAATATTTTAATTTTAATAAATATGCATCAAGAAACATTATAAAAGTACGAAGAGTTTTCCTTTGTATTTGAGTTTTCTCTGCTAACAAAAGATGAAACTAATTAATATCATTGGTCCTGCCGTCCTCATTACTTTTTTTTAAATAAATCTTATTTTGCGACATGAGTGGCACTTAATTAATCCATGATGTGATTTAATCTTAATGCAAAAATTAACACTCACTGTTTGATATATTTTCTTAAAAATCCAGCCAATGATCCACAATAAAATTTAGAAATCAACATTTAACTACACGAATCTCATCACTGTCACTGTCACTATTGATCACTATCATTATTGCTGTCACCGTCACTTATCCATACAATAACCAAAGTCGTACTTAAGCCAAGCTCGTTTTCTCAAACTACTTGTGTCATCCACGCACTTCGACTGTCGAAAGTCATTTGAACGCAGGTAATTTACTGAATCCACAAGGCCTGCGAGTTTTTCATTTGCGCAACGCACTGACCTTGTAATCATTGTTAAGCACGAACTGTCGGTTTATGACAGGTATAATTTTTCACCATTTATTTGCCATTCGTGTAAGAACCTGAAAGACAATAACTTGAAAGGAACAGTGAATGCTTATACTTTTACAGTCTGTAGAATGGCTTTTAAATAATTATTTATTACGTAGTTCTAAGAAAAATGTAGTAACTAATCGATATAAAGAATTAAGTGATAAATGAAATTGTTATATAAGATATATGTTTAATGATTATTTGCATTTCTAGCAATCACTTCTTCAGTTTACTATATTTTACTGTTCCAGGGATATGTAATACGGATTTTGCAATTTTAATCGACACAGTATTACAATATTAATCGACATAATATAACAATTTTAATACAATATGAACATTACAGTGTTACAAGATAAATAAAAATATTGCCTAAGTATAACAATAATCTTTTTCTGCAATTTTTAACACATTGACAAGCCTATTTTGAAGAAACCTGTTCTTAACGCTGACATTTCTCTGCTTTAAAATAAACAGGTAATAATCAGTAAAAAATAATAAATAAATTCTTTTTCTCTTTAGTAACAAACATTTAACAGACGCGTCGCAGCCCATTGTAAATAAACCAAACCGCGATAAACGCAATAAAATGGTGTCAACCTTTCACCAAATGACTTTCGTCACACATTGTGCAACATTCGACGAAAATTTGCCAATTCCACAAAACAGCTAAACAATTATGCGACCAACAGCGATGCGGCATCTGATAGAACTTATCAAGTCCTTTTTTTGCAATGTTAAAACGTCGGCAACGCTTTGCGCCGCCGAGATAGAGTCGGCGTCAGAAGCGGCCCGGAATCGCCGGCATCAAATAATTACACGGACCCGAATTCCGCAGCCGGTTTTATTGCGATCCGAAATCTATCGGAGCCGCACGAAAGAAGCTTGTAACGGTGTCTGTAAAGTACAACACACAGGGGGAGCCAACATAAATACAAGCGCCGCGTACACGGTACAACCGTCCCCGGGGGTGTGTGCGCGCCCGGTTGTTTCCTCCTTCCGTTCCAGAAGCTCGCTTGTTGCTTTCCAGCCCCCCGAGTAGGCCAGCATCCAGCGGCGCGACGTGCACCTCCCCATCCCTCTCTCTCTCTCTCTCTCTCTCTGTCCCTTTTGTTGTCCGAGAGGGACAGAGTTCATCGATCTTTCGACGAAACAGAAAAGTCCCACCGCGACGGGCGGCAGTCTTTTCTTCCACGGGAAAAACGCTTCCGGGTATTTCCGACCCCTACTCATCGTCTCGTCCTGCCGCCTTCCTCTCTTTCTCTCGCTCTTTGTCTCTCTCTCTCTCTCTCGCTCTTTGTCTCTCTCTCTCTCTCTCTTTTTCTCTTCTGTTTTATGCTTCTTCGGGACCACGTTGTTATTGCCCAACCTGTTTCTGTCTCCCCTTTTTCCAGCCAGCAGAACCGAACCCTCCGCCACCTATTTTCTTCCGAATCCGCCATCCACTGCCGAAAGGCTTCGACGAATTCGACGCAATCATGATCTATGCATCCTTTCTGACGTGTTTGGACTACTGAGACGCTAATTAATTAATAATTTTTGGGGGCTGGATGGGTCTGGTTTACTTTTTTCTTTATTTAAAGTATTAAGGTTGAGCGCCGCGTTAGACAAATATGGGCGACATTCATTTCTGATCAATCTTGAAAATTCATATTTCTTGCAATATATCGTATTATTAAATTATTAATAAATTAGTTGTTAAAAACGACTGCTTGTCTATGTACATTTAAGAAAGGGTTGAGTAAGACGTGCGTTTAAAATCTAATTTATATCTTTGCAATCGAGTGGCGACGACAAAGATTGCTCCAATATTTTTAAATAAAATTTTATATTATTAAATTAGTACGTGTTTGATAAATTGTCAAATAATAAAGTAGTCTTCTTTATGCATACACGTTCAATTTCATATGTAACAAATAAAGACAAAGATATCCAAATGAAGATATTGTAGGTTAAAGCAAATTTCTCCATTTTGAGGTTAAGATAGTCTTGAATGCAAAAAGGTTAATTAATATTGCAAGTAGTAAATATTAAGAAGTAAATCAATTTCTTAAGAAACAAATTAGGGATATATGTAGTTCTTCCAGTTACCAATTAATAAATATAATTGTGTAAAATATTTAGACAAGTGTAAAGTTCCAACAATATAAATCTGAATTTTATTAGCACTGACCTATAAATATCAAAAAGTGACTGACACGTGTTCTTTAATAAGACTGAAAAGATTGAATTTATGTCGATTGACGTCATTTTCCATCGAATATAAGCTATATAATTAAGTATTGTATGCAATCAATTTCTGTGAAAGTGGCTTTTAATGACAGCAGTTTTTAAATACAAAATATAAAGCTTAATTTAGCTTAATAAAGCATTAATTTCGTTCAAATATAAAAGTGCATTTCTCGTATAATACAATAAATTGCAATTTCAATTACCCGTCACATCAATTTCACCGCGTCTATCAAATACAAAATTAACAGAAAATAATATATAATAAAGTATATAGAAAACAATTGCATCTACATCGTAAAATATCCCCAATTTTAACTAGTAAGACAACAACAAAGAAAGACATGCAATGCTTTGATCGATTTAAAAACAAAAGTGTTCGACCAACAATAAGAAATTCATGATAATGCATACAGGAAATGTTCCACGTACATCTCAATAGTCGAATCAACTTATCGCCAAATCCGTCTGAATTCCAGCATACTTCCAACGATGGTCGAACAATTCCCTGTTTCCTTTGTCTTTGGTTTTGCGTTCTTGCGCGTAAGGGCTCGATAAATTCGACCCAATCACGGTCAATGCATTTCTCGATGCCGTTGCGGTGTCGCGATACAATGGTCTTCTTGACGGTGCACTATCCGTTGCGGTTTTATGGGCCAGTGTGCAGTAATGATTTAAACATTCGATAGTACGCCGTTTTTATGACGTGCCGCGTCATTACGCGACAATCATTGTGATATAGTGCACTATACGCCCTGCGTTCTATGCGATTTTTTTGATACCGCGCGTTATTACCAAGCGATTACCGCGATCGATCGCGATGCACTGTCGACGATGTTCTTTCTTGCGACGGTGTTCTGTTTGCACTCTAGGATAGCGATCCAAATTCTTATTATTTTTAGTGTACAGTTAATAACTTTTATTGAAAATTTTATTAATAATTTTCGTTCGAATTGATTAGTGAAAGTCGCATTTGAATTTGTAAACTGTTCCAACAGAGCGAATTACATTTTATCGAGTTTTACTTACGAATTAAAAATTTAAATTCCACTTTCAAATTAAAAATTGAAGTTCCAATGTACGAATTAACCCCTTCACACCCGAGTGGTGACTCTGAGACGTCACTAAAATTGTTCTATTACGTCTCAAGTTAATTTTATTTATTTTAAAGTTTTGATTTAAAAAATTGTTACACAGAGAAACTATTGGCATAAATGATAAGAATTAATTTCGTATGCACAAAAGTGGACTTTGTTACATATAAAATAAAAATATTATAAGCCAGAAATTTTATTTCAAATGCACAGTTAAAATAGCTTCGAGTACAATAAATAGTTATGAAAACCTGTAAAAACTTCATCACTGTTAACAACATATTTCGACTGTATTAAATGATTTATAGCATTTATCTAGAAATTTAAAAACAAAAAATTGTAAAAGTGGAAATGCTTGTTTGCACTTCTCTTAAACAGATTTATCGATTCCCGGGTGCATTGAATAAAAATGTTTATCAGTCGTATCTATACGAGTTCGTAAGCCCCATCGGTTCTTATCAGGAAGAAAACTTTTGATATCAGTTTTACGATCCATAAATAAGTACCATACTTTGTCTCTGTAAAAATAATGCGAGCCGCATAAATCCTATTACATCCGTAAAATTTTATATTTCTGTATGTCGGGTCACTACGGCCGGTTATAAAAACCATGGAAGATAATTAAGGGAGGCTGGCGAGTTAAACGAAATTTAAATTTTATTTATGGATCCCCTGCTCTTTTTATGCATGGATCCGTACTTTATTCCCGGATCGTTGCGAATTGTTCTACAGCCTCCTTTCGGTTTGATTTCAGCCCGGCAGCTGTTGTAATTTCGTGTCCTCGAACTCCTTCTGGTTGATAGCACCAAGAATAGCCACTTAAGTCGGACTTTTTTTTTTCTTCAAATTGCTGTACTCGTAATTACGGCATTCTATCCGAGACTGGACGTATCATGCTAACAGCTTCAACAGCATTTCTTCTTCTGTCGCAGGCAATCGCCTTCGGCGAAACTAATGTTACCAAGTTTCGTCCACTCGGCCAAAGAAATAGAGTAACATTAATTCGAATTCGAAGTCATTATTTTGGCTACCTTTTTTCTACTTTCTGCAATATCTTCGGCTTTACTTTTTATTATGTACTACTGAGTACTCACTTTGTCATCTTTTTGTACTATCGCATTGTCATCACAGTAAAAATCATGTTACATTTAATATTTATAATTATATTTTTAATAGAAAATTATTCTTTCGCCAATTAACACTAGATTTATCGAGCTGTTTTATATTATTTATAGAAGTAACGATAAGACGTTTAGTCTGATTTTTAAGTAACGTTATTGTAACACTTGCTGTATTGTTTCGTATTATTTTTATTACCATATTTATAAATAATCGTAAATTAATAAATTTATGGCGATCATTTCGACGAATTCAGTAAATCTGTGCCGAATAAATATAAATTAAATATAAATTAAAAAATCGAACAGAGTAAATGTAAATTGAATAATAAATTAAATTAAATATAAATTAAATTAAATGTAACTCAAAAATTAAATTAAATCAAACTCCTGTAAATTGGAGCAGAATTTTCGATGAATAAAAAGAGAGTGTCCGTGAATCTTTTACAATAATCGTGCATCGAATATTTTGTAATCATTATTTCAATCGAGTAATTAATGTACGCGCCCCAAAGTTCAACGCCGCCGATATTACAAATACCGAAAATTTCGATTTTAATTCGGACACCGAACGCTAAGCTCGTTTCTCACTTTGATTTTACGTAATCAGCAATTCTGATGTATGCTAAATAAATATGGAAGCAACGATTGCCCTGCGAATTTCGTGCAATCGCGCCGAGCAGGTGTCAGTTCGCACGATGCCGAAATAATCCAATGTAAAAATAATTAAAAGATTATAACGCTATCAATCTTTCTACTTTGATTTTGAATGATTTAAACAAAAAGGTAAGACAGAACAGTGCATTAAAACTGATGCTTACCTGTGCACGTGACACTTAATCGTCCTCGTTGGAAATAGGTAGACAAACAAAGTATTAAAGACTTTTTTACTAAAATCGAGTTTGCAGAGAGAAAATTCTATGAATACTAAAATAAAGATAAAAATACTAACAGGTCGAAAGTTTTTGAAATAAAAATGCAAAACTAGGCAAGTAAACTCCAGATATCCATATGCTGATACCGCCCGCAGGCAGTGAACCTATGATATCTCGAATTTTTGCAAAATTACTTTTTTGTAAAGAATATAGAAGATTCATAAAAATCATGAAAAATTTATAAAAATTATTAAGATTCATAAAAAATAAGTGCTTCGGTATAAACTGCTAGAAAAGGATAAGAAACAGACTTTTTAATGCTTTTATTACTCTACTACTTTACTTTGCTATTCATTGTTATTAATAATAAGTAGAAATGAAAAACTGTGTAATCTTTTATATGCACAAAAGACGCATAACAAAATGTTGATGCCTCTGGATATTTACCTTATTCACTTCCGTTCTAAAAAACTCCTTCTTTCTCCCAATAAAATTCCGAGGCGTATTGTCAGATAAATAGGATGAGCAAAGAGATACACAGCGGCGATATAGATTTAGCACGCGACATCCATTCCTGTAGACCATTTTCAGGAACGACAGCCTGGCGAATCATCTACATTCTACCCGCATCCGTCGTCAAAAATGTAGATCGGTATCGACGCGCGCGACATAAAGAGCGTCCCCCGCCCACATTCCCGGACCGCTACAAATATATCCACGCTTACAGGCACCTTTGCGCGACACCGTTGTGACCGACATTCTGGACGTTGTCGGATGATTGTTCCCAGAAAATGTCAATAGAATCGGAACTGTTTTATCAGAGCCTCGATCTCCTCCAGTGTGCCGTCGTTGCACGGGTGCGAACAACTCCCCCGTAAAATGTGAGATAAAGGTATTACGTCTGTTGGATCCGTGCTCCAAAGTGATTCACTATCGTCCAGACCGTCGGCTTTTTTTATCCTTCGGTTCTACGCTAAACGAGATTACGAGCACACCGATTCCCATTGGCCGCGCGCCTGTTCATTTCGTTGCTTTTTCAATTTGACCGCCGAAAATCCCATTATTCTTTCAGCCCCGTTCGCAGTTTATTCTTTGATTTTATTTCGGGTCTTTTACTTCTTTTTGGTTCGATTCGTGGAATAGATTTTATGTGGGATTTAGATATGGAGATCGTGGTTGTTGGTGTAAGTTTGCAGCAATTGTATAACAAATAGATCTTGTATTATACAGGTCTTTTCTTTGATGATAAATAGGCTACGAATATTAAGTATTTTTAACAAAAATTACTAGGTTAGAAATAAAAATTCTAAATCCACGAGAAGAATTTTAGAATATTTTTGTGTCATTTGTAACTTATAAAAATTAATTTCTTTTTACATAAAATTTTACATAAAATCTGAGTCATAAAATCTGAGATCAATTTCCCTAAAAACAGCAGAATAATTATAATCTATAATAAATATACTCAATATACAATATACTATACAATATATTATATAAATCTTGAAAATCCAATTGACGAAATAAACGCATAGTTCGCGATGATACGTAACAATCGATCGGTTCCGTTCAATATTCGATTCTCGCCTAAACGCGAATAAAAGTATTTCCGAGATCGCCATCATCAACGGCGTTGTTACGTAACTTTGATTTCCCGAGGGGAGTGTTGAACCGTACACTTCGCGGCGGCGATGTTATTCAAAAGGAATCGATCCGCGCTTATATCGATAAGGCCGAGTTTGCAGAATACAAATCCGCATTAGTATTCAGCCCGGCAGTATATTGTTGATCGTACGTTTCCGTTCGACTCGTACTCGGTTTACCGCATTGCTTGAAAATTCTCCCGGCGGGTAACCTTATAATGGATGAGGCGACATCCTCCACTCAGGGCTGCGGCTACGGAACACTCGGGGCATCAGCTGAATATCGACAGGATCAGAGATATTCCCGGTATCCTGGCAATCGGCTCATCGATCCGAGACATTCGGTGATCGACACGCCACGCCGTCATCGTCGTCGTCGTCGTCGTTCGATAAACGCTTCCCGGTCCCGTCGACCAACGAGCTATGTTCCCCTCGCGAAATAACCATTAACCTCCTGGTAAACACCGAACCGCACGATCGATTCTCGAAGAAGCCGTTTTATTCGCGGATATTTATCCTACGACGACGAAACTGGGAACTCGAACGATTTTCTGACCACTGAACCGCGGAACGAATGAGCGTTTCGAGCGGATAAAAGTCACTGCGGAGAAGGAACGATTTCTTTTTTTATTAAAAACCGCGAGCGACGCGCGTAGTAGGGTATTTAAAAATTGTGCTGCAATGAGTATGATGACATTTTAGCAGTGTCAGTATTAGGGTCAATATTAAACATATTTAGTGATTGGTATATGTTGTCTTATGAAAATTGTAAGATGTAATTTATTTAATTTTTTCACAATTTTTGTGACACTGTATGCCTGAACAAAGAAAGATCCATAAATTTCTAATCGAAGCAGTTTTATGATATCATTATAAATAATTGTAAATAATCACCAATAATTCTAAAATTAAGTTTATAGTAACCTTTAGAGTTAAACTAAATCCTTTAGAATTAAACTTAAATTATCTATTTTTAAAGTTTTTATGAAATCGTAACGTTGGCCGATTCTTATTTTCGTGTATAGTTATACATGTATATTATTCCATTAAACGATCCTGCCTTCGTAAAATTGAGTTGTACGACCAGAACAATAATTCAATTTGTTCCGAGTAGAATTGAACGATGTATGATTTTTTCCGACCTGGAATGCCGGTTCGTTTTGCTACGGCTCGTGGAACGAAATTCTGTCGTGTCGCTTTGTATCGGATATTTGGTACACTCGTTTCTATTCTCAGTGAAATAATGTCTATCTTATGTGTCACCCACGTGAAATCCTCTGACGGCGCGCATGTAGGGCCACGCCGGTCGGTATCAGTCAAATTATCGCGGCTTTGTATTCCCGTTGCGCGCGTCCATAAAAACATTAATATTTATGAGCTCGGTGGCGCGGCCATAAACCGTAAGGTCCTTTTAATTTTATACCCCCTCGTAAACCTTCTTTTTAATCTCCTCACGATTCGAATGGCCGCCATTAATTGACAGATGTCGGACGAGTCGCCGGAATCCGATGGTTTTCACGCACCATTCGATATAACGCCGCTATAAATAGGACTATTAGTAATGGAAGAAATTCATTAGCGGCCTCGTCGTGGTGATCTTTCGTTGCTGCGACGAATAACCGAAACAACGTGAAAAAGTCTTTAATACGTAAAGAAGGAGAATATTTCACAACCGCGTTAATTGTAACAATATTTTTCTACGTGCGAGGATCTATAAATAATTGTTTAAAATTAACACTACACAGATTTTTACACGTGTAAAATTTCTTAGAGAAGCGAATTAATCAGAGATGTAATTATTAAATAAATGATCTTCCAAATATTCTTATGTTTTAATACGTTATTAACGAAGAATAAATTCGTTGATACTTCCAACCGCAATTAAGCATTAAAAAGTTAATAAATACAATCTTACATCTTAGAAGAAGGTACCCTAACCTAACATTAAATCTGAGAAAGTTTCAACCACTTGATTTTTGGTATAGTGATCGTTAATTCAATTATAGATTTTAAACCCCGCACAGAGACCGGAATATTGGTTCTAACAGCAACCATTGATCCGTGACACGAACAGAGTACATATACTTTAAAAGTGCACCACTATGCGACGCGGCACGGTATCATGGTCCCATTCGACGTTTTGATTAGCGACAATATCAGCAGAGGGTCGTCAAAGAGAATTTGTTTCTAGCAGCATCGAGAATGAAAATTGCATGATGCTCGACGGCGAACATTTCGTAGCACTGAATATTTAACTCCGACGAAGAGGTGCTATTAGTAATTAATCAGAGATTAGTAGGAGTGCAGGCCACTCTCCAGATAAACGATTTTGAAAATGTTGCTAAGACCATTTTTATCCTTAATATCACCAGGAAAATAATATCTTTATCGTTATAAACTTATAATAATTATTTTCATTTCTATGCATTATTTTATTTTTCATTTTCATAATATGCAACAATAATTCTTTTATTTTGTATAGTATTATATTGTTTCAATGAATTTATATTAAAGATTTGAAAGGAACTTTTCGAACAATTTAATACCATATTGTAATAATTATTGTATCGTTTGTAATACTATATTTAATGTAGTATATTGTAAGAAACCTTTCATGTCATACATTATTATGTGCATAATAACAATTCTCTTATTACATGCAGTATTATATTGCAACAGTTCTCCTATTTCATACCGTATTATATTGTTATTAATTTTCCATTTCGTGTGATATTATATTGCAATAAATCGTTATTTAGTATAGTAATATGTCACAATATTTCTTCCAGGTTCTATAGTACTATATTGTAGGAAATCTTTCACTTCGTACATTAACAACTTTACCATTTCATACAATATTATATCCTCCATTAATAATCTTCCATTTTGTGTAAGACTATATTGTAACAATTCTGCCATTTTATACAGTATTTTATTTCAGCAAATTTCACATTTTATTTATTACTATATGTATAACAATTCTATCATTTCATACAGTATCGTATTTCATCAAACCTTTCACTTAATATAATATTATATTATAACAAATTTTATTTCATATAGTACTATATAGTAACATGTATTCCATCTTTTATAGTACTACATTATAAAAAATCTTCCATTCCATTCATTAATAAATGCATTCTAACAACTTTTACATTTCATACATTATATCCTAACAAATCTTCCATTTTGTTTAGGACTATATAATAATTCTGTAATTTCATACAGTATCATTTTTTCACCAAATATTCCACTTCATATAATATTATATTGCAACAAATCTCTCACTTTATATAATATTATATTGTAACAAATTTTTATTTCGTACACTATTGTATTGTATCCTAACATTTCTATATTACTATAGTACTACCCCTTCTATAGTACTATATTACAAGAAATCTTCCATTCCATTCATATTATTCGCGTTCCAACAACTTTTCCACTTAATGCAACATTATATTCTAACAAATCTTGCACATTATTATATCGCAACAATTCTGCCATTTCACGCAGTATCGCATTCCAGCAAATCTTCCGTTTCATACAGCCTTATATTGTAACAATCCTTCTTCCACATTCGCCGGCCCGCTAAGCCGGTAAAAAATGTGGCACCGTATTCTAGACGATAAAACAACCGTATTTCTCTACGTCCTGTATCTAGTAGGCCTGCTAAGCCCCTAAGTCTGCCGAGAACAAAAATCGCCGGACGTGTACAAACGATAAGAGGTAGAAAAAAAAATGGAAAAAAACGCCGAACATCTCACGCGTGGCAAACGTTATTGTTCGTAACGAGCTGTAAAATCTGTTGTGCCGTCGCGGTCGTATTAACCCTTTGCACTCGTAGCGATAACAAGTGTTAATCTGAAATAATTTTCTTGGATCAGAGCATTTCCATTTTATGTGACAAAGTGCATTTTTATGCATGCGAAATTCATTCTTGTGAGTCGTACCAATAGTTTCGCTATTTAACCCTTTACACTCAGCGTCATCATGGATGTTATTTACCAGCACTTGTGAATCTTTATATTATATAGTATATTTTTGGAACGAAATATGATATTATAATAATATTCGATTTATATAAATTTCTAGACATCGAGGAATATTTGCCGATTAACATTTTGTTTGTTATAATTTCGTGCAGTATGATAAATTTTAAAGCATTTCAATAAACGCATTTCAAGCTGACTACTACATATTTTACAATAATGATCTAATTAACGTTTTTCGTCTTGTACTCTTCTGTCAGCAAAAGCAATACAATCCTGTTTTCTTCCTCCCACATTGCGAATAGTTTATATATCATTCAAGCTATTGTTCATCAAAGAAATTCATGGACATATTCTCTGTTCTCAAAAATCAATTCTCAACTGATTATACTATATCTTACATATATAATTACATATTTCAGTAATTGTACCATATTCTGATTTGTTTTCTCAAACTATATCATATTCTGTTTTGATTCTCAAAAAGTTGCACTATAATAAATTAATTCCCCATACTAGCTAATAAACTTTAATATCTAATAATATACTAGAACCACAATGTCATGTAAGAAGAGACAACAGAGCACAAAGGGTTAATAATTTTTTTTATGGACTCGGTACGCGATAGAACAATTTTAGCGGTGCCTTAATGTCACCACTAGAGTGCAAAGGGTTAATATTCAACGACCGCGATGCATATTCAATCGTACATTATATTTTCCTAGCATGACTGTGCAGTCTAATCTGTGCAACAGCAATAGCTTGGCTTAACTGTCTGGGCAAACGATCGAATCGGCCTCTCCATGTCGCGAACAATGGGACCGAAAGCTCGGCGAGCCGGGGATTAACTGGCTAATGACAGTTTTTTTGCACGGCGCCGGTACGCTTTATCAAGGCGATCATTGGGGGGGGGGGGGGGCTTGATAGGAGCCTGGGTTATGGTGCTGATAATGAGCTGATTTTTCCGAGGTTCTCGTTAACAGTCTGTGACGCGGCTCTTTCGAAGTTTTTGGAACAGTATTCGGCGGTGTTCGAACTGTTTTGAATTTATGCGAATTCTTTTTAGACGAATATTAGAAGATGTTATTGTAATAGAACATATTTATTAATTATTGTAATAGGAAATATTTAATAATTGTTATAATAAGAAATTATTATATTTATCTATTAAAATAATAAGTACAAATATAAATATATTTAATAATGACTACGAAGTTCTTGCATCTGATAATTAATCTAGGCGATTTTTATATTAGATACAAATTTACAATTTAATTATAATGATAATCATATAAAATTTCAGTAAATCTAATTTTGTAATCGTAGCTTTCCACCACTAACTAACTATATGTTACTTTAAAATACACATTGCAAATTTGAAGAAAAATTGCTAGTATCCATGTCATCTTATTAAAAAGAAATTATGCGTATCATCTAATCTGCGTAGATGAAGTAAAATACTGAATATATCAAATAAACATGTCAAATCAATATCATGACAAGTAAAATTAATAATTTGTTTTTGTCAACTAAAAAACAAGAATTTAATAGTAATCAACTTCTTCTTTGAATAATTCCTAGAAGCTAAAAAACAGCACAATAAGATTCTTATAAACTCTTTTGGTGTTTTTTTGCTGTTTGTATTCACCTTACTCCTTTCTACGTTATAAACGCGTTAAGTCCACGGTACCGTGGAAGTTGCTTTGATTAATGTTCCGACTAGTTTTCCCGGCTTTATATCGTTTAAACGAATTCGATAAAATCACTTGAACGTTCGTCGTGCTCGCTTTGATAGCTTAAAATGGATTTGGCGAAACAACGAAAACAAAAACCGCTCGGTGAAATTAAGTTTGCGGGATGCCCACTTTAATATTACAGCATGCATGAATGCGTACAAATAACAATCGATTTGAAACCTTGATAAATGTCTTCTGTTTTCAGAAATATTTTAATAATCATAAATAAGTCACGAATTTTACTTACGACATTTCTTTCAATTTTTGATTGTATTAATTGTTCTGTTAGTTATTGCATTGGTTATCGGTATTAATTTTAATAACTATCTCTCGAAAAGAATTTTCACTGTGATATGTTTAAATAAAGTAAATCTCGTGACGATTTTTGGAACCTTATTTGCTAGAACTTATAATTAGTATGATAACTAAATCCAAGGAATTTCTTTACTCTTGTTAATGAGGATGTTGCTACACGATTGAAATAGTTAGTGCACTAAAAAATATACTAACTTTCTAGATGTAAATTGTAGACTTTCGAAAATTATGAAATCATCACCGGTAGAAAATATATTAAAAGCAATATGTTATAAAAATATATAATATGTCACAAATATTACATTGAGAGAGAGAAGGAAGAAAATGGCTCATAATTACAACATTAATATTATAATTTTCTGAATATTTATCATTCGAGAAAATTTTATTGCAGATCGTTATGAGATGTTCGAACCTTCAAATATCTATTTGACAAATAAACGTATTTGAATTTATACCTTAATTTGAATTTATTATTGAATTTATACTTTAATTTGAATTTATTGAATTTAAACTTCAATTCGAATTTATACTTTAATTTGAATTTATACTTAGCCAAGAATCACGTGTCGACCCCTCTGATTTCCAAGACATTAGAATCGTCCAGCAATGATTTGATTCCATTACGATCGAACGGCCATTTGCCTCCCAGCGGAACCGTGGCACCGTCACCTTATCGTTAGGATACTTGCCCATAGGGTTCCCCGTATGGATATTACTTTCGGCTAACGATGCGGGACCGAGACACTGAGAAATGGCACTGTTATCCATGTTCAACCGGCTATCGTTTTCGCCTGATACGATCCGCTGCTGCCTGGGGATGGACCAAGTCTCCGCTTTATACACAGGGTGTCCCCAGAGATTCCGGATCTCTGCAGTTTTCCGCCGCAGGCTGTATTCAACCGTGTGCAACAAGTAACCAGACTGTTTCACGTGCCGATCCAGCATGTTTGTTTGATCGGATCAGCCACGGTCTGTAATTTTGTCGATGACTGTACCGGCGACAGTTTTGCAGAGAGTTGTCGGTATATTATGGTACACCGTGTATTTACTGAAATAATCTGCTCGGCGCACTATAATTTACAGAACAAATAGCTTGAAGTTTCAAATGACAGGTGTGTATTTTCGTCGTTGCTTAACCCTTTGCCTGTCAGCGGAGATGGGTCTGGCAGTGAAAGGGTGAAGGAAATGTGGCGAGCGAACTTCGATTTGACAATTTGAAAAATAAAAACTGTGTGTTTTGATTGCGAGATATAGAAATCAAATGGAAGCTTAGGGTAATGATAATAAATTTTGATACTGAATTGAGAATTATAGATAGGAAATAATGTATTGGAAATGGTGCATTGAAAATAATAACTTGGAAATACTAAATTGAGAATACTAAATTGAATATATTAAGTTAAAAATACTAAATTGAGGATACTAAATTTAAAATAATAAATTTAATATATTGAGTTAAAAACACTAAATTTAATACAGTAAACTGAAAATATT
The DNA here is from genome assembly GCF_028453695.1 of Augochlora pura. NCBI lineage: Eukaryota > Metazoa > Arthropoda > Insecta > Hymenoptera > Halictidae > Augochlora > Augochlora pura. Next base: position 19,548,881 of record NC_135775.1, on the reverse strand, counting down.
ACTCTGAAAATAATAAATTGACACTGTTGAAGATTTTTAACCGTCCCAACGCATATCACGTTGTAACATAAAAAAGCTACAATACAATTTCACCTGCTGCTTCCGAGCTCGTCAAGCAGCGAGAAATATGAAAAAATTGTACGAACGAAAATTGAACAGCTCTCGAGCAGCGTGAAATTCATAAAACGCGTTTAAAACGCTGCTGATGCACGGTTGCTTTTCTATTCAAGCAAATTTCTAGAAAATTAGTTGAACTGTTTTAACGTGCGCATACAAAGCCATTGAACGTTTATAGAGGAACAAGCCAGTTAGAGGAACCGTTGTTCAGAGAATATGCTCGCTAGGGGAAAACCAGCATTAATATGTAAGGGACGTTTTCATTCCCGGAAGAACCAAAAGTGGATGGAAAAAAATTGCCTCGCAGTCCCGGCGAAGAAACAAGAATGGAAATTGCATTTCTTCGGGAAAACGGTTCAACCCGGTCGGAAAATTTGCATAATTCCGCATTGTTTTCCTGCGATATTATTTTGCAATACGACGCTACCGACGAGGCTAGATATCCAACGGGTTATGCAAATATACCATTATAATCTAGAATTACGTTGTATTTACGAAGGACACCGAGTAATTAAATTAGATTGGGGAAAAAGAAATCCATTATTTTTTCGGTAGACGACTAGAGTGATCGATATCTGTTAAAGTATCGATTAAAAAATTTCAGATTTATGCTCGTTGGAAAGGTGACATTTTGCCCTTCAAAAATTCTTTTTCTGTTTTTTTGTTTGACGAAGGGTTGATTCGCTGTTTTCAATCTCGAATGTGGCAAGCTGTGCGAACAAATAGGAACTCTGCTGTTGGTATAATGGGGAAATATTCGATAAAGTTAGATAACGCGAAGTTGCACGGTGTCGGTAAAATCATAAGCGAAGTTCTGATAGACTCGCACGATTCTCAACGCGGCTGACTAATGCGTCCGTCCATCACTCATTGTTCCTACTCGTAATGAATACAGATGACGACGGCGCGTTTTGTTTGCCCACAGCACGCTTGTCTATCTGCTAACTACCAATTTCTATAGATAATTTTAGCTAATGGCTTCGTGTCGTCGAAAACGTCTTCGGAGATTGATCCGAGACAAAATTCTTAACCCCTTCCTGTACTCTGACAAGTCTGACTCGCGATGGAAATTATTAGTAACAAATAATTAAATATGGATGTTATTCTGTTCTTAAAAAATGGAATTAAAATTCTAATTTCTTGTTATTAATATTAATTAATATTTCTTGTTATTAATATTTAAATATACAAGTAAACTCAGGCGCGGAATAAACATTAATGTTCTGTCCTTTCTAAAAAATGGAGCCAATTGAAAAATTCCTAATCACAGTGACTATGAAAAAAATGGTACGTCAAGGGGTTAATAATAGATTACTGAATGAGAAAATAAAAGTTCGCCGTAAATTCACGGTTTATTTAAATGTGCAGAGTCACGTGCGTGTTTTGGACAAGGGAACTCGATGTTAAAAATCATCTGTTAACTTCAGGACACCCTGTGTGTGTATATTGGATCCGGCTACCCTCGGATGGTGAATTCTGTCGAATCATGGGGAAAATGAATTTTTACTGCAAACTTAGGGTAGCTCCCTATATGAATGGTTCATCTCCACGGATACACGCATTTAAGTCGTTCCGCAAACGTGACTCGACCGTTCCCGAGCAGAAGAAAGTAATTGTACTAAACCGACCGTGTAAAAATCAATCGTTAGATAAATTCCGCTACCTTATAGGGGAATGTGTACGGACTCAACGAAATTAGAGCGAGGACATGGTGATCTTGTTTTTAACATTTCTGTAGGAGGTACAGTGAATAGTGAAGAATTATTTAGAAAAATTATATAAGACCTTTATATTGTAATTCACTTAAAATTAGCTTAGTTCGTGCAATATTTGACAAGTTATAGAATGAAATAATAAAATTAAGTAAATAATCTAAGAATTTGGTAAATTTTTCAATTTATGTAATACTTGAAAATGTATTTTTCAAAATCATTATTGAATACGACGTAAACTATTTTGATAGGCAGGAAATAATTAATAATATAAATAGGTAAATTTTTGAATTTATCTAATACTTCAAAATGAGTCTTTAAAAATCGATAAACATTATTAAATATTTCGTAAGTTATTTCAATACGCAAAAAATAATTAATACGTTAGAAAATTGTCTATATATTATAAAATAAAATAAATTTATAGTTCGAAGTCTGTAATATTCATTTGAAGTAATAATTGTCGATTTAATTCTAAAAATTCGAAATTAAAATCTCAATAAAACTAAATCTGCGATACAATAAATCACGTTTCTCACTGTCGAACGCAAAGCATTGAGCTCTACTACTTCTACAATGAATATCGCGGGGAGACCCGTGACTTTTTCGCAAATAGTGATTCGACGAGTTTCAGTTCGCGACGGTGAACGTCGCGGCGGCGATAAAAGGAAAATCTCCCTAAGATATTATGTTAAAACGACAATGTTACCGGTGTTGAACCGCGGCGAAATGGAACTGTCGTTCGTACTTAAGGGTTCATTTCGCTGACCCGGCTCGTGCAACTATGATATGCAATAAACGTACGTCTGGTGCTTTATTCCGGTTGCCGCTCCGGCGAGAAACCGGCGGGGGCATGTAAATTCGAAAATTAAAAATGTCTTCCACCGGCAACAGCTGACATTGTAACGCGGCGGCGACGAAAACCCGAGGACCTTATAAGATCTGCAACGTGGAAGAGAAACAGATTTCCATTCCGCATCTAAATTTCTCTGTCGTGCAACTGTGTGACGTAATAAAGTAATCGGATTCTGCTGCAGCGAAACAGAAACGTCACCTCGGAGTGTAAATGTACGGTAAAATGTACAATAAAAGTAGAAAAATGTATAAAATATGTAAAATGTATAAAAATGTACAATATTGATATACCCAAAGTATTTAGATCATAAATTATTTTTATCAAAAGATATTAATCAATGTACCTAATTTAATATCATTCATCGTTTTTACTAAATTTATCCGTCTATTGTTAAAAATTATACTCGTAATTTATTGTAAATTTTCGCGCAATTCGCCATTGCCAAAATTAAGTTAAATGACACGTTTATAAAGTGTCTTTAATGTTGCATATATTCAAAGATACTAAATAGTTTTATGCAATGTTTAATCATTTATACCAATTTTGTATATCTATTTAGTTATCAATTCTAAAGAAATTTTAAAAACAAGCACCAAAAACACCGCTGTGATTCCCTGTAACAATAACTTAACAAGAAATGATGTAAGTGTGAATTCATGGTATAATCAATGTATGTTATATAATTCGTTAAAGTAATCGTGAAACGCATCCGAGCCCTCAGACTAATCCAATGCATAAAGTGTTTATACGAACGTTCTGCGACAGACTATGACGCTTTTAAGGAGATTTATATCCGCGAATGTTGCGTCGAGATTTTATGCCAGCAGCATTGTAATATCTGTGACAGATGTTATAGCTTGCTCGCGAATACATGAGCTGCACGGTCTATTTTATGTTAAACATTATTTTTCGTTGCGCGTGTTTACTCTGCGACCAGGAGATATTTATATTCGACAGTTTCAATTTGCAGCTACGTTTTTAATAAAATTTTTGTTTTAAAAGTCTGGTTGGAAATGCAAAGACTCTACTAGTGTATTTATACAGTGTATTGCACTAACTATAGATCTATGACAGGACACGTTGAACATTAATTCTTTGACGTACCATTTGTTTTACAGTTATTTCGATTTTTCAATTGTAATAATTTCTTTTACAACATATTTCTTACAATAATTTTCTTTACAACAGAACAGAAACTTGATATATATTTTGTGCTCAAATTTCCTTGAATGTTTAAATATTGATAAGAAGTGATTAAAATTTTGTTTTAATTTTAAAGAACAGAATAACAATATACTTAACATACTTAATATACTTATATAAGCTATTATTGTAATTTTAATCACGAGTCAAACTCTTCAAAGTATAATAAAGAGTTAAAATATGATTTACGTGGCAAAAATTGTTCTTAAACATCCGCCAGTTAAAAATGTGTAAATATAGACGCATTTAAGGGATTTGCCACGACTTAGAAAATACGTCTCGGTCTAACAACGAGCGGAGAATTAATACGACCATTGTCCGCGCAGGGTTAAATAACTTACCTTGTTTCCTGGTTCCGCGTTCCTCGACACTGACGACGCGATTATAGAGAGTAGTGGTCACGATTTCGCTGAATTTCATTGGCTGGAACCCCGCCAACAATCTCCGGCCTCGTTGACCGTAACATTGAAGCTGGAAATATGATGGTGGCCGATCTGGCAGTAGAGATATGAACTAAAAAGTAATGGTAGAAATAAAATACATTACGCCGAACGTTCGCTTAGATAAACAAAAAAACCTAGAGAAAAAAGAATGGATTTTACTATGCGATAAAAAATACGATTCGCGGGAAAATCTTGTATGAAATTCATTCGAAAGTAAACTACGCAAAAAGGAAAGTGAAGAGTCAATTATAAGTATTTTTAAAAGGAAGTTAGGTTTAACTCGTTCACTATAATTAATGTTAGAAAATCTAAGATAGTAAACGAAGCTTGAGGTATACTTCTAGAGGATCGACGAATAATTTGAACATGATTGAGTTACACATACACCACCGACCAAAAGTTTAGAACTATTTATGAATATTTAAAAATTCATTTAAGTAAAAGTGATTAATAGATTTTGAAGATTTAAAATATTATTTGTAATTATAATATTTTGATACTGATACTAAATTGTCTTTTATTTTATTTTCTATAAAACGAACACAGAAATTTTAAAAGTTTGACTGTCACGTGACTCATATTTATGCGACAAAATTTATTTATCAGATTTAAAAATTAATATTTATACTAAACTATTACAATTATTTATATATATTACAACTATTACAATTTTCAAAATATAAAGTGTCACAAAGGAAATTTACGTCACAGAACATAATTTGTTAATTCAAAGCTCGAATAAAATACTGTAATTTTATAAAATTTTATAGGCTCTCAACGCGACAGTCAAAGAATCAAAGACCCACAATTTGACAATCCAGATTGTTTATTTAACAGCAATATACCTTTTCTAAGAGCGTTTCTAAATGAGAGGCCGGTCGTGTAGGCGCAATAATCGCCGAAAGAATTTCGAAACACGTATCGCTTTAGCGTCTTTATTGACATGCGTACTTTACAATTTGCATTCCGGACGGTTCCCGTAGGAACCCCGAAGTCTCGTTGAAACCTAACGACGGTCTTAAACCTACGTCGACTCACTGGAAAACGAACTTTTACATCGTGGATAGAGTTACTTTCGAAACGCGTCCCCATTCGGCCGATACACCGGCGATCACGGAAAGAGCACAGTGACTCGTCTGTCACGATCCGTGAATACCCGAGCGACACCGGCCGCCGTAGTTTCGCGGGAACGAACTTGTAATTGAAACGTTAAATCGTTCAGAACGCGGGCCGATCGGCCGCGGATAAGCTCTTTCATTTTCTTCACGGCCGCTGGACAAGCGGCGAGCCGAGCTCTCGTCTCTAAATGCTAGATTAGTAACCACACTTCTCGAACCTATTTAGTTTTAATTAAATTATTCTCGCTCGGTACTCTTTCTCACTCCCACTCTCTCTCTATATATATATCTTTCTCTCTCTCTCCCTCTCGTTCTCTGTCTTTCTTTCTATCTCTCAAATTCTCTCTTTCACAAGCGTTATGTACAGGATCCCGTCCTCTTTACAGCGTAAGCGTAAGTTCCACAGCGTTAATGACTATAAAATCGTTCACGTCTCGCGCGACAAGAACATGGCATCCGCCGATTTCGTCGTGCAAAACGTTCCTTCGAAAATCGGCCGGCTCCGCGCTCGTATTAATCGCAGTGTCACGGTCGCTAATTAGGAATATTAAACGTACGTCACCAGAAATGTTTCGCGGAACGGCGGATCGGTTTGTCGGGTGGCGCGCGAGTTTGTTCGCCGCTCGAAAACCGACCTGTTCGCACACGGACCACGAGGATACTCTTTTGTTTGGACGAATTTCGCTGCCACAGGATTCGCAATCTGAAACAAGAATAAAATTCGCGGATTTAGTGGCGGTTTGGTTGATATTTGGAACGCGGTGACATGTCGCCCGGCGGTGAACAGATATTTTTCTTCTTTTTAGAAAGCTTTGGGGGGCAGGATGGTATAGCTGACGTAGAAAATAGCAGTTTTGAAGGATAGCTGGTTATGGGAGAATGAGATTGTTGATCTTTGTGTAGAATAAAAATTGTGTGCATCAATTGCAAAATGTGGGAGCTAGTTGCATTTGGTTGTATTTTTTAGATAATATGGATAAATTGAAGTTAGTTTCTTTTAATCTTTTTAATATTCGTTGTTTGATGTTTCATCTATACAATTTTGCTATAGATGCATATAATGCATCTAATGGCTGGTTTTTCATCTAACGATTTAAATATTACGTGATTCGTATATTTATTTAATGTATATTTATTAGTAAGTAAAACAAAATGGAAGACTCCCTGCAGTACGAAAGAGAATATATTAATTAAAGAAATATATTAATTGCGCAATATTCTAACACTTCTCTGCCAACGTTAAACATTAAAAATTGCTATTTTCTTGTCATCTTAAGGCACGTCACATTATGGTAGTTTTATAAATTTTTAAAGTAAAAAGTAGTCTACGAATTTTATACGCTTATGACAAAAATATCTAAAAACTACTGTTCCTCCATTTTCAAATTAATAAAATCATTAAGAAAACAAATGAATGCCTATACAATTGATAAAATATACAATCGCTTGCAATCGCTGAAAATGCTTTTTATCTTACATAAAAATTCGCAATCTACTAATATTATCTTCTTCGATGAATTGATTTTTAATTTCAATCTTCTCACGATCCTAATTCTAAATATTTCGCATGAAACTGCATGTAAATTAGGTTATTAGTAACCAAGTTCCCCGAGAACGGAAACTTCCCGATTCTCAAGCAACTTCGTATACGGTGTTTCCTTACGCAGTAAGTATAATGCGCAGTTTCCTGATCATGTTACCAAAGTTAAAAAAGGAAACTATCTAAAAGGGAGCTATGTTTAATTTAGGATATTATGGTACGGAACGAAAATTTACTTAATATCTGTGAGAATTTTAGAAAGGAAGATTATTTAGAGCTTATTACGAGAGAAGTTCTATGTATCTAGGTTAATTTTGTAGTTTTCTTAATAATGGAATTAAGGAAAAATATAGTACATATTCTGTAATATATTTTAATATTATTTATTTTCTAATCATCCATTGCAACTATGACACAAAATTGAAGACAAAAAACATGCAAGAGAATGTGTAAATGTTATAATAATTTCTTTTTCAACCTCTTCAGGCATGAATTTTTCATACTAGAGAACAATCTACTTAACTGTTTCTATTTTATTTATCATCCGTTTCATTTCGTTCGATGAGTTTTTTCCGATATTGCTAAAGGTTTGTTAAATATTAAATATTCAAAAATATGTTAAATTATATAGCGAATAGTCTTTCATCTGATTCTCATTTTCTTTATCCTGAAAATAACCATAATTTTAAGAAAACTAAGCGTACACTTGTCGGTATCCCTCGAAAGATTAATGATCGAAAGAAATACATATCACTTTCGATCATTTAAAAATATGGACGTCGTCGACATAATTCGAGTTTGGTACAGCAATTTTTCGCGGTCGGGACACGTCGTTTCCACTTAATGGGTTAAGTAAAAAGACAAATGAATGTTTTAGTCGAAGAACGTAGGGGAGGGAAGTCGCGTCAAAGGGAAAGTAGGACATCGCGTAACAAACGGTTTGAAAAATGCCGGGGAAACGTCGCGGAAACTGCCCCCCCCCCCCCCCCTCGCAACAAAACAGAAATTAATCCGCCCCCGCTTTTGTGTCCCTCAAAAGGTCTAGAGGGAATAGAAAATAACGATTCCCGTCATTTATTGCTGTCGCAAAGGCACCGAACGGGGAAACGCCTGTGCGGAATAATCTGTAAGAGTGACTCTCCTGACGTTGAACAAGTCTCTTTCATGCTGCCGCGAGAAGGAGAAGAACCTTGAACAACCGCGTTGCATGGGAGGCTGCGTTTCCTGCACATGTTTAACAGCCCGACAAAGAGTGCATTCGTTTCTGACGGGAAAACGGTATTTACAGGGTGTGCTTTAACGGCTGCTATTTCGGATTACACCCAAACTTCCAGCGAAACCATAGAGGAACACTGCTGAACTATTATTATAACATCTATTACAGATATTTTGCCATCTAGTTTCTATTGCCGGAATAATGTTAGACACTCGGGAATCGTAAAAGCTAATGGATTACGTTGTACATGTTCTTACCGTGGAACTCTGACGTAACTGTTAACACTTTGCACTCGTAGCGTTCTTGACTGGATATCTCAAATAATTTTCCTGGCTTCTAGTATTTCCATTTTATATAACAAATTTCATTCTATGCATATGAAATTGGGTCTTATGACTCATATAACAATTACACTTTCAACAAATTTTTCAATCTAAACTTTAGCGATAAGAATCATTTTGGAACGTGTTACAACAATATTAATGGCGCCGCAGTGTCGCCACTCGAGTACAAAGGATTAATAGTAAAGGTAATATGTCCAACAAATTTTGTACGAAGATGAGGCAATTTTCAATTATCTAATCGCGTATCAATTATTACGAATTTTTAATATTGTATTACGTAATACAGCATGAGGTAATATGTTATTAACATCCTCACATTTGTCCGCACCAACAAAACTGAAAAATTTAGCAAATTCAACCAGAGCACCCTATAAATGAATTAAACCGAGCCACCGCTTCCCTTTCCTTTTCCGGCGTTTTTCTTTCATCCGTGGCAATTTGCTTCCCCGTTGCCCAGCTCGCCGAATATTTCCCAACGAAAGCATTGTTTGCGCAACAAGTATTCCCGGCAGCACTTCCGGCGTCAACAAATAACATTCCCGACGGTCCCGGATCGAGCAGAGAGGGAGGCAACGTCCCGTGGTCAAACAGCCAAAGTCCCGTCGAGCATCAATCAAAACAATCCCAAAACCAAAGACAACGGTGGCGGCTTCCAAATAGAGTAAGAGTAAGAGAGAAAGAGAGAGAGAGAGGAGCGCTCGCTCCCACGGGAATTCGAAACAGAAATAGCCGGCGAGCCATTACGAATTATTATTGGTTCCCATCGGACGGAAATAATTCGAGGGGACCCGCGGTCCGTTCTGAAAATAGCGGATCAGAGAGGTTGGATTCCGAAGGAGGGTCGGCGCGCAGGCGGCGGCCGATTGAACAATTTTCAGCGTCCATTTTGCCCGTCGTATCGCCAAAGTAGCACGCAAGTGTCGGGAAAAGTGGGCAGAGACCCGATGATGGGTACACAGATCGATGACGGGGAGGCGCAAGAAAGATAACCGGCCAAAGATGGAAGAGAGACTGAAGACTCCGCGGGAAGAGTGAAAGCGGAGACGGTACCGTCGCGCGGACAAGGCCGGGGCTGAGGCGGGGGTTGGTGCGCGCTAGCTGCACACAGCCCTCTTACTTGTCGAGCGAAGTTTTCCGCTGGTTTCACGGCTTGGCCTACTTCGGAGGAGCCTCCTAACCCAGAACCACGATGTGGACACGTCGCGCACTGTGACGGATCGCCGGACCGACCGGACGAGAATCATTTCGCGGGGCTAAACGCTTCATTTTTGGCGCCGATCAGAAAAAAAACCAATACTACAACCAGTAGTTACCGTTTCTCAAACATAATTCACTTTGTAATTATCGAATAAGGCCTATTAAATTATTCAAATTCAATTAATTATTTATCTGTCATTTTTTCTAAATTAATAATGTAAAAGATTACTTTAAGGCTGTCCTTAACCCCTTGCAGTATAATAACGAGTCTTATAGTATACTAACTCTTATAGTATACTAACGATTCTGCAGTATAATAGCACTAATTTATTTCAAATCGAAAGCAAATTTCATTTTTCTATTATCAAAGTATAGAAACGAAAGTAAATGGCAATACAAGAAACAAGAATTATCTATTCCTATTAAAGAAATTATTAAGAATAAATAAATGCTAATTAACACAGCACGAAAGAGATCAGAGTGCAAGGGGTTAATATTTTCCTTAGTAGGACCAGATAATTTCTTCTAAATCGAAATCAATTTGAATTTTTCTATTATCAAAGTTTAGAAACGGAAATAAATAGACAATGCAAGGAAGAAAAATTATATAAAATATAATTATATTATATTATAATATTATATAAATAATATTCATATTTATTAAATCTGGCATGGAATCTTCATCACGAGTCTGACTCGTTATTATAGTGCAAAGGGTTAAAATATCAAGAAAATATTTCAACTTTTTGACGTTGAAAGATTCAATCTCAAATGTAATAACAAGAAATGTAATAACAAATAATAACAAGAAAATTCATTCTCTCCATGAGAACTGTAATTGAACAGCTCAATTTGTCGTTGCAAAATGTTCGGTGTACAATGTTCCAAATTGTTGATAACTCGACGAGAATCGTGAAAAGAAACGCGCAGGGAAAAGGAGATGCCTAGGTGGTACGTGAATGGCGTCATTATAGCATTAGTATGGCGTCACTACGGCGTCGTAAGGGGGATGACGACACCATGGAACGTCTTTCTGATCCGACGTCGTAAACATTCATTTCGCGTTGGGCACCCTGCAAGGGCGGTTACCGAGGAACGACCGACCCGGTAAAATAAAGACTCGTGCTTTAAATTAGCTCTCTATTGAATGGAAGACAAACGGCTGGATGGCAAAGGGTCGCCGAACATTCATTTCGGGGACACCGTGGCCGGGCCGCGCGGCCACCGTTGATACACAACGGTGTTCAGGGCAAATATTTCACGGGTAAACGAAGGGTTTGTAATTAACGCGATCAAGTAGTTCCGCCCTTATGCCTAGATACGCCGGCGCGGATGGATGTGTACCCCGGGCAAATTAATATTGTCACATATTGAAACCGTAATTAGTCTCGCAACGTGTTTGATGTGAGCAGATTAGGGGTGTATCAGCCGCCCGAGCGTGCGCCGGCCGTGTCGAGTGGAAATTGACGGGGACAGTTTTCGATTAGCCCTTTTTCGATTTACGCGCCCGATGGGCTCGTTTATTAATTTCGACGATGCCCGGTTAATCCACTGAATAAATTATCAATTATCCGTTCATGAGAAAAATTGATTGTTTCAGTGAGAAGCGGTGAAGGCGTTTAAGGAATTTACGCGGATCGTTGCATTATTTTTAACTTGTTGGAATTGTTAAGAAATTTTAAAAGACGAATAATATTTATTTTATATAAAAATAGACAGATTAATAATCATCAACAGAAATTAGTAAAAAAGTATGTCCTAGATTCAAGAACATTATTCTCCACTCGAATTACACTTTAAGAAAACATAATTACAGCTAAATCTTTTTAGTTCTCAATGATATCATAGAACAATTTTTAATTATGATTCAATAGGTAACTATATGATTTTACTATACCGTACATGACTATATATGATGTTAAGGTAACTATACAAATTTAAGGTCAATATATGATTTTGACTATATATGATTTTAAATGAACTGTACAAATTTTAGAACTTCAACGATTATTATTCTTCCCTGAACACCTTTTGCAAAAAATAACGGAACATCAGCAACCAATATCTCGAGAATTACCCCACATATTCGCCATGAGGTTTCGCGCGATAAAGAATCGTATCGATTGCGTCCCAGACAATCAGACAAAAGGCGCACGGTCCCGCAGGCATGGAATGCATCGCCATAATTCCCTGCAGCCTCTTTTTCTGCACGGTGCTTTGAACGTTACTTGCAGAATTTCAAGAGTAATTGCATGTTTCACGGGCTTCAAAAGACCAGCCCTGGGTGATTACGAGGAATATATCCGCGATAAAATTTTTTCGAATATTATAAACGAGGGAAATCGACGAGGCTGCTCGGAAACTGAAGTACTCTTTGCTGAATTAATCGAATGTGTTTATTAAAACGAACTTGTACGATCGAGTCGAGCTATTAATTGCAATCCTCAACGGTTATAATGTATTAAATTATTGATTGCATTCTAATAAACTCTTCACTTTATTATAATTAATTCATCAGTGTATGATAATTAATTGTTCGTTCAATTGTATTAAAGTATTCATTTTATTGAAGTAAATTATTCATTTCATTATAGTAAATTCGTTGTTGCATTGCAATAAATTCTTCGTTGAATTTTAATAAATTGTATAATTAATTGTTGTATTAATTTTATTACATTAAATTACTCATTTCATTATAGTAAATTCTTTGCTATATCACAATAAATTCTTCGTCAAACTGTAATCAATTATTTATTTTATTATAATAAATATTTCATAAATTTTTAGACAAATAATAAGAAAATGATTATTAATGAGAAACAGTCATTTCCAACAAATATTTAATTGCACAATCGAGTCTCTGTTTTCGAAAGACTGAAATATTTCGACGAAGCTCGAGATAAATTAAATCTCGTGATAAAACAATACGACGGCTCTTGGGGGCTCGATAAGTTTGGAAGCTGAAGCAATTCAAGGCGGTAGAAAAAGAGAATCGTCGACGGCGCGAAGAGGAGCGGGATCGGTTGATTGAGGTCTTTAGAAAAATAAACCGTGTGCCTGAGCTAATTCCCACCGGAAGTCACGACAAAAGCAAGGTGAACGTCTAAATCTATTTTTAGGTATCGCCGATGACTCATTCGGCAGCCGACCGCCGAGTACAAGCACTTTCCATTAAGCGTCACCCTACTTTTCCCATTCAGCGTTAATTCCATGTGAATTCGTTTACTGTTTCCAAGTCCTCCTCCTCCTCCGTCGCCGGCTTCGTCGTCGCCGTCGTTCGTCGTCGTTCGTCGTCCAACTTCTGGCCCCTATTTCGGCCGGCTCTGTTTACCGGCAGCCAAAGACGCTTTCAAGGATGAAATCGTACTATGATTACGGAGCAACTCTCGCGCGCAATTCGAGACGATTCAATATTGGAACGGTATCAGGTTTTAGCACTCCTTCGGGTTGCTTTTAAGCGACACCAATCGCACGTTAACCTGCTTCCTGAAAACTCCTCGAGACGACATTGTTCCACGGCTATTCGCTTTTACCCGGCTAACTGTGTCGAATCTCGGGAATTTTCGTTACGTGTTTTATAAATACGAGAGATAGGATCGACTTCGCGGTGAATTCAGTGCAATTTTGTATTATACATTGTGATCGTTATTGATGGAAAAAGGATGTTGTAACGTAAGCTGTATAATGTGAGATAATTGCCTTTTGAGACTATTTTAACTTAAATGTTCATTAACTATATTGTTAAATATATATATATAATATATTGATTAAGAATATAGCTATATTGATTATCTATATATAATATATTGATTAAATATATAAACGTAATTTTAATGCGACTAAAAATTATTAATGTTACTCAGCTACCAACACTGAATAATTGCGCTCTGGATCTTCATGTAAAACACTAATTTTCAAAATAATTCTAAGAAACAGAAATGAAATAAAAATGTAATAACGCTACCAATAAATTATAGCATTGATAAAGTAAATGGGAAAATATAAATCGTTTCTTTTAATAGTTTTAATGAGGTGAAAATAGTGTAATGAAATTATTAAATTCCTCTTGTGTCTTCGCAATTTTATGTAGCAGCATATTTATAACAATTTCGTATACCAGTTTATTAATATTGAAAATCAGGCTGTCTTCTTGTCGTAGTATGATTTATTTCGTTTACTTCTACTGTTACGACATTAATATACATGATGTACAGTAACAGTAACAATTTATTAGAAAAAGTATATAATTTCTTCGTACCTGCAAAATGAATAAAAAATGAGAAAAAGGAGAATATTGTATGAATAAAATATTAATTCAAGATCAACTTTAGAATATTTTTAAATCAATCATATCACTTATCTTGTTAAAAAAGAAACAATTTAATACTGATAAAATGACACTAAAAGCTTCGTGAAAATTATGAAGCATAAAACTCGAGAAGAAACGAGTGTAAAACGGTGACGCAGTCTGTCATAAGAATTTTAATAATGTTTTAAAACTGTCAACAGTCGGAATAAAAAACACGTCGCGCAATAATTTCCTCTTTGAAGTTGCAACTGCGTTAATAATAATAAAAGAAAAAATAGTTGGTCGAGACGATTCCGATCGCCGACGATATTGTTTTTGACTAATGCACGGGATCCTGAGTTTGTATGTTTTAATCTCGCGGCATCTATTTCGACGTGAACCCCGGGAGTGATGTACGACGGCTGAAGGAAGCTGACAGGAACACAGGTTGACAGTGCTGATAATAGGGCGGGCAGAAGACAAATGTAGTGTCTACATAAAGCCGTCTACGTAAAGGTATTCCCGGCCCGATGCTAGCTAATGACACTGGCTCTGATGTTCGGGATATATGAATATTGCGCAATCGCGTCTCTACGGTAGTCTGACTTATCATTGACAACTTTACGACCAACGGCACGGGGCCCAGGTGACACTGCATTACGGACACGGGCTGGTTTCCGGTGCGGTTGACAGTTTTTCATCCGCGAAAATGTGTCGCGCGAATGGAACCGTAAATAAGGAGACGAACTACAGCGTGGGCGGCTGATAAATTGCTACGTCCCTGGAAAATAAAATGCAGCAGGTATATCCAATCATTTTAACGTCGACGCCTCTGCGATCGGTTCGACCAACTCGATTCGATGCTTTGATAACGCAGATTACTCGTAGAAAAGTTAAAATAAAAATAATTTATTAATTGCATTATGTTTAAGTAAAAGATATTGTTATTGTGTAAAATAGTAGGAGAAATAGTTAAATTGTCTGTTAATCTATAATTACTCGGTTATTAAAAGTGAGTTTAGCAAAAAATTTTGGGTCAATTGACAATTTAATTAACTTATTTTTCTTACTGAACTTCGATTATTTTTATTTTCTTTATTATAGATTAATTTTAAAGCTTCTTCGTTTCTTTTGCAAAATGAAATAAAAATTTCTATAATATAAGTTGGAATATTCCTTTTTTTTTAAATTTATTGCGTTGATGTGAAAAATGGAATGTAATGCAGCGAAAATTCTGTAACTTGCTATGTTGACATAGCAATAAAAATTATTATATACATGGAGTATAATGGAAACACGGGTAATTACAGGCGAACTCTAATTAGACAATTTGTGGTCAATAGATTAAAACTTGACACAGGGGGTTCGCTAACTACGCTTTAGTACCTGAGCCTGTTAATGAAGTGATTTTAAAATCACGAGAACGCGAGCAATTCAATTTCAGGGCGAATTAAATTAACATAACGAAGACATTTCCGTAGTAAACAAAAATAAAATATAGTTCGAGGTGAAGTCTTTTAAGAACGAAGATAAACGAAGATAAACGAAGATTGAAGAACTTCGATATAAAAAATATAACCAACAGAAGAAACCAGAATTGAGAATCTTAAATAAAAATTATTTGTTGTTAAGTAATTTAAGTAAAACATAGAAATAATTACTGATTATTTATATAGATCAAATCAAATTATTTGCGAAACAATTTCGACGGTCTCTTAACTTAGTGAAAGATTTTATTATTACTTGCAAAAGAAATATTCATTTAATTTGTAAATTGATATTTATTTGTTATATTATAAGTTATATTTTGTTATATTATTTCTCATATCTTGTTATATTATTTGTTGCATTTTCTTACATTATTTGCTACACTTTGTTACATTATTTGTTATTTGCCCGACTCTGGACAAAATGCACTTCATAAACGATGTCCCGTGGACGCAAAAAAGATTGAATTTCAACGGGGAAAAGGGAAGAAAAACGGAATCATAAAGTTCCATAATTATTCCGTCACGTTCAATACAGTTTCAATAAGGTACGGAGAATTTTACTCAGAAATCACCGCGTAACTTTCTCCGCGAATAAATTAAACGTAATTTGAGACTATTTAAAAGCACCATTACTGTTCCCTTTCACGAGGACCCGGGTCCGGTTCCATTTACCGAAAGTGGTCCCTTTGGAATGCAAATGGACCGCCTTCGTTTCGCACCGCACCCGCCTAAAGCGTTACAAACCAGCGGCTATTGTAAATCACTACAGTCTGTAAACAACACGGCGAACTCTTTCCGCAATGCACGGTCAAATTCCTGCTCGGCGGCCAAGCAACTTGAGAATGGTCCATTAAGGAACGGACCCGGGAATTTATATTTCTCGAGAAGCACGCCAATAACGCGCGAAATGTTCGAATGCTGTGTGCCAGATAATCTGAATCGTGCTATTGTTACACGTACGATAGTAAACCGAACGAAATTGACAAATTCTTGCCTTTAAAAGAAACTGTAACCTATGTACACTCTACGCAATTGATATCTTAGTATGAAATATAAATATTTAATTCTATTAGAATGAATAGCTAAAGTCATCTACTTTATAATAGAAAGTTAATTTATATGAAAAGTTCATACAATAGAAATTAAATTCACATGCAAAGTAATACAAATTAAGCTCCCATAAAAATAATGGAAATGAAACTCATCTACAGATCTGTAATATAAATTAACTATTATATATATTTTATTATGAATTTGTGTATGAATTTAATTTCTATTATAAATTTGTATTTTCCTAAACATTTATAACGTTTATGTTCTTACACAATTTTACATAATTATACACATAATCTTATCACCTGTAAGACCATATAGAACCCTTCAAGCAACGTAAAGACATTAAATAGCTCAAAGCACCCTAAACAAGACAGCCCTTTGAAATTCCGAGTCCGCGAGCATCCGAATTTAGTGCAATGTATTTCTATGCATAATAATTCTGGAAATTAAGTAACAGTAATCCTTGGTTGATGGATAGGGTACATTCTAGCTTAACGAGGGTCGTTACTGCAGCGGGAAATGATGGACTTACTTGAAATAGAACGATTATGTTAGATTATTGACATTCTTATTCAGCTATCCTATAAATATGAATTTATAGTTTATCGTATTGGAATATCGAACAAAACATTTCATTATGAAAATATTAATTTTAACCGTAAATTTGAAATAATTTCTCTGGTTCATAGTATTTCCATTCTATATGATAAAATGCATTATTATAAAAATTAATTCTTGTGGCTCCTATCAACAGTTTTACTATTTAATAATATTTTTAATCTAAGCTTTATTGATAGAAAAATTATCTTGTAACGTGTCAGGTAGTACAATATCTACGACAATAAATATTAGATATTCATACGTAACAAATGATTTTAAACGTCGCATACAAATATTTATCGCATTAAATAATTCAACCGTTTCGCATAACAGGACACTTGTCGAATTTAACATCTGCACGATGGAATATTTTTTCTGAACGCAAAGCTGCGTCACACAGATTGCAGATATTTATGCGACCGCTGATTCCGCTTGCCAATTTAACGTAGCCGTAATTAAACAAACATTCATCGCATTGTCCCAAAAAAATGGACAAAAGCTTTCCCCGGTTATTATTTTAATTCCGCGTTTTAATAAATTTTGCATATCCGCGGACGTTTTAAATGCGGCAGATTCGCGGCGTGATAATGAAATTTGTATTACACTGAAAAATGAGAAGGCTCTCTCGGCTCGCCGAGCTTAATAGAATAACAATGCGTTTAATATTTGCAGGTTTCCTTCGTGCTCGAACGAAGCGCGTCTCGGAATTCGATGAGAACACGGCTTTATCTTGAATTGAAGTGATCGAATTATTCTCGCGGCGGTTTCTCGTGGTCGACTTATTCCGATAGATTGCGCAACCGAGCGCCCGTATTATTTCAATACGAGGAAGATAATATGAAAAGGAATGTTTGAAACTGTACGAAGAAGTTTTATGCAAAAGTTGTGTGCAAAGACTGTGCGGAATACAAGTTATGCGAGGATATAATACTTTGTTTAATAGCTTTGATTAAATGAAATTGTAGAACGAGGTTTTCAAGCTCCTTTTGTATCTTAATTACTTGTTTCACTATACTATAACTATTTATAACTATAATTGACAATTATTTGTAACAATAATTTGTAACATTATTTAGTAAACTAGTCTTTTAAACATGATACAAAAATTCAACCCCTTTGGTCCAATTTTGAAATAATTTTCCATTTAAAAGTGTCTATATATAATTGTCCACTACTGTAGATGCATTTCCAATAAATTTCAATTGCTTCATTAATCAACAAATATAATGTTATGTAATATTAAAAAGAAGGGAGTAAAAGCTTTATGTAAAATAGAAGCGTAACACTGGAATATAAGTTTGTGGGAAACGCGACGTAGGCTGTTACAAGTGGTCAATTTATTCCGATAGATTGCACAACTGGCGCTACTAGCTGGTCGAGAGAGCGAGAGAGAGACAGAGGGTGAGAGAGAGAGAGAAAGTTTGAAATTGTCCCGATGGCGAAATTACCGATTGCGTAACGATGTAAGAGCTTTCCCGAGCGGGAAATTAAAATTTACGCTGCCCGCGGGGTGTTAGCGTGCAACCAATCGCGGCACATTAATGAACTGGCGTCAATGTAATTATACCATTAAAACCATAATCCAATAAACACATCTCGACCAGCGCAAAATTCGAAGTTATAATTATTTTTGCGCCTGGTGGATCGACGATGGAAAACTTTCGCGATAATTAGTCAATTTTTGAATCAATTTTCGTGGATCTCGACAAACATAATTTCAAAAGCGAGTAACTCATTTCTATGGTGTATGTTCATATTACAGATTTAATTAATTGTAAATTCAAGAAGGATAATTACTGTGAAATGGAGATTTACTGAAACACTGTTCAGGGTTTTATAATGAAAATCGTAGTATGAAACGTTCATTTATTAATATACTTTATTATATTATTAATCTATTCATCTGTTACTATTATTATTAAATTACTATTGAATTACTATTAAATGAAGCTGCAATTTTATTGTAGCGCAGTTATATTTACAATTTCCAAAGAAATCAATATGCACACAAAATATTGTATGAAACACACAAAATTAAAAGTAGGATAAGCTAAGGGACATATATCAATTGAATTTTTATTATAAATTTACATATGAATTAAATTTTGAATATCTTCCATATGAATTTAATTTCCATTACTTTGTATATTAATTTCATTTTTGTTATTTCGTACATAAATTTAATTTTTAACATTTCATACATGAACTTAATTTTTATCATTACGTGCCATGAACATAATTTTTATGATTTTCTGTTTGAATTTAATTTCCACTGCTTTGTATATTCATTTCATTTCTATTATTTTGCACGCGAATTTCATTTTTATCATTTTATACGTGAATTTAATTTTCTAGATCTTGTACATGTACTTAATTCTTCTGATTTTAAGAAATATAAGAATTTAATTTCCACTACTTTATCCTTACAAATTTAAGAAATGTCAACCTTTATATATTACTATGTACATATCGACCACCCATAACACGATACAGAATTTTCCGCTGTTATTAAAAATTGCGAACGACAAACGCGAGCAATAATCCGTGCGAGCCAAGTATACACGTGTCATAAACGGAAGATTTAACCATTGCCACGAGCCGTCTGATCGGAATAAGTCATTAGAACGTCAGCGGCGATGAATTGATTTCTGGGGCGAGCAAAGACAGCCCCCGCAATTCCAGTTTCCCTTATCGCTGGTACGGTTAGAGTAAATCGATCGTGACTCCGTACTAAAAACCAGCCTAACACCGACATTGACATCGGCCTGCCCTGCAACGAGTACATCGGCGTAGAATGGTTAATTGAATTTCCGTTTGCGTCAATCTTCGCAGAATACACCGACCTGATTAAGGTTCGCCCGCGGAACCCAACACGGAACACCGACGTATTCCGCTACGGCGATAATAATCGTCCTTGAATTTTCACCAACAACGTTCTCCATCCACCGTGGAATGCTCGTTGACTGTGAACCCCTCTGTCAACGAGCATCAGACGTCTCGTTGCACTTTTATCCGCCCCGTTGTCAACGAGACACTAATCAACTGCGCATTCAGAGATGCGGCCCGCTCGCGAAAGTATTCCAACGTTTACGTTCGCTGTGTGCGGTGCCTGCTTGCAAATGAAACGTATTGGAGATAGCGATCGTGGAATTGTTGGTTGGCGAATAGATGTTGCGAGTAAATGTGAAATAGTCGTACAGTAGTAATTGTATAATAATTACTTTAATATGATCGTTGTAAAATTGTAAGTGTATAATAATATAATAACTATAAAACAATCTCAAAATTCTCCTAGAATAATTATTGTATAGTGATTATTTCAGCATCATTATTCTAAAATCTAATCATTGTAAATCTAATTATTGTAGAAAATAATAATATGGTAGTATAATAATTAAAGTAATCTGTACGGAAAAGTAATTGGAATAAAAACCATTGTAAATGTGTTACAGTCATCATAAAGCAATTATTGTGGAAGAATTATTATCAATGTATAATAATCATAGTAAAATAATCGATAAATAAGATTTATTATAGCACAAAAATTACAGAATAATTTATATACAATATTATAGCCATTACAAAAGAATCTATAATTATTATCTATAATTTAGAGCAATTTGTATGAATTATGAGACTCGATTTCGTATGCATAAAATGCACTTTGTTACGCAGTACGAAACTGCTATGAGTCAGAAAAATGATTTCACATTTGCTGTCGAAATGTCTTCGAGCGCAAAGGGTTAATAGCCGCGTCGTAACGAGATCACGGCAATCCCCGATAAGCCACCGTCGAATCGAACCAGTCGGCGACGATTCGTTCGATCTTTTCCTTTTTAACCTCATGCTCGAACGTTTTCTCGCATCGGGAAATTTGAATATTCATCCGTGGACATTTCTCATTGAAACGTCGCGGACAGAGTTATTTCATTGGCGGTTGTTCCCCCGCATACGTTTCGCCTTTCCCGTGCAGAGATAGCCACGGCCGGGGGACGACACGTGTGCCCGAGCAAACTGAATGAAACCGTACAATGTAATCTAAATCCTGTCAGATGACAAACACTTTTCTGCAGGTGAAATTTATCTCGAGCGTCACGGCCGGTTCCGCCGATTTCTCGTATGCCATGTGTGTGTGTGTGTGTGGGTGTGTAATAGAAGCACGAGACCCGCTCCGCGTGGAATCTGACAAATCAGATTCGTACGCGAGGCACCGATATCCGAAAGAATCCACTCGGCACGATGATACCGTCGCTCATTTGTCAGGAACGAGACGAAGCTCCGCGTCTGATAACCGGATGATCCTGACTCGGAACGCCTAAACTACGGGTAAATTTAGGTAGTATCGAGGTTACTCGTCATTTTTCTCTTGCTTTTTATGCACAAAGTTCGAATGGGTTAGAGACCGACGTCGCTTAGTAAAAGGAGCTAATGGTCATTTCTCACCCCGTCTTTTCCCCCTCTTCCAAAACACGAGGATGTGAGAACCCTCAACAATTTTTCCAAGACACTCTTTAGAAAATCTTTCAGCGCTATAGTTTCCGAGTTAACCATAGGAATCGACGTTGTAATAAGAGACGTATTAAAATAAATCAGATTCTAAAATATAATCGAGCTCCGATTATATTATATTATAATCGAGCTTGCATCCGAGGTTCTAACACAATATTTAACATGTTTAACATATTGTTGTATTACATTTCGAGATAATTTTTATACAAAGAAAGCTGAAATTTAAGAAATTGTAAAATAATGAGACTATTGGTATGAGTAACAAGAATCAGTTTTGTAATGCATAAAAGTGCACTTTGTTACATAGAATGGAAATACCATGAGCCAGAAATTTTATTTTATGCTTAAATTAGGATTGAAATGGCTTCGAGAGCAAAGGGTTAAACTGTAAAACGCATCTAATATATTCTTCGCGCCAAGCGCTATAAATAAAATTCCAAACCACCCAAATAGGGATCGTGTTAATTAATAAATTAAATGGAAAACTGTCTGATTCTGGAACAGCATTATCAAAGCCAAAGTCAGTCGAACCTCTGCCCTCTCCTTCGCTTTCTTCTCACGTTTCCTTTCCGGCCACCTCTCCGATTCCTTTCTTCTCGCGTTCCTAATTTATTTTCCCCGTGTCCTCGGCGCCCGCGATTCCTTCTCGCCTCTCCCTCGATTAACATTTCCCAGGGAAAACTGCGTTATGCTCCCGCGACGACGTCGTGAAAATAAGAAAGTAAACGAGGCTGGCGAGCTAACGCGAGAGCGCGCCTGCCAGGCACCGATACGCCACGAAATTGCCGCGGTGGCGTCGAGGGTACAGGATCAACCCGCGTCGCGAAACTTGTGCCGATCACCGGTGTGTGTTTCGGAAATTCCGTCGACGAGAGACGCGACCGAGTCCGCCCGATCGCGTCGAAACACACGGTTCAGCCGGCGACGGGAAATCGATAAAGTAATTCTTCGAACGGGAAGTGCGGTTTAAAAAAATGAAATCGATTTTCACGGACGTAGGGGTAATTAACTGTTCCACGTGTTCCATCGTTCGACATTCTATCCCGCGCGGTGTATGTAGAGAGACCTCCATTTCCGTTGAAAATTGCTCATTTTTCCAGCCCCGCGTGATTTTTATTTCCCTTCCGGGAACATAAATATCGCGGATGAAAGAAATTAAACGGGGCGGATGGCGGGAGCCGGGAATTGCGGCTCGATTTGTGCCGGCGCACGTATCTATCGGTAAATAAATGTCACCGTTTAGATCGTGCATGTATTTCAGAAGTATAGTGTTTTATTTCATCGAAAGGATGTACTTCTCAAAATATAATATTTTATTCGATCGAGAGGGTGTATATCTAAAAATATAATACTTTATTCGATCGATAGATTGTACGACCCAAGATATAATATTTTATTCGATCTACTATTAAAATAAAAAATATTTTACTTCATATTTTAACTTATTAAACCGAACTATAATTCCTCTATCTATATATCACGAAAATAACCTATTTTATTTCACGTTTTACATAGCCTAAATAAAATATTTATTTTAACCAACATCTCCGGTTATCATTTCATAGCAAAAGAACTGTCAGTCGCTGCATAGAACTAGAATAATCGACTTCCGGATACAGGCAACGAGTTTCCAGACCGCAGTGGCGGCGGATGCTCATTTTGTTTACGGTGGAACTGTCGAGAGATACCAACACGGTCATAATGTCTTCGATGTCTCTCGCGTGGGGAATCGTAGAAAATAGCCCAGGCCAATTTACGTCTGCGACTGCGGTTACCCGTCACTATGCAGCCACAATTTCAAATGAATTGATGCATTTTGCCAGGCGCTGACAGCCTGCATTTGTATTCAAACGAAGCCGCCCGCGTCGCCGATTTATACGTTTTCGCCCGTGGGACAGGTTTCGGCGCCGGAGGAGCTTTTTCCGCGATTATGGGGAGGGTGGGGGGGGGGGGGCGTCACAATTGTTTACGGGGACTACGATTATCCGCAATTACCGGGAGTAACTCGACGGCCTCGCCGCTGCATAGATAAGAGACTTCTGATAATGCGAGGCACGATAAATTCAGGCCGAAGCGTGGAATTTTAGAAATAATTCACGTCGATGCACGCGCGCACTTAAATTAATTAGTTTTTTAATGGTTGGTGAGTAGGCTGTGGATTTATCTTGCGGGGGAAATCGTCATCTCGATCGGTATTAGACGTCAGCCAATTAAAATGTTTTATTTCAGTCAGTGATCGATGATAACGATTAAAGGCATCGTTGTTGAAAAATCAACGATTAAATTAATTAATTGATGAAACTGATCGTGAATCGTTGTTTAAAAGAGACAATTAATAATTGTTGATTTTTTAATAAAATTTAACTATTATTTTGATATAATTGCGTTAAGAATTTCCTTTATCATATTTATCATTTTATTATATTTTTGAATTACTGCTTTAGAAATCACGACTAACAATTGTAAGAAATTAAATCACGAATGTTAGCAATATTGTCGTTAATTTTAATTGTCGATCAACAGTAATGTTTCAATCCTTAATTACGATTAACGATAATACACAGTAATATTTCAATCGTTAATTGCGATTACGTTTAATACTATATGAGTTGCGATTTCAATGGAAACAAGTGTAATCATTAATTGCAATTAACAGTGGTATTTCAATCGTTAGTCGCTGACCTCGATAAACATTCGGGAACAAGTCGCTGGTCTATTTTTGTTCGATAAAAAATTTCAATCGTGCTTTGAGAATATTTTTGCGCACGCATTTCCGTCGTGGAAACGCGAAACTAAAATGCTGCAACATTGCAGTGAAAATTAATTGCAGTTCTGAGTTTAGTCGGTAAACATACGCCGCGAGAAGATGCATTTCCTGGTACTGCACTTTGCAGAATCGTCTGATGCGGCATATCGTAATTTATGTAATTCGTGATTTTAATAAAACTCAAATAAGACACCGACGAACAGTTCGATCCTGTACGTTACACATAATTAATGACGGTGCGGCAGACATGTTTCGCTGCAGAAATTAAATTATCGTTGAAAATGTAGAATCATTAAAATATAGAATTATTAAAAGTATAGAATCGTTATAAATATAGAATTCTTAAAAATATAGAATTATTAAGAATATAGAATTATTAAAAATAGACCATCATTAAAAATATACAATCAAAATGATATTAATTACAGTACGCATTAATAGCACTATTTATCCGTTATTTTTAAAAAATTATTTAAAGATCACAATGTCAAAGATCATTGAATTTTCCGTCATATGCATCACAGTGCTGCGTTATAAAAAATATGGGTTAATGTGCAAAATATAGCAATAACGTCCGTGAAAAAAATAATCTGAGTAAGAAAAACGTAAATCACATTTTTAGCATTAAACTAAGTCATCATGACACATACTTTTATATTAACAAAAATTACGAAGATTCTTCAACGTGCGGAAGACGATAACCACCCTATAATTAAAAAAGTCGCGTCTTAAAATCGTCGAAAGTTGCCTCAAAGTTTACAAAGCAGTCGTGTTCGATCGCTTCGACAAAAAGCCGAATTTTCGTAGCGGGGCAAGACAGGCGAAGGAAGCGCCACGAGCGCATCGCTAATTAATTAGAAATTCCAATGGCGATGCAATTACGGCATACTTTGACGAAAATATGCGCGACCCCTCAAGGAAGCAAAACGTGAGCGTAAATACGCATAGGGACGCGTTTAAAGGAGCCCCGACGGAACGTCGTTCGCCGGGAGAAGCATCCCCGCGAATTATACGCTCCGCGGAGCACGCTCCGCAATTTTCGCCGATGAATTTTGAGCCATACACGGCGCGGCAGGACCCCCGGTCTGATGCAAAAACCCCACCGGCGGCCGCGGTACAATTTTCCGCATGCATCGGCCTTGTTCTCTCACTTCGCTCAAACTTTTATGAAATGTATACGGTCCCATAAAGACGACGGTGCCTGCCGCGAATTTCCTTTTTTCTCGGCAACGCCGTCGCCTGTGAATGATGAACTATAAGACGCGTCGCCGGGTTTATCACTACACTTCCGACGGGGTTTTCGTTCCACGCGAGAAGCACTTGGCTGAATAGGAGGTAGGGGCGGTGTGCATGTGACCGGTCTTTAATTGCTCGTTATCGCGGCGAGTCCGGGAGTGGATGAAGTTAAATGAAATTCTAGGCTCTTTGCGATCGGGGCGAGGTAATAATCTGTCGAATGCTACGAAAGTTTCTGCATTATGGCGTTTGGAAGATGCCGTGCTACGGCGTCGATGCATTTTCGTAAAGGCGCGATAAGGAGATGGTTGCATAGTTTCATTGTTTCTGGGTAGATAGAAGTTGCACTTCTGCTCGTTCATTCGTGTTTAACCCTTTGACTACGGCAGGCTTTGATACGCATAATCAAACGGTGTGAAATGAAACTATAGACGAATAATTGAAGCTTAATGCACGCTTTGATTCTTTTAGGAAAGAAGTTTTCTTGAGAAAATAAATTCTATAAAATAAATATATCTCTTTAAAAAATGAATTTCGAACTGAAATATGTATTTGATCAATTAATTAAGAAAAGTTCGATTGTATATTGTAAAAATGCATTGAAAAGATGTGTATTGTATTTTAAGAAATCGTTGCAAGTAATCTAGGATAACGTTAAAGTTTACGTCACAGCAGAAATTTTTTAAAATATTCAAAGACACTGTTATATTATATTCAACTTTTGGAAATTATTACAGAAATGAATAAATTCCCACGCGTCTCCCACGTTTTATAAATTGCCCGGACAATTTTTAGCTCGCGTAAAAATCCGCAGTCTTGTGATTATTCATACTTTTAAATGCATTTTTAAGTAAATCTTCGTAAATTCGCTGACATAAACAAATGAAGAGTGACACGACGCGGAAACTGAATAACGTCGTTCCGAAAGTAGCGTCTTGCGCATGGCCTGACATTTTGTTGCAAAAATGAGCAGGAAGCGGCACGAAATTTAAAATAGTAAGGAAACTTAGAATTATTAATTATTATTTAATGATTTATTAAAGTATTGTTAAGTGTTATTATTTGATAATAGATTCGAAAGAATTTGCTACTTTATATTCAACTGTGTTAAATAATTTGGTAAATATTGTACATTTCCTTAATTTTATGTGGAACTAATTATATATTTTTTTGCTATATATAAAATAATTTGCATATTTTTTTACTATATATAAAATATGTTGTATAAGGTTTTATTATATATAAAACATATTATGTATAGTTTCATTATATATAAAACAAATTATATATAAAGTTATTATATCTATGATGTTTTATTTATGAAGTATTGTATATTATACGTTATTTTTCTTTATTGTAATCGTAATGAAGAGTATTATACATTATCTTTCTCTATTATAATTATAATGTGACGAGACTATTAGTTTTTTAACAACTTTTCTGAACCGTCGATTTTAAAATAACAATTACAAAACTCTCAGCAAATATAGTATAAATAGACAGAAACCAGCTTAGAAACGAAATAAATAAATAGAGTCCTGAAATCATGCTAGTAGAAATATCGTATTAATAGAGCCTTGGAAATACGCGACGAGAATGAATGGAAATTCCATTCACTATTCGATGATTCCATGGCAGGGGGGAGGGGGGACTAATATTTCCTCATAAATATGCGTCACGTACAAAATGATCGCATTTCCATGGAAAGAAGGAATCGAGGATTGCGTGTTACCACCGAATAACGATCATGTTGCGCAAAATCAATCCGTTTTTTTCATTTGCATGAAAATACACGGTTGGCCCTGCCCGTCGCCATTTCTATGCAGCAACGTCGCCGTTTCGAGCAAGCTGATACATTACATTCAAAAACATTTCCTTGCGAACACGATATTACCCGCGCGTTAGAAAAATTCGTCGCGGTGAATATCACATTTTAAGAACACGATATCCGCCGTCCCGTTAAAATTTGCGACGAACACGATACTTGGCAACGCGATATTTTCACGATTTAAAAAACTTTCCGCGGCGCGCGCGCGCGCCCGCTACAATAATTGGAGTGACAGTAATTGTTGCCCGACGAAAAGTATTCCGCTGCCGCCGCTTTGAAGATTCATCGTAGCGTAATGCATTTTGTCGAGCTTCTTGCGACCGGGTGCGGTCGATCATGTTGACATCGTGTTTAATGGCAGCGTGATTAGTACATTCATTTAGTAATTAAATAAAATTTAAAAAATTCTACTTCCTTACAGTATTAATAAAGGTGATTGAAATATTCACTACCATGCAACAGATATTTATATAAAATTGATTAGTCAATTTGTTGAAATTATTGAAGGAAGAGAAAAATGTTTCTCTGGCACTTATAGCTCATAATTAATTTAAAAAGTGTTTAAGTGTCAGAGAAACATTTCTCTTTTCCTTAAATAATTTTAACGTATTAATAATTATTTTTAAAAGAGAATAAATTTTTTCCAAGTGGACGAAATGACAAGTATTTTGTTGAGATATTATTACTGGACTACGTTTATAAAATTTAAAAAAAAATTGCAATTGTTTGGAGTAAAAATGAAGATAAGGTTCTCGAGGTGGGTTCCAATTTTACAATTTTTTAAATCGCCTTTTGAATCTACCTCGAACGTCCATTAAGGTTGCGCGCATAAATTCAAGCATAAAAATTGATCCACTATTTCTTCATCAGCCCGGGATCCTCCGCGCGAGACAATTCCCCGACGCAAAAACACCATTAGATAAGAACTAACAGCGCGCGGCACTATTCCAAAGATTAATGGGCGCCCGATAAAAAATACGCAGTGTTAATCTTCGGCCGTGCGCGCCGTCCCGTGCTTTGTTCCGTCCGGGGCTACCTTTATTAATGAAAACATCCATCCGATTGAAATTGATGTCGAACCATTTTCTTACGGTTGCACCGTAATATCGGGCGATTTAGAAGACAAACGGCGCCACTTGCTCGCCCGCCCCCGGTGTACACGTCTCTGTTCACGGTGAAATTAGAAAAATTGATTTTACGGCAAGAAGTTGCGGATCCGCGTGATGGATGCGACAACGGGCCCGTGGTAAGAAAGTTCCCGCGGATAACAGACACCGCCTAAATCCACTGGATGAGTAGATATCGCTGAAATATTGTTAGCTTTGCACATTTTTTATCGGCGAAGAAATGCGAAATTTTCTGTCGGCGAGGATAAATGTGTTTTCTTTTAATTTCAGGTTAAAACGAGGAGGGTGGAGTAACTTCCGCGTCTCCGTAGAATTTTCAATTATTTTCTAACTTAAAAGAAAACTGAATCGTGTTTTCGTGCAAATATTTTACCGTATCATTTATAGTCAACAAAATCATATTTACAGTATCATTATTAATCAGTATTGCGATGTATTAAATTTATTTGGTGATTCTAGTCCTTCCGACTCAATATTTATAAGTTGTGAAATGTTTTTTTATAAAAATATCTAATTGTTAAGGTGAATAACACTGGAATGGAATTAATACAATTTGCTAACGATGAAATTTTCGCGAAGAGTTGTCGAGAGCAAGACACGAATTTAATAAAGTACGCTCGGGCTTCTCCGCCATTTAAAAAGTCGATAAAACTCTCGGCGGAGCAAACATGTTTCTGCTTGTTTGCTGATTCCGTAAATTAGCACATAAAAGCGTGTATTTGCATAAATATGAGCAATCTACTCAGCGTCGGCTGCCATTGACCGACATAGCGGCGTGCGCGCGGAAGGCAAACGATATAAAAAAGGAAAAGTGACAGCGTTTGTACGGTTCGGATAGTTCGTAACGATCGTTAACTTAGCATAGTTCACTGACAGACTTTTCATGCTTCGAACGGATATGCATAAAGAACGGATAAAATTCGGACGAGGAACTGTGGGGGGACACAACGAAATTTTCACGGACGTAAAAGAAGAATTGTTTCTTCTAAAGATTCAGCGGAATTCTGTTTTATGGCACTAGAAAGTAGATGAAAATCCCATGAAACTTTATTCAACACGTTCTATACCGAGATTTAGTAGAGCGTAAACACTATAAATGCGTAAAGTCAGCAATCTAGTTATAACACTGTGCTACCTTTTGATGCTGTTGGATACCACCGTGCTATTGGATGCACGTGTACCACTAAACTGAAATCAGCGAACCAAAACACAGTCGCAGCGGGTATCGAATGCATTACGTGTTTTGATAGTTATATCGTGACCTAAAAGCGAAAAGCAGAAGGAATAAAGAAAATGAAAAGTGGAATAGAAAATAGAGAATTAAAACTCGATTAAAAATGAAAATGGAAAATGGAAAATAGAAAATAGAAAACAGAGAATGGAAAATAGAAAATGGAAAGTAGAAAATGGAAAATAGAGAATAGAAAATAGAAAATAAAAACTAGACAAAAATTGAAAATGGAAACTAGAAAATAGGAAATAGAAAATAGAAAACAGAGAATGGAAAATAGAAAATGGAAAGTAGAAAATGGAAAATAGAGAATAGAAAATAAAAACTTGACAAAAATTGAAAATGGAAACTAGAAAATAGGGAATAGAAAATTGAAAATAGAAAGTAGAAAATGGAAATAGAAAATTGAAAATGGAAAATGAAAAATAGAAAATGGAAACAATATAAAATAGAAAAAATAGAAAATAGAAAATTATAATGTTTATCGCAGACTAAATAGCCAAGTCAAGTATCAAAAACTACAAATCGAGAGTTTCGCTATTCACTTTGAACTAAAGAAGTGGAATTAAAGATAGGCCACAGTAAAAGAAAACTGCGATGTTTATCGACTAACGAAAGCATAGTCGATACATTTAGAACGCGTGTTACGGCCGAATGGTGTTATTCCTGTAGAAGAATGTTCTTTTCAGACACCGCAATGGAATGCATGTTCCATTTCGTGGCGAGGGAGAGAGAGAGCGAGAGAGAGAGAGAGAGAGAGAGAGAGAGAAAGGCGCGGAGAAGTGCAAAACGGTGCAACGTACAGGAAGAAAGGTTAGCATCCAGTTCAAGTGTGCAATGGAAGATCCACGAGTCGGTTTGTTATTGCAGCTCCATTCAGCGAATGCTCCGCGGTCGTAGTAAAAAGAAACCATAAAACCTGAGACGTTTGTTTTCGAAGACGCAACTTTAGTATTCCTGCGTAATACCTTTCCCGCTGCTCGGCCTAATCCGACGTATCCGCGGTGTTCTCTTTCGCGGGAGCGTGGTTCAACAATGGAACACGCAGAAGTTGAACATTTGGACGGATCTGGAGTAGAGCAGCATTACGCACACAGTCGCGTTCTTGAAACAATTTTATGCAATCGCAAATCTCGTCGTGGGACGTAAAAATGTCTTCGAGAACATTTGCACTCGAAAGTAGGTACAGCTTGGAAATTGTTTAAACGTGGAAACCTTTTAAATAATTAACCATTTTTAATCGAGTTAAGCCATTACTCATATATATATATATATATATATATTTTTTAAAAAAAGATATTAAAAGCATAAATATTGTACGTGACATGAAAAAATACACTATGTCATATAAAATGGAAACACTGTGGGTAAAAAAACTATTTTTAATTCAGGATTAAAAAGCATACAAGTGCAGAGAACAAATAAAATTCTCCACTGAATATCTGAATAATTCGAATAACGAGATGTTAACAATGACAGTGTCTTCCAGCATTCGCAAGATTGGGAAGCCAACGACAAAATCTTAACTCGATCAGAAGTTGGACAGTTAATTAGCGAAGTTCCGGAGGATGCGGCCAAACGAATCTCGGATGCGGCTGTTAAGACGAGTCAACACGGAAGTGGCTATTCGCCAGTTATTTCCGGCAAATTGCTATTTAGCATATTAATTATTCCCGGTGATGGATTAGTTGGTCAATAGCATCGCTGTTCCATCGTACCTTGTGCAAATCATAGACTTCGATTTCTATAGCAGTTAAGCGTAATTCACAATTATTTCTTCATTTCTATTATTAGGTATTTATTGTTTTAGAAGACTTGTTATTAAATAATAGGTAATAGCAATAATGGTTATTAGTTTAGCTTATTAATACTGCTAGGTTTCCATGAAATGTTAGTCGTAGAATTTATTCGAAATATTTCTTGAATAAAATTATATTCGTAGAATTTTATTAGAGATATTTCTCAGTTAAATTATATCTGTAGAACTTATTCGAAATATTTCTCTAATAGAATTTTATTCGAAATATGTCTCAGAAACATTTTATTCTAAATTTTCCAATAAAACTGTATTAAAAATATTTCTGTAATAATATTCTATTCAATATATGTTCAAATAAAATTTTATTCGAAAAATGTATTCGAACCCCTGTCCAACCCTCTCACAAATTGTAAAATTTGTTACACGCCACTGTGACGTGTTCGGTTAACTATAATTTGATGACACTTGTGAGGTAATTCAGCGGAATCCGCGTCAACGTTCACGGTTTAACCGTTCCGGCCGAATGAAATTATTCGCACTCTTCGCGCTCGGAATGGTCGCCGTATAACTTTTAATTGAGCCGAAGCCGCGCGAAAGTTTACGAGGAGCAATAATGCCATTCGGATTAGCAATTGTACACGATCGAACTTTTCGCGAAAAGGAAATCTGTGACCGCGGCGAGCTCTCTCCTTGGGGGTGTGTGATTGATTGGGCCGATCGGAGCGGTATCAGGGATGGAATTCGGAGGAATTAAACGCGTAAACTCAATCGGAACTAATCATGTTTGTCATTGATCGATCATGTTGACACGGGACAGATGGGCGTCGACATCGCCGTCTCCACGTGCAGTTTTGGGAAATAGATACATCGGAAGAATAACGTATATACATTATATAATGTAATATTATATTATATTATATTAATTAATTATATTATATATATTTTATTAATTCAGTTTCAGTAATTAAATTAGTTCAAACATGTGCCGTCTTTTTGGTATTGATTTTCTGTACTCAACTTGTTACGAAATAAACAAAGTATATGAAAATATTATATCTATACAGAAAATCGTATTGTATATAATAAACCAAAAAATTGAAAAATTGTATAATACTGATATCATGAATCTGACTGGGGAGAATCATGGTATAAACTCATTGAATGATCACATTCACTGTACACACAATTTAGAATTAAAATAATTTGCAGTAACATTATAATTTCTTTCGCTTGAGTTTTTAACACTTAATGCATACAAATTACATTTCAAGTCATGAGTTAAAATTTTCGAGAATGTGACTTACGTCACTATGATTCCAATTCACTAGTTTTATGGTAAAAAAAAAAACAAGTACCGTTCTGAGTATCGATCAATCGACACATTTCTCTTGATGCGGGTTTGATTAAAGTGTGTTGTCTGTTTAGCGATGTAATTTTGACAATGGCACGAAACGCATAAACCTCGAACGACCGAATCGTATAGGTTTGCCAGCAATTTCAGGAAACTCTAACGACGTACGAGTCTCGTTCGATTCTTCAGCTTGCGAGAGAAATTCGGTGCTCGCCAATCTGATTTTACGGTCGACGAGGCGGGATAATGAAGTGGATGCTAATTGATATTAGGCATTCGACATTCGTCGTCGTTGAAATTACGCTTCGCGTGTACTTTTTTCAAGTTTGACCAAGTCAGATAAATCTTTATTCAGATATTAGGAGTGGCTCACTAGACAATGGATAGAAAAGAAGTTTGCAAGAATAGCAATCGCGTTAAATCACAAGAAAATAGTCATGACATTTAAATTTTTTATCTAAGCATGTGTGTGCATAATTATAGAATCAAAGTAATTTTGATATTTTTATCAATATTGAAACAATACTTGTATATTTTTATTTCTTATTATTTCTAGTATAGTAGTGTACAAATATAATATTTTGTAAAGCAAATATCATTAAAATATAGTGAACAAATATCACCAAATATCACAAAAAATTTAGCAATTATTTTAGATCTATAATTATTCACACCACTGTAGATTAATCAGTGTAAAAGTTATAATTTTTGTCGCACATAAACAGAACTAGAAGAAAATAATGAAAATTATATACCGAAATTATTAATTATATCGCGAAAATTATATATAAATTAATATCACGAATATTATAACATAATTAATATGATAGTATGAAGACTGCTAAACAAATCAAATAATTCTAGCGGAAGCAGCAAAATGAAACGATCGTCAAAGAAAATAATGTTTAAACCAGTTCGAATTGAAATTCTCGATTTAATAATTGCATTCATTAATTTCGAGCTTGTTAGGCGAAATAATATCGAACGACAGTGGATTACCAGCTATTCAACAACTCGGCAGAACTTATCGTCGCGGTGGGTGACCTAAGCGATAACGACTCCCATGAAACCAGAGTACATAAAGCTCGAGTGCAGCGGGCTCTTTTGTTTTCGGCAAAAGTTGCTCCCCCGTTTGCTTCCAAAGAGGTGCCATAAATTTCGGCGGCCGAAGAGACTGAACAAAGACGAATATGAAATTTTCATTTTTCGATGATTTGTGCGCGATGTTCTCATAACAACCCGGAGGACAAAGTCTATTCTCCTAGTAGTAAGTGTTAAACATTAATGATTAAATGGCCTGCACAATTTGTTACGAGTTTTATGTACATTGGTTCGCCATACTTGTTTCATAACTTAGTATTAACAATAAAACAATGATCTTTTGGTAACACAGAATACAATAGATGGATCATACTATAATATTACTTTGTCACAGAACTGAAAATGTTTAAAAATAAGTTGGACACCAGGATAAGTAAAAATATAATTAAGTAAAATTGAAGACATTTTAATATCAATGAAATAGAAAGAATTTTCCTGTCTGAATAAATTATTATTTCTAAGTTTACTGCACTAGTAAAAATCTTCGAATGAAAATTAATTGAAAAAGAGAACAATCAAGGAACTTTTGCATAGACAGTATCAAATAACAAAATAATCTAAACTTGTTAATATTATAAATTTACAATACTACAACTCGTCTGGATAAATTATTATTTCTAACTCTGCTGCACAAGTAAAGACCTTCGAATAAAAATTAATTGAAAAAGAGAACAGTCAAGGAACTTTCTCCCAGGCAACATCAAATAACAACATACTCTAAATTCTCTAATACTACAGCTCGTCAAACAAATTTCCCCCGACAGCGGAATCCATTCGAACAATTACCGGGTCGCATTTTGGATAACCAATCTCCTTAGAATCAATTCCGAAGCGGACCCCGACAAATTAGTTTCGCGAAACTGGAAATTGCTCAAGCACACGCGGTCAGGCAAGTTTAACGGGGCCCAATGAAGTTGCCAAGTTAATATAAACTTATTCGATCGGCCGATTGTCGGGCTAAATCGTATATCCGGAGCGAAAGTCTTGGCGAATCGTTGAATGAAAATTGAGGTGGGCAGGTCAGCTATGAAATTCCAGATGAAAACCCGGAGGGGGTCGTATCAAAGAGTTGAATGGAGTTGCGATATCGGTTTCTGTTCTTGGAACAGTTACGGAGAACTGCGAGAGTCGCGTAACTAAAGTATACGGCGGGGTGCATAATTATAGATTCGAAGTGAGTTTTATATTGTCAGCAGTGTTTTAAGGACTGGAATTAAAGAACATACCATATTTATATATTCCTATTTTATATTATTGCTAATCTATAATATAACTATAATTATAGCTAATATATAAACTATATAGGTTTGATATTTCATTAATTATTAGAAATAATAGAAAATAGAAATTTCGTTAATTTTCTTTTTTAATATATACGGTGACTCAGACAATTTATTTCTTCTACATTACTTTTTCGAATTATAGGAGTTTTAGAAGGATTCTAAATAAACTCTAAAGAATTTTAGAAATAAATAGAATAATTTAAGATGAATAATGTATTATTATTTCAGATATAGATATCATTATTTTAGATAAATATTTAGTCGAACCAATCTGAATATTGCTCAACTCTCTTCTGAAATAATCCATGACACTTGGTATAACTGCGCCTCTACGTGAAATATAATATTACACTTTCGCAAAGCAATAAAATAATTAAAAAAATTACATTTTCATTTTGGAAAAAATTGACCATCGTGCGATTAGTTTTACGCCGATTTCTGACGATATGGTCGTCGATGTAACGCCGGCCAAATGACTACGTCGGGTACAAGGAAGAACCCGGTTAGCCCGTTACGCCGAAATTCGGGATTCCGCGAAATCCCCGAACTATTTAGCTGAAAACGCAACGGGCGCGGAACCGAAATACACGTGGCCGTTTATCGGGGCCGGGGAAACGGCGCGCACGGTTATCTGGTGCTGTTAGTTTGAAGCCCCGGTAATGGATCCATAACGCGGAAGGTTTACGTTTTGCGGCGTCGCGACGCGCGCCGACAAAGCACGCGAACGAAAATCCGCGAATCAAGGCCGGCCAGGGAGGGAGAGAGAGAGAGAGGATTTCTGCATCGATTTATCGATATCGCGACTCGCCATCCACACGCGGAAACGTCACCACCGTTGGTCGACGTCGACACGTTTCGCGCGTCATCCTGTGGATGTTCAATGCCTCGAACGAGAGTGTCTGATCGTGATCAAACGCAATTTATGATTACTCCACAAGCCCCGGTGACAGCGATGCTCGCGATCTCGATTTTCAAGGCAGAAATAGAATCTTCTGCCATTGTGCGGGATTTCCTTCGCGAACGATAAAAATGTCACTACGCGAAGGAGGCTGAAGTGAACTTTGTAAATGGTTCGAAAGGTTTTATATGGATGCATGTGTTTATTAGATTTATTTAATAAAAGAGCAGATTTGTAGATAGTAACGATAAATGGTACTTTATTGAGGTTGTCGTAAGTAGTATTGTTAATACGTTTAAAATGTATTATAGAGATTTTTGAAAGGATTTGTTTGAAACATTGCTCATAATTTGGCTTTAATCAATAATTTTTATTCAATAATAAATTAATAATTAATAACGTTTGAATCGGGGGTGAGTTTCTTTGAAAACGCCACAAATGGTACTTTATTTTGTAAAATGTATTATACGCACCTTTAGGATGGTTTATACGGAATATTGAACAAAGCTTAGCTTTATTAAATCAATAATAAATTAATAAATAGTAACTTTTGCATCGTGAACGATTTTCTTTGGAATTGTCAAAAATGGCACTTCATACATGGAATCAAAAGCAGTGAAGGCAAAGTAACTCTATAAATAGCTAAAATAAATGCACTGTGCACAAGAAAATAATTTATATAATGATGTTCTTCGTACTCGCCTAAAATTAATAAAATATTGCAATGCGTCTAAATGAATAAAATCAATTTAATACACTTTCAACCTTTTCCTGTCCTCATTCCGAATAAAAAATCTCCAATCGAAATACACCGAATAAATCTGATGACTGATCCTTGAACTATCACAAGAACATTTAAGAAACCATGTCAAATTTTACGACCCTGTCAGATTCAATTCCATAATCAAGGCAGCGGCCATAAAAACCCCATAAACTCTGGTTACTCTTTTAAATTGTTCGGAGCGTCTCGAGCGTGTAAATCAACAGGGTTCGCCGCGTGTGTCCCACTGATCTGACAAACGAGCTAGTATTCGGGGCGAGGAAATTATGTCGCCGGGAATCGAGATGATTAATTGAGAGGCTGGCACACGCTTGAAATGTGGAGGCTGCGCGCGCGCGAGGCCTACGAGGCCTCGGGTTAAAAAAAGGGGGAGCACGAGAGATAAAAGGTAACGGAAGACGCTTTCTCCCGCGGCGTGGCGTCGGGACGCTAAGCCCCGCCGCCAAATCCGTACCGCCTGACCACTTCCTGTGACAAATTTTCACCACGCAGCTAAAAATAACGACGTTGCGCCCGTGCAACGCGGATAGCGACGTCGATCCCCGCGGCTTCATTCCAGCCGGAGTGGAGCAATCATTTATGGAATCAGTGACAGCACGGACTTCGCTGGGCTTAAACCGATTTATTGGACGATACTTCGACTGCCGAGGATCCGGTGACAACAACTGCGACGGAAACGAAGTCGGGGACACTTCGATTTGGTGGCCGTAATTGGCAGGTGAAAACTACTACCTGCGTTGAAAAGTACTGGAACACCTTTTAAAATGCTATAACTTTTCTAGGACAGGGCTAAAGGACTTGATATTTTTTAATGTGAAAGGTTTAGTGTATAATTAGATGTTCTTTAATTTCGCTGTTATTTAAAATTATATATAAAGAATAAAATACTCTGGTTCCAGGAGTGTTTCAGTATGCTTATCAATTATCGAGATTTAATATACTCATTTTAGTAATTTTTGCTCCAGGGTTAAATAAATACTACGAAACGAGAATTTTAGCAAAAATTCGATTAGAGAAATTTTAAAAATAGTAGCAGTGTGTATATTAATTATAGAGTTTTAATGAACCTATTTTTTCAATTTTTGCTCCGGGGTTAAATGAACACAGTTACGAGATGAGAGTTATGGCAAACATACGAAGTAATAGCAAAATTAAAAAAATACTACTATTTTTTAATAATAGTGTGTATATCAATTATCGAGATTTAATAAACTCATTTTGTCAATTTTTTTCTCAAGGTTTAGATAAATATACTAACGAAACTAGAGTTATAGCAAAAATACGAATAGCAAAATTTAAAAAATACTAATAGAATAGTTTTAAGCGATCATAACAGTTTTGGAAAAATGATTGCCTTTAAATAAATGTTCCAATACTTTAACAAGGGTAGTAGAACTACCAAACCAATAAAAATAACTGCTTCCTAATTTTTTCCATTACAAATCCTGATATAAGACAATTTCAAAGAGAAAATTATCGATTTCCTTTACTCGAGCATATATTACAATAAAAATTGCATGGAATTTGAATAAATCCAATGTGGTTATTCTCATCTACAATCTGCGTTAGTCACGTTTAAAGCACGGTAATTTTAAAGTTAACCCTTATCGAACATGTAATATCCAGACCTAATATATGATCTTACGTGGGGCGCGACACATGTCCGATAAGGGTTAATAATGGGTATAAAGTTCTGCGTGTTTCTTTACGGTACTGTGTTCATTAGATTGCGAATTTTCTTCACTTGTATAAAGCTTATC
Source organism: Augochlora pura (assembly GCF_028453695.1). Taxonomy (NCBI): domain Eukaryota; kingdom Metazoa; phylum Arthropoda; class Insecta; order Hymenoptera; family Halictidae; genus Augochlora; species Augochlora pura. The sequence goes on along the minus strand of NC_135775.1, from coordinate 19,510,070 downwards.
AAGTATTAACAATGCGGGTTTCTTTCAGGCGTAATAGAGCTAATAATAGCACGAAGAAAACTCTGTTGAAATTCTATTTTGCTATTAGCTTGTGGAAGTTGATATTTGATGATTTGCAGACCGGTGGAAATTGGAAAAAATTGTACCGAATTAATTTTCTGAATAACGTGAATTTCTCTAGATAATAAAAAACCAAAAATACATCAATATAGATATACGATATAGATCTGCATATATGCACAATAAAAATCTGTATTAGACAACATAAGAACTATATTAAACAAAATTAAAATTATTCAGATAAATAAGAATTGTGTTGAGCACGTAAGAATGTGCTTCATTTGAAAAGGAAAAAAGTCAGACAGAACAATACATCGTTTTAAAATACCATCTCCAATTGCACCTATTAATTTTCTTAATAAATGCACATAATACGCAGTCGTTCTATAATATTCCCAGGGCTATACTCCAATTGCTATGGAACCAGCGACACAGCATCCAAATATTCTAGCACATGAATACGTAATCTTCTACAAAGAGAGCGCCATCAAATTCTCTTCTGCATTATGCAACGTTACACCGCACAATGTCTACCGATCAAAAAATGTCTGACCTTCGCCGCTTCCGGCGTCTTCGTCGAGCAACACGCAATCACGAAATGACGCGGGGCACTCGTGCAAATGGCGACGTTTGATCGAAGCTAAGTATGTACAACGAAGCGTTTGTCCAAGAGCCGATCGCGAAAAGTGTGGTCGTTCCGACGATTAACCGCGGTGAATGCGACAACGTTCTAACGAATCGCGAAAGAGCGGAGCTTATCGCGGGCCCGAGAGATCCGCAACAGGAAACAGATAAGACGGCGAATAGGTGCATTCCTCTTTCTCTCCCGCGACCTCACCGGTGAAAAGTCCGAGCAGCCGGCGAACAGTACTTCTAAAATTAGCACCATTCTCTAGCCGGCTTCATCCCTCTCCGCCACGGCTTATTATCTCCTGGCTTGCGGATTCAAAAGCAGGATTGCAGAGGTTGACCTGGTATCATCATCATCCCCCGGCGTGGCTCCTCATCCTCCCCGTCGTCCAGAAGAGTCGACACACTTCCACTTTCGCATTCCGCTCGTCGCGCGCGATCAATCACAACCGATCCGATCGCGCGGCTTTGATAAGGGTGCCATGATATTGCTCTCTCTCTCCGCGCGTCGACTGTATTCCATTTCTACGAGCACCCCTAACCCCGCCGGTGATGTATGACCGTGTATTAGTCCCGGGGGCTCAAAGGGATCGGTTTCGGGAATCAACGAAATTACGGATTCATTGTTTGCTGAATCTGAGCCATTAATCTTCCGTTTCCGAACGATTCTCGCAGAATTCTAGGAAAGTTCTCACGAGTCTTCACGCTTCGGTGAATTAATTTTACCGAATGAAAAATTGTGGGAGTTTGAAGGGGGTCGCGCAAGGCGTGGTCTTCCGCGCGGTGGAGAAATGATCTCGATACTTTGCGGAGAGAAGATTGTTTTGGGAACGAATTTTGATCAGCTGTTGTTGGGAATGGCATTATTAATACGTATTTCACGTATTTATGATAATAACGAGTTAGGTAAAAGCAGTGAGACAATTAACAGTATACAGGAATGATGATATATATTTTTACAAATTATCTAGATTTTTAAAAAATATCAACCCGTATGTAAATGTCATTGCAATTTAACATTTTCTTTATTAGTGCATTATGGACATGATGCATTTTAAAATAGTGATTTAGAATAATGATAAAATAGTGATTAGAGAGTATTTAATAATAATACATTATTGGCATTTTCTTATATCAATAGGCGATTAATAAGAAAAGGAGGACGGAATTAATAGGAAAAGTAGTAAAGCAAATTCGTATTTATTCCCTGTGTCTAACAAGTGATAAATAAAATTCATATCTCCAATATCTAAATAACTTTCTTCAAAGCTTACGCTAACCCCAATATTACACTTCCTTCTAAAAGAAGGAATTCACGAACTCGGTTATGTATCCCTGCATCATATTGATTTTTCCATTATGACGCCAGTTTGCCAACAGAAGGCCGAAACAGTATTCATACCGAACGTATTACCTTTACAGCGAAGATAACGGTGAAAAATAGTAACGAGTAGTTCGCAGATCCCTGTGCACTTATAACGTCAACGTGAATTACCGCGGAGCGTTTGTATTATTAGAGGAATAACAACCTTTCCTAGCTTCGCGTTCCCAACAATGGATTTCCTAGTCGGCGAAACGAGAGTTGCCTCAATGGGATTTAAAAAAAAAATCCTAAACGAGGAAAGCGCGGGAGTCTTCGGCCCGGGATACAACAATTCAGAAAGCAATTCGTCGGCTAATCGCATTGCACACCGTATAACGGTAAACTGGAACTGGAACAATGAAGTCAAAGAGACGCGAACGAGGAGATACCTACATAATTCCGAAGACAGAGAAACTCCATTAAGTCGCTCGAAATGTCCGACAAGAACGAACTAATTACTTCGACACGGTTCCGAATCAAAAGTACGAAGCGTCCCTCTGCCGTTGCTCGGAGAACATCGAATTTTCAAATAGTCTCGCTAAATTCGTCTCGCTAAATTCGTCTCGGAAAAGCTTTTCAAACACGAATCGGAAGTTTGAAATCCCGTTTGCGGAATTGTAAAAATTCGTCTTGCGATCGGAATGGTGTCTTTACCTTGTTAACCCTTTGCCCTACCATTTTCTTTACAATTACTATGATTCGAATTTTGTCCATCGCACTAATTTCATCGATGAAAAAGGAATTTCATATTTATTATTTGCTCACATCTACTTTAATATTTAAATATTGCCAACAAGAGAATAATTAATTTCTGCTCAAAGGAACGGATGAACATTCATACCTTATTATTATAAATCTCCATCGCGAGTCCAACTCGTTAAAGTACGGCAAGGGGTTAAGGTTCGTCAACGCGAATGGCATTATCGAGTGGAATTTGGCGAAGAAATCGATGAGGCGTTCGCGCGAAGCTATTAGTCAGATTTAATCGAAACAAAGGGAGAGCGTGAGAAACGACGCAGGAAGGACGAGAACTGTGTCTGAAGGATAAATGGGACGCTAATTTTTCCGAAACGTCTGAGTGCAGGACGGGTTCACCGGGTCCCTCGGTTTTTATCGCCGCGCTTCGTTCCAGTTCTTCCTCGTCCGCGCTCGCATATTCGAACCGCCTCGCTGTTTTTACCCGCAACGGAGTAAATCTCTTCTCACGTCCATCACCGTGAAACGAAATTGGGTGGTTGCACTCCTCCATGGTAAATCCTATTACCGTCGCTCAAGCCATTTTGATACAAATCGTTTTTACGCCCGCGACCGGAACACTGTTGCAACGCAATTACACGATACACCGGCGCGGATCTGCCAAGACAAATACCCGAATCACGGAAATACCCGTCGCGTTCACCGATTGTTTTCTCGTAACGATGTTAACAGTAACTCTATATTACCTTTATATACGTTATTCACAATAATAACGATTTTGATAATAATTTCTACTGTAATTTTAATAATGATTTCAATATTGATTTTAATATTAGTAGATACTTTTGTTGACGAATTTTAAATATTCAGCAATTATGCTGCAATTATTTATGAACATTTGTTGCATTAGATGTGATAACAGGAAAATTGTTTAATGTAACACTGACACGATTCCACAACCATTATTAATAATCAAATACGCGCGTAGATCAATTTTGAAACATGCAATAAAATTTTCTAATTAAACTGTCTACGAAATATTATTGCATATTAACTAGAACTAAAAATTCATCTGGAAAATTATGTTAACTTTATCCCTGTTAAACAAAGCTGATTTAAAATCGATAAATGCAATCAAATCAAACAGTTCTCAATCAAGAAAATCAAGTTTAAACAGAAGAAGTTACGAAGTACAAAAATAGAATAGGAAGGGTTAGCAATTTTAGTTGACTCTCAACGTAAGAAAACCGCAGGAAAAAAAGCACCGAACTCGAGCCTAATGACTCTGTTAGCAAAGCATCTCTTAAAGATGCTAATTTACTTACACAGCTGCAGTCGCTGCACGTGTAACAAGCGAGACTGAAGTTTGCGTTTAATCTGCTTAGAATTCGAATTTAATTAGTACACGGCGACAACCGTCTTTGTGTTAAGACCTCGTCGCCGTCTTGTCCGACATTGTGCCTTGCAAATGCAAGCTCGCGTTGATGCATAGACAGATTATTAAAAAAAAAACAGACAATACTCTGGTATAATTATTACGAGTTTTTAACGTTATTTATTGCACTTGCGCGGTGACTCTGAGGTGCTACTAAAATTCTTATATCGCTTTTTGTTATTCTATATCATTTTTAATATAACTTTTACGTTATCAAATTTATTTATATTGTTAAAAACTATTAAAATTATAGATGATATAAAATATAAGTAAACACTATAAATATTGAATAAATAAATACTGTAAATATTGAATAAAAACATAAAATAAATATTGATTAAAAAAAAACTATAAAAATAATAACAATATAAATATTAAATAAATGAATACTGTAAATGTCGAATAAATAAATAGTATAAATATTATAATTACTACAGATCAAAGAAATTATATTGAACTTAGAAATAAAAATAGCTTCCAGTGGAAAGGGTTAACAGTGTAATAATTTCATCAGTTTTTACAGACTGATAAATTTTAACGGAAGAGTACCGTTGCACGTGATCCCCCGCATAAACGAAGACTCGATTATTGAGACTTACGGCCGAGCCTTCATTGATGAAAAGAGGAGGGTTATTCATCTTAATTTATTGGCCGGAAGTTAGAAAAGAACTGGGCGAAGCGTGAAATTGTTTTAGCGCGGATTCTCGAGGCGTTCCCGGGCAATTACGGCTCGTTTTTCAGATTTCTAGCGTAATCTGATGTCAAGTAGTCGGTCTGATTCTGATTTATGGCCCGACCTCGTTCCTTTGGCAGCAAAGTAAACGCGGTTCGATTCCTGGCCGTTTTCCGCCCCAATAGCTCCCACCCACGTGTAAACAATCGAAAATTGTTATTTACGCGTAATGGTCCACGGTCATTACATGGAACCGTGGTCTATTTTCCTATGCGACTTGGTTATGTGGTCTATTTTCAACGAAAAAGCGGACAAAAGTTATTGCATAAAAGTATTGCCATAATGAAGAAACTAATTCATTAATAATTAATTTTATATTTGATTAATAAAGTAGAATGGTTCTTTTTAACATTCGTCCATTTTTAATCATTGGAAATTAAAATCGTCGCTCGTAATTATGTTTTCTTTTAATATTAAATGATGAGTGGTGGAATTAATTATAACTAGTATGTATTTGAATTGTATCAAATTGTACTTTGATACTATCTATATCTAAATAAAATGATACTAAGTTATACTGTATACTATATGTATATGTGTAGTAAACTAAAATATGTGAAGTATACTAACTAGAGTGTAAACGTTTTTGATTTTGCAAAAATAACTTTCTCGCAATTTTAACTAAAAATATTGACACGTTAAAATATTAATATATTTACACGAATAAAAGTTGTTCTTTATAATTATTGTATATACAATAAATGCATTACGAAAACGAAAATTCTTACAACATAAAAATTTAACCCTAACAACCTCATAAATATCTAATGAAGATTACAATTAACTAATAAGTTATATAAATAAAACGATAACAATCAAGTTTAATTGATTACATTTACGATATAATTATAATTAAACCTAAAATAACCAATTTTAATCATTTCGTACCCAAAGGAACCTAAATCTATGTGCCGACGATATCAAATAAGAAGATAACACCCGAATATACGATTTTATTCAAAAAATATTGGTTCCCGCGTTCCGGGTGCAGATAACCCACAGTGCATCGTATTTTAAGCCGCAACGGTCCTCCGAGTGGAATCAACTCGGTAAGGCGGAACTCCGGAACTGTTCTCGTACACTCGATCCCTTCCGCTATCTCTCGATACGTTTAAACTTATGCTTTGCCCGCGGTGCACCCTTTTACCATTTGTACCGTGCTTCTTTTGATCATTGCCAGATATCCGAAATTCGCCGTTCTTATACCCGTTTCGGTAGTTCCGTTGCGATCGGGGAACATAATCTGCGGCAAGCTGTTCAATCGATACACGACTCTGTATCGAAGATCACGAAATTCATTTCGTTCCGGATGAATTTCGATGAAACATGCTACGAAATGGTATAGCCTAGTATATTTTAGACAGCCGCGAAACGAACTGAATTTTATTTTAGATTTTCGATGGGCTGGTTCGATAATTTAATCTTGCAATGAAAATTGGGGAAGGTAAAACGAAAATTGAAGAAGCCGAGCTTCTACCAGAAAATAATATTTTATGTTAATATAATCTAAAATATATAATATAGTATACAATATAATACTGATGTAAATATTAGTAATAATTCGAATTTAAATTTAGGTAAAACATGTTTAACATGAAAACATTGTCTCTGTTCTTCTGATTCTGGTAATTTATTTATAACAAAACTAGACGCTGGACGCATAAAATAGTCAAGTAATTTTTAAATTTTCCATGCTCGACAATAATAATAGATTATTGCTCATCGTGTAAAAATATAAAATCGAAATATTAAGAATCGTGTCGCGGAGAACAAAGTTTATTAATAACGAAAGAGAGGAGATGATTTTCAGAAATAAAATAGACGGACTGTCTCGTTAAATCGTCGCTTCCGTCAATCTCATTAAATTGTTACCGGCGCCTTTACAACTCTCCTCTCTACCAATATGCAGACGGGACCCTCATTTTCACTTCAGACACGTTAATTGAGTCAGCACACTTCGGCCGTTTCTTCTTTTTCCATTGAAAGTTGGCTGCCCTATAAGCAGTCGCGTATGCCCTAATGAAAAAAGTTTCGAATCCCTTCGTACGAGAAACTGCATTAGCATTAACATGCAGACGCGACGCGTTCGAGATATTTGCATCCTATTTGCGCCTTTGTCTGCCTCTAATCACGTGTTTAGAGGAATTCTTAGAGACTTTCCCCTCAACAATCCGAACAATTATTTAATTCTCGAAGCAACTACTTCTCTTTGGAACAGATTATTTAGTTAAAGAAAATTTGTATTTTTTGGCATTTATTTTTTCAAAAAGAATTGTCCAAAATTCTGTAAAAAATATATCATATCTTTCAGAAAAAGACAAAATTCTTGTTATTCATTTCAAATAATCACTCTTTCTCTTAATAAATCAATCCAAGGAATTAGTATTCACAAAATAAATTTTCTAGTTAAATAAAACCTAATTCGCATTTATGTTATCAAGAAGAATTGTTTAAAACAAAAGAACACCATATTTATCAGAAAAAGATACAAAGTTTCTGCTATTCGTTTTAAAATCTCGCATTTCATTAAAAGAATCCCTGAAAAATCCCTGAAATTAATTAAATAAAAATTCCTTCCCATCTACCCAAAAATTGGGTTATCATAAACATTTTCTCTTAAAATATCTGCTATTATTGCCTCCGCAAATAATTTCTAAACGCACGAAATCTAAATAAAATGAACGCCAACCCCGTCCTCCGCCGACCAACTCTCAATTAATCATCACCCAAATGCCCACTTCACGGTCACTTAATTACCCATTAATCTCCGCCAATTAGGTCCGAAGAGCCACCATATCCGATCCACGGCCAACTTCATTAACGACAGATTAACAGACCCGACACCGGGCTACGGAAAAAACGATGGGCCCTCCTCGGATCATAAACACAGGTACCGCGCCGGATCATTAATCAATGCCGGCGGCGGCGTTCCGAAAGAGACTCGCAAGAACCCGCGCAACAGGCTAACAAAACTCTCCCGAAGATGGATCTTTATCAGCCGCGGAGGATAAGCGGAAGCTTCTGGTTTCCCGGCTTTCCATTCGACGCACCGAATGATCGCGACACAACTTGTCGACGGTAATTCGCCGAGTAAGAAGACAAATGTCCCGTCGTTTAACAAATGCTTCCGAGCTCGGTTAAGTCTCTCTCGCCTCCTCCCCCTTGCTTTTAATTTCGTTCCACCATAAACACGCCCTTTCTTAAACCCGAGGGAGCACTTCCCTCCGATGTTATTTATGTCGCTCGCCTAAACTTTAGAGTTCAGGCGACGCGCCTAGAGACGCTTTTTTTAGATCAGTGAGAAAATGTGACTGCACTTTGTGCGACAATGTGAACGCTAGATTCTCATTGTTCTTGAGACAGGGGTATGAAAATTGGAGATTATGGTTTTCGATATATGTTATAGATTACGTGCAAGTCATCTTAACCCTCTTAGTACTGAACAACGATATATTGTTGTTGGCTATTGTTGGAAAAATAGTTTTCTTAATATTTTTATTAAACAACAAAGGGCTATTCAAAATTCTTGCAATTTCTTTCCGAAACTTGATCAAACTTCGTGAAACGAGATTTAAACATTTCGATCAGATTTAGACTCTTTTGGCCGGTACTAAGAGGGTTAAGGCATCATTGGAGGCTATTTTAATATATGATGCTCGAATAAATTATAGCAGTGTATTAAGCTTTCTCTCGACAACTTATCGATTTTAGAATCTTCAATTGCGGAAATGATGCGCTGCTTCAACAATTCGACGGTTAAATCAGTTAATGCTTCCTATTTAAATTCTGCATTAAATAAGCTTTCGTTTAAGTATACATAAGCTCACTTTCAATGGCTGGGCTGCGCGGACGTACAGTTCCAGAATAACAAAACTTGGAAACTCCACGAACTTACTTGGTATCGTCTCTAGTTTCGTGTTTTCGAAGAAAATGAGTTCGTAGAGGAGATGATAGTGGACGGAAAATGACCGTCGATAATTTCTACTGTGTCGAATAATGTGTATACTAATTATTTTTGTATGTTAATAATAATTATAATAGCTGACTTATTGATTTATTTAATGGACAATTTTACTTCGAATAAAATCATATTCGAATAATTTTTCGATTGTGTCCTACGAATAAATTTTTTAAATAAAATTGTATTCGACTAATATTTAGAATATAGTTTAATTCGATTAATATTTCGAATAAACTTTTATCTAAATAAAAACTCAAATGAATTCTACGAATAAAATTTTGAATAAATTCTACGTATATCATTTTATCTGAACAAAGTTTCGAAAAAATGCTACTTATACAATTTTAAATAAATTAAATAAATATAAAGAATAGAATTTCATTTGTTATTTATTACAAGGAGGTTTCTAAAGAAGTATAGATGTATAATCACAGTGAAAAATATGAAACAGGTGTCTCGTTCGATATACAAAAAATTCATGTCTCCAATCATCCCTGATACAGTTCTACCAACTTAAAGGAACACATTGCAGGAAAAGAAGAAGAAGTTGTACAGTATCCGAGGAGAAAGGGGAACCAATGTGCTTGCAAGTCGCCCAGTATCGCGAAAATCTCGCGGAAGATCGATATCGTGACGATCGCCACGGAAGAATCTGGCCGAAAGTAATTCGCGGCGATGTTTCTGTCGCGCGCGGAGGGGTGGGAAACTTAGATTGACCTTTCTGCGAGATCAGCGGATTTTTAAATTAATATTTAGCGAATTCAACTCGGATTAACCCGTTCGCTCTGTTCAGCAAATTCTTGAATTAGTACTCCGGGAATTCGAGTCGTCCGAAGTTGCAGGAAAATCGAGGGAAGAAACTTCCGCGCCGCGATTTTCGTGCATGTATAAGGTGTCCCCGAATTGTTGTCAAGTATAGGACTTGTTTTTAGAATTTATGTAAAACGAAAAATGCAAAAATTCGAACCACGTTGATAATTCATTAATTATTTGCTTTCAAATAAATCGAAGAATATTGGAAATTATATTGAAGTTCTTTAGATTTAATAAATTATGAATAAATTGAGGTTGTGTTAATTATTAGTGAAACTTTTGTATTTTGACTTTTGAAAATTTATGTTTGCTAAAATATAGCAGATTGATTGGAAGTGATGTGACGGAGGTAAATTATAAATCATAGAAATCTAATTGCTTTCAAGAGTAATTACTAGATTATGGATTTTTATGGGAATACTAATTTTTTCATATGATCGTCAAGAAATTAAAATTAACCAACAGTGTCCCCTATCAACTGGAATATAACTCATTGTAAAAAAGAAATAAAATTACAATTAGCCCTTGTTAATTCATACATTTTCTTGCAAATTTCTACCTGCCATAGATGCATAAATATATTTTGTATTATCTCATACACGCGACCATAATAAAACCAAAAAATCTGTGTGTTTAACAATCGCTTCCCCCGCGGTCGACGAAAAGGTAATTCACCGCGTCTAAAATTGAACTTTCCATCGAGACAATTGTTCACGTGATACTATAAAGGAATGGAAATTCGAACGTCTTTCGGAGGAGCACTCGTCCGCGTCGCAACGCTTGAACAGAACGTAATGCGCCAAAGAGATAAGAAAGCGGGAGGGTGGGCTCGGTAGAACAAGATGGTAAACATGCGAGAGAACGAAGGAAAAGTAGTTGGAAGAAACTAGTCCACTCCGGGCTTGTACCTCGAACAACTTTGGAGAAGACGAATGCGTTATACTCACGAGCATTGTCTACTGGAAGGACAGAGCGACGTTTATAATTGTACTTTTGGGTGCAAGAATTGCGCCGAGTCACGAAGATTCTTTTTCGCTCAGCTGCCCCGATAAATTCACCGGGGCTGCCTGTGCGCGTCGTGAAAATCTCGCTGGTGTGCTCTTAAGAAATGACGAAGTGATTGCGAGTTTTTCGAGTAGATAGCTTCGGGCCTAACCACAGCGACTCTCATTAATATTAGAATACCTTTTGGGATACAATAACTTCTTTAGAATTGAAGGAAATGACTTGAATTTGAGATGCCTTAGACTGATTTCTTTTTAATGTCAAGGGAAATAGTTTACCTAAAATGATAGTAAAAATAAAATCTCTCGAATTTTAACTTTTAGATACAGAATATATAATAAAAATCGGTCGATGTTTTTATGATTATTATGAAAGATAAAAGTGTTTTTTATCGGCTATATAAAATAGAAGCTAGATAAAAATGTACTTCTTCTTGTAATGATATTAATATAGTAAAAATAATTAAACAGAATTTTTAAAAACTTCTTATTGCTCTCTATTTCATTGATACATTTTATATGCATAAAATACGCATTCTAGTTATAAGTTACAAACAATTAAAGGTCATAAAAATGCCAGTGCGAAGATCAATGCCATTGAAGCTATCAGTATGCATATAAATTATCCAACTAGAAAATTAAAAATCGAGAACTTTAAATTTTTAACTATCATTCTAAATAGTAATAAAATAATTTTAACCACTCTACAATAAACTATACAGTTATTTAGTCCAGTTCGCCAAAAGTTATTGTATTATTAAAGACGTTCGCACACTTCACGCCAGGGGTGACTAAATAAACACGAAATAAGTATGCAATATTCCGGGCTCCGCGCTTCGGCAACAAATTGAAAGGGTTAACGGCAAAACAAATGGGCGGTACCTCCTGGACGCTGTTTATCAGTGTGGCGATTACAAAGGATCATCGACGGAACTCCCGGCGGCAATCGTCCGACGCAGAAGCGGCGCGGCGATGGAAAATATAGGAAATTGCACTTGCGCTGAGGCGAGGAGTGTAATTTACAGCGGGAGAGAGGGGGGCGGTTGCCGAGGCCACTGGGGTAGGCTGGACGATCCCTATGAGCGTGGGTCCCGGATGGCCTTGGATTTCCAACTTGAGAATCTCTACGCCTACAGCGACACAAGTAGCGCTCGGAGAGAAGAGGCAGCGCCAGGGTGGAGAGAAAAAAAAGAGAGAGAGAGAGAGAGAGAGGAGGAAGGGAATGTGTTTTCAAAGCCCTCTGGCACGTCCAGGAAACAAAGGAAGTTTTTTCGGGAGGTCGAAGAGCGAATAAGGTAAAAAGATGTGTTTCACTCTGTCGCCATTATGAACGGCTAATTGCCTCCGAAGTAATTAATCCTATCCGGGAACGCGGCGCGAAAATATCGGACCTCCGGTGAGACGCTAAAGCGAGGTAAACGTGGAACTTGGAATGCGGAACCCTGGGAACTGTGATTTTATTCGAATCTGTTGCATTTTAACAGCTGAATGAACTATTTGGTACATTATATTCAGTCTGCGGATTTTATGAATTTACAATAAAGTTAATACAGATTTCATTTTGAGCAGTGGACAGATTCAAGTACTTGGAAAGTATTAACATACTATTTGTAAATTATAGAAATTATTAAAGTAAAAATTGAATGGGTATCTAGTAAATGTTGCTTGCAATTAATCCAGCACATTTTAATATTGCGTACTGATTATGATCTCAAAGTAGAAGACATTTTAAAGTGATCGTAATTATATGCAGGCAAAAATGGTCGAGGATCTATCTAAAGAAATATAATTGTTAAATGAGTCTTACTTGTGATATATTATACTCAGTAAATAGATCCTTTTAAAATAATTTTAATAAGATTGATTTAAAGCATTGACACTCCTAACTTTTTTTGATATTCTTTTCTTATAAATGCGTGAATTCTACAGTCTAGTAATAAAATTCAGTAAGCGATTAACGTGTAGCTTAATACAACGAAATTCTAATGAATAATCTCCGCGATCATTGTTAGAAATAATTCATACCATCAGGAACATAACACAGGATTAGTTTTGCAACTGAGACTATTAATTGTACATTAGGGAATTTAATTATTACAGTTACTTGTTTAAATTGACAATTTACATGAAACCTAGCTACTCCAAATTCTCATTATTTTGTAATGAAGTATTAATAATTGCGCATTGCAAATACACGTTTGGCAGTACTATAATTCAACAAAACTATATTCATCGTAAAGTCGTTTAGGATACTTAACTTAATTAGTATAATAACACGTATATCTATAAATCAATTTATTTTGTAATTTTCTGTTTGATTTACGTTGGATAATTTAACAATTAATTCAAAGACTTTCGTATTGTTTGAATAAAAGCTCTGCAATTTACCTAATAATTAATAATTGATCTAATATTGAATAATGTACTTAATAAAGTATAGAAGTATAAAAATGGCACTCACTTAGGGTATGTCGCCAGTACTGGAAGCTCTCGTAGTCCTCGTCACTGGTCCCTGCCTGTTCTGATCCGACCGTGGTGTGCAGTAGATTATTTTCCGGAATGCTTTCCGGAAACTGTCGCTGAGGAACGCGTAAAGGAAAGGGTTGACGCAGCTGTTCATGTAGGCCAGAATGTGGCTCCCTATTTGCACCATTATCGTCGTCGGTGTCAATGAGTACACGTTTAATGACTTAGTCACCAGGATCACCTATTGCAAAACATCAAAAGCATCGAATTAATTAATTATTGCACCTTTATAACAAGATATATAGTTTAGACGAGCGAACACGGAAACTCAATATTATAATTTTGATATTGTTTAATCTTTTCAAAGTGCGCAATAAATATGCAGCTTAACCATTTGCAAACTCTATAAAAATTTAAATTCGAAATAAAGCCTTTGACTTATGGTATTTTTATTTATAGGAGTGAATTTATAAAATTAAGTTTTATAATTTATAATATTTAACTGTCACCTTAATTTTGCAGCGCGCTATTACAAGTATTACTGGTTTTTAAATTGATATTTATGAACCATGGAGCAATTAAAGTAATTCGCTTTGTCTTGTCTTCTAGTAGCAACCATATTCATTTCCACTCGTGCTATTCTTATCACAAAATTATATATTAATTAAATATAATCAGAAATAGCGCACAAAATTATCGGTATAATATTAAAAACTATAAAACGAAGAATCTATCATCTGCCAGTTTTAAAAACTCTTCAACGCGTCCTCTATTTTTTTCTCTATTTCCAGCAAAATGTTCCTCGATACTTTCCGGCGAAACGTCAAACTTGCTCTCCTTTATTTGCATAATTTCAAAACAGCCAGGTATTTCTCGACAACCGAGCACGACTGATGCTTTTAACTCGAGTACGCTACGCGAACAGAAATTAAAACACTGAGACTACCGATTAATTACGGTTTAAATATTTGACTGACACCGTTCACCGCGGTACTCCACCGTGGATGATTATTGTAAAAGCGACATCACAGATCTGTTTCCGAGTGAAAGCGACGGCATTACACGAGTGCAGAATTCCATTCGATTAGGACAATTCTTCGTTGAGAGCATTCCGATAAACGCGTCCGTCAATTACGCTCCGGTTTCATTACATCGTTGACGGAAACCGGAGAAAATGTTGTATTCGGTACGATTCGATTGTTTAACCCCTTACCGTACTTTGACGAGTCCGACTCGCGATGGAAATTACTAGTAATAAATTATTAAGTATGGATGTTATTCTGTTTTTTAACCCTTTGCACTCCGTGCCATCATGGAGGTTACCTACCAGCGCTTATGAACAATTATAATAATATTCAATTATTATAATAATATTCGATTTATATGAATTTGTAGACATCGAGAAATAGTTGCAAATCGCTTTAATGTTCAGTCATATACCAGAATTACGATGTCCCCTGAGAGGGGACAACGGAGTGCAAAGGGTTAAAATTGGAATAAAATTCTAATCCCTTGTTATTAATATTTAAGCATACAAGTAAATTCGGGCACGGGATAAATATTAATGGTCTGTCCCTTCTAAGAAATTATGTCAATTGAAAAATTCGTAATCGTAGTAACTGTGAGGAAATGGTACGTCAAAGGATTAACGACGCGACCAGAGACGGAATCGCGATGTACAAAATCTAACTTCCCGTCGCAGATAAAACGGGCAACTTCTTATCTCGTTCCCGGGGACAAACATTTCATCGAGTCGACTCGATAAAACTCGTTTCCCTGGTGTGTTCGCCTGCGACGTGTGCTCGCTGTAAGCTTGTCGCCGTTCCAGCAAGAAAATCGCACGAATTCCGTGCAAATATTCGCCGCGTTCTTCCCACGGAACAAAAGGACAAAAAGTTGCATTAATATAAATGGACCAGCCACGGGATTACGTGGCGCAACGCATTTTTCTCCGCGCCATGACTGCCGTTTTGACACTTCACCTTCCATTATGGCGCGCAGGTTCTCACGGCCACACGAAACAATCGAAATTTCTTGGTGAAGTTTGCATAACCCCATGGATCAATAGGGCAGGTGTCAAAAATTCGAGGTGTGAGAAATTAATAATAGTGGCGTGAGAAATTAATATATTGACTTATTCGGATATTAACCCTTTGCAATCGAAGCCATTTTTACTGTAATCCTAAAATAACTTTTCTGACATATTGCATTTGCATTTTATATGACAAAATGTTTTTTATGGATATGAAACTGAATCTTGTAACTCATACAACAACAGTTATACTTTTAATAATTTTTTTAATTTAATTCTTCATAATATAAAAATTATTTTGGAATGTACCGTAACAATTTTAGTGGTACATCAGAGTCACCATTCAAGAGCAAGGGATTAATTTCTCTCCTTCACGAGAAAATAAAGAAATCATTTTTTAACGTGTGAAATTAGTATTATTTAAGGTATTTTTATTCGTAGAATTTATTCAAGTTATTCATCAATTTCAATTTTTCTAAGATAAAAGAAAAGTGAGAATTAATAGCCATAAAAATTGAAGTGAAGCGAAAAATGATTCGAGAATTCACTGAACGGGTTCCATCAATGCATTTGCAAATATATCATAGTGACATCGCAGCATTTAAAATGCGCACTAAGTTGTCCCTATAAAGGATCATTATCAGCGAAGCGATCGCAATTACCAGCGAACCGAGGCTAATTACTGAATTTCGCCGTACCATTTCCTTGCCGCAATTTATCTTCCGTCACCATTAACGCGAATAGGGGTCGCAGTTAATTGCTATCGCATCGGTATGGTCCGCGAAATTTTTCCAGAGCGGCCGCCACCGCCGCCTGCCTTCCCCGAAACGTTTCGAACAGAGAGGACACATTTCAATCCCCAAGCGGCAGTTCTCAATGAGCTCCGCAGCGGTTTGCGTGACACCGGAGCTCGCGATAACTCCGACAGATTATTGTGTACATCGTCGAGGACTTAATCCTATTTGCGCGTCACCGTGCAATCAGAACGCATCGCGGAACGTTCTTGCAAATCGGACCGGCTCGGCCAGAAGCACACCGTGGTAAAACAACTGTCGTTAACACGTACAATCGCGATGGGCTCGCAACGGCGATCGTTGAAATCGCTTTTGAAAGCGGGCGATAGTTACAATTCATATTTAATATCGAAAAGTTTTGATATGGTTTTTCGAAACGGGCCTTTATGTTTCAAATACTGTGATTCGGTGCAACTATATACTTTAGTGACTTTTATTAACCCCTTGCAGTACTTTTATCTTCGCAGTTACAATGGTTAAATAATTTTCGATTGGAATAATTTCTTAGAGGAGAAATAATAATAATAGAAGAAATAATAATAATAATTAGTGGCAGAAAGGCAGAATTTTTTTTCGACTTAAGAAGATGAAATAAGATTCATACTTAACAGGTTATTGTTAAAAATGAGTCGGACTCGTTAAAGTACAGCAAGGGGTTAATTCTAAACCTAATACTTAGCGAGCAATTTCGCTTCATTTTTTAAATATTTTCTTCTCTTTCTGCTAATCTGCAAAAATCTGTGATAAAATTGCATTTTCAATTTGATATTAGGAAATAATTGATATTAAGAAAAATAAAGCAACATTATTTAATAATTACTAGGTTTAGGGCAAATAAAGATGGATACCTTTTTGCTCAAAATTCAATATCCTTCCTGATATAAAAAGTGTAGAATAAGATATAAAATATAGCACAAGTTGCATGGACCATCCTGTATATAAATACATTATGCACGATGTTGATTTGAAAATTGTTTATATTAGGAAAAATAAAGCAAAATTAATGATTAGTTATTAGGGCAAATAAAAGTCGATATCTTTTTGTTCAAAATTCGATATTTTTCCTGATATAAAAAGCATAGTATAAAATATAAAATATAGCACAAGCTGTATGCATCACCGTGTACATATATTATGGATGATATTCATTCGAAAATTTTAAATCTGAATATTTCGTAAACGACACATTTTTAACGAAAATACAACCATTAATATATTCACTTTAAATGATCATGTTGGGATCACATTAGCGCGGTGACGTTTTTCCCATTTCTCCACCGGTTCTCGCATCCGCCCGCTTCCCGATTCCATCAGATTGCACTTTTCGCCGGTGCTTGTGTGTATCATAAAGCCATTCGTTGCACGCTGTTGCGCCGATTCAACGGTTCGTAATTTGTTAAAGAGCGGCTGGAACGCGTGGACAATGTTTGAAATCACGTAACACGTGTGCTACACATCGCACGACGTTAAAGGCTGGAAATATCGCTTGGGCTTTTATAGCTGAAAGCTGCAGTGATTACTTTTCTCTTGCATTGTTTTCTTCTTTTTTTTTTAGCGAAAGCGAGACGATTCTGTAACGAGATAATTGAAACTCAAAGACTTCGGTGCGGAGATTAAATAGCTGCTGCTGTCACAGCAGGATAAAGTAAGGTAAGCAGCTTCAGGCAATTTTGAAAAAGAGATTGTAATGTGGTGGAGGAGCTTTGAGTCTTTGGTAGAATTTGACTAATAATTACTACGCAGATTTTATGCATTTATGAGATAACTGAATAAGTGTAATTTAATGCAATAATAATATTAAAAGAATTTTAGAATATCTGTGTATCATTTTTGACTTAAAATTATTCAATAACGAAAAAATATCTCAAGTTTGGTAAAATTGATGAACTCAAGCTCTTCTCTCTCTCTCTCTTTCTCTCTATGATCTCTTGGATTTTTGAAATGTTTAAAGTAAAAAAGAAGAGAAGCTTGATATTGTTCTAGCAACTTTGAAATCTTACTCTCACAGAAGTCCCACTTTTTAGTATACTCAATTAACCCCTTGCACTATCGATCCTTTCATGCTATGACGATTAGCACTTAATCGGACTTAATAATTTTCCTAATAGGACCAGACAATTTTTATTTCTTTTATTGTCTTTATTTACCTTAGAAGAAATTAATAATATTCATATTTAGTAGAGCTTGCATAAAATCTTCACCACGAGTCTGACTGACTCGTTATTGTAGTGCAAGGGGTTAAGTGAATTTTTAACATCTTTGTGCAAATGTTTTGAAAAACGACATTACAAAAGACCGAATATTTTTCCTGTTATTTTGAATATTTGTGAGGATAAGACAACGTTAGATTGAAAAAAAAAGGAAAGTAGCTTGCGAGATCGGAATAAGTATTCCACATAAGTATCAAAGTTTTGCAGGAATGGGTCGCATGAATGGGAATACCTAAAAATCTCGGCTGTTTTCGTATACGTCGGGAAACTGGTTGAAACAAAGTGAAACTTTCCGAAGTGATGGACAAAAGGAGAAATATCGCCGCGGAAACTTTAACTCGCTAGTGGCAAGAAGAACGTTGACACGTGGCCTACATTTCGAACAACGAAATTTTAATATCTGATTCGAAACGACACGGAGTTTGTTAAACGTGCTAAAGTAAACAAGTGCTTAAAAATATTTTGCCTATGTTTAGATACGAATGTATGAATATATTTAGGTACGAGTATATGAATACATTTAGATACGAATGGCAAAAATATAAAAGTTCTCCTCATTTGTATGTATATCTTATATTTTATGCTAAATTCGTTATGGTCTCTCATTTCAGATGCGTCCATTAAATGCAACCGTGAAAGCATTTTTTATTATATTAGGAAGCTGCGTATGCAATGCCGGATTTTTACTGCATGTGAATGTTATTTATGTTGTATTATTGTTTATGACACGAACAGTTTTAACAGTAGAATTTTTTCAAAACTCTGTATTTTTGTCAATTATTTTGAGTTACGTAGGTACAGACTGTGGTTTATATGAATTTCTGATAAAAATGAGCAAGTACAATTTAAAATAATAAAGAAAAATTTTAATGCATTATTTGCAATCTATTTAAATCGAAGGAATAACGAATTTGTTATTTAGTTTCTATATCTTGCGTTTGATACAGATAAAACTTCCATTTTCCATTAAAATCCGCAGTTTAATTTTTCTGTGAGAAAACCGTTCGAAAATGAAATTAATTAAAGTATGACATTTTTCAACATCCATTTACCCGAACCATCGCCAACACTTGTTAATTTTTTAACCGCTTGTAACTGTTTTTACGAAATAAACACATTGCAAACAGTATTATGCAAAATATTATTAAAATCTCCTCGTATATTCATTCGAAAGACTGTGATATTAAAAAGAATAACATTTAATGAGAAAAGTATATCGAATATACTAAATCTGTTTATACTCGAAATAGAATTTTTTATCGTGGTTTACTTTGTTAATATCCCGTTAGCGGCCGTAAAATTAACTCGCTGCCACATAGTATGTGGCGGAACAGGTTGCGAGACCATTAAAGGGAATTTAACGTGTGAATATTTCAGTCCACGTCAATTCAAGGAGCAATATTATTTTATACCGACGAACGTTACCCTTATGCAACCGAATATGCGCCAGCGACCTCAATCACGAAATAAATTATAAGGCAATATAGTTTCTCTTTTAAAGCAAAGTATGATCGCGGCGTGGACGTAAACGGTAACCGGTGGACGTATTTTCACACGTGGTATAATAGCGGAATTATTCAAGACCACTGCGTTACATTATTCACTCTGTACAGAATTTACCAAGTAAGTGGCGTACTTATCATAGAAATTGCAACGCTTTAAAAGTATCAAATTCTGCTTCCACGCTTCAGCGACGATTTATATTTAGTGCTAAACTGTTCTGGCAATTCATGTGGCAGTACTAAAAGACGACGTTGGATAACTTGGATACACAAGTCGACCATGATTTTGCAAGATGTTTCTTCAGTTATTATAATAAAAGCTTAGTAATCGTGTAGATTAAATATGTTCACTTTAACACTTTGATTTCCGTGTCGCTCATACTTAGGTTAGATTTTAATATTAATTTTTAGCGCTAATATATTATATCTTATGTGTATAATGCATTATTATGATAACCTAGTTTTCGTTTAATTTTATCCTAAAAAGGACCTGTTTTATTAAGACCCGTGCAAGGTAAAGATATTGACAAAATTATATTGTTATAACAAAAATATTAATGTTATACAATTTAACTTCTCAATTTTATTTCGATTATGTGAGATAGGTAAAATAATATTCTGAATAGCAAATTTTAAGAAAATAACTACAAAAAGTATTCTATTCAATGCTTTATGTTTTTAAAATGACTACTTCATTTTACGTTATTAAAATAAAATATCTGACGCTCTGGCCGCGAATTGCCAGAAATATATATAAAAATATAATTACAACATATAATAAAATATCAAATTTACTAAAACCTTTGATTTACTATTTGGAAACCTATCATTGAAAATATTATTATATTATTCAAATATTTTCTCTGTGACTAACACGCAGGCATAGTGAACGCGAAACACAGCGTTTGAAAATCGCATAAACGAGTGACTCGAGAGAGGATATAGTTATCAAGGTCCCTCGTTAGACATGCGAGAACGATACTAACCTGGATAGGACACCAACAAACAGCGAAAACGCCGACGACGACGAGCACCAGCCTCGTAACGCGTCTCCTTCCGCGTCGACTCTCGGCGCTGACGCGGGAGCGACGCCACAGCCTGACGAGCATGCAAATGTAAAAATAGCATATCAGCATCAGTGGCAGCAGGTAGCTCGTCAGGAAAAACGACATTTGGAAGAACGGCCAATCATACTGCGGTAGGATTCGACAAGCCGTCAGATTCTCCGACGACGGCGACGCGTCGTCCACGTCCTGAAACTAAAGCGGAATCTGCATATATAAAGGGGAGCAGCCTCACCCCCCACCCCCCTGTGGGAACGGATAGCGCGTCGCGGACGTGTTGGGCGCAAGCTATGCGCGATCGTTGATCGAATCGGTCGCAATACGGGAAACATTCTTTGTCGAACGTGAGACAGTCCCCGAATGGAGAGGGCGACGGTTTTTCGGACGCCTGAGGATTTATGGGTACTGCGCAGCGCGTCCGAACACCGAGCGTAATTTAAAGGTTCGAGAATGATCGCAAAAACTGTTGCCAAACACCGAATTTAACTGTACTTGTATATTTTCGGCTGAAATGTGTTTCGGTTCAAGGACATAAATCAGGGGATAGGCGTGTTTGGTAGAAGATGATACAGAATTAATATTTATTTAATCAGCTGTTACGATCACTTTGAGAATTGTTTCAGTTTTTTCTTTTTTTATTATACCGCGCATGTTCTATTTTTTTTCCTTTTAAGTGCGAAATTTTTATAAAGTATATAATTTAATACAAAAATATTTATGATGTGCTATTCTTAATATGTTAGTTGTTTTTGACGTTTATTTATGACAATATTGCCATTTCATCATGACTCGACAATGTTACATTATTCTTAATGTGGTAGTTGTTTTTGACGTTTCTTTGTGACAGAAAATGTTGTCAATTAGTCATGATTTGTCAAAGCTAGGTAAACAGATTAATAAGAGACAGTATATTCATTTAATTAGTAGAGAAATGAAGCATTGAATTTAATATCGTACTTCTGTGTAAACGATTCTGAAGTAAATCAATGAAAACGCTTTATTTAGGGGATGGCTACGATTTATATACATTTAATAAATAACGTGTATATTCTTTTTGCCAGTAGAGAATTTTTGCAACATCGTCTGTAATTTCAATATTCGACAATGATCGCAGAAACAATTGCAGTTCTCAAGCATAAAATTTAATATAAATACTTCAGTATAACTGCTTCTAAAATAAATCAATGAAAACGCTTTATTTAGGGGATGACTACGATTTATATTTATTTAATAAATAACGTGTATATTCTCTTTTCTAGTAGAAAATTTTTTGAACATGTGTAATTTAGTCTTCCGTTGCAATAAAATGAGACTCGAAACTGTTCGACGCCGCGCTCGTAATATCAGGGCTGAATTTCATGAAACTGTAGCTGTCTATTTCGTTTATGCATACGATACGGATATAATAGTTTGCGAAATGCGAAACTATGTACCTCGTCATTCGGCAATCTGTGCTGCATAGGAATGCACGGGCGTATAATAATTTGCATATTACAACAACAAATAATTTCGAAATCGTTGCACGATACTTAACACATTGTACGCATTGTACGGAATACGTTATTCAGCTCCTCGTTACCAACCGTTGTTACAATGATTCTCCGGGGAACGTTATTATTATACGTTCATGCAAACGGAGATACGTTTTTTGACCAAAACTCTATGAAAAATATTCTCATACGAGTTAATATTTATAAAATCATAGTTTGTCTATTTTCTTTAAATATTATGACAGATACAAAAAACTAAAAAGATGAAAGTAAAAAGAATATAATTTTCACTAATATAGCAACTAAGAGTATTAACTCCTAATATAGATATTGTATAGAATTAATATAGAATTTGCTACAAAGTTATGTCACTATTATTATTATTTATTATTATTATTACTTAATTGCTTGATCGCGTGCGTTATGGTCATTACTACAGATAAAACTCTTTTATAATCTCGATATAATTTTCTATATTTATAGTATTGTAAATGCAAAAGGCAAGCGTTAGATTCTAAGGATAATGTAGCTTTTAAGACAATATAGACTGTTAGCTATGCTTGCGATGGCAACAGTTAAACAACGAAGATCGACTAATGGTTTTCGTCTATTTAAAGGAACGTCAGAGTTGTTCTAAAAGTCAAAGTGTAAAAAAATCAAAGAGTTGTTCTGAAAGTCGAAAAGTAAAAAAGCCTAAAAGCTGTAAAATAATCATATTCATAGTTTCGATATTTTTCTATTAATTACTCCAGTCTATAGTTTCTCTAATTTTAAACGATCTTGTTATTAAATATCTTCCTACATATTGAATAAAAGGGAAGGTGTCAGTGTCAACTATCATCGAGCTATCGAATACCACGAGTTGAACTTGCGTAATACGTAACACGATCGGGCTATAATCACCGACTGATCACGATCGAGCAGTATATACACATTCTTCGTGCTATTCTTGTCAACGGAGCGTCACAGAACCGTATAAAGCAAAACAATGTGCTTTGCATTCAGTGAGAATCGAATGATATCCGCAGAAAACGCGCAACAGCCGAGCCATTGGTACGCTCGCATTTGTCACGTTACTGTCAACCACGTATCCCGAACGTGTCTGGATTATGCCCGCACAATAGGTATTAATTGTCATTGTACTGATCATGGATCGGAAACCAACTCGCGCGCGTTGTAGCAGCGACAGGAATCCACCAAAAAAATTTACATCATTTTTATCAATTCGAGTTCATAAATGCTTCATCGAAGAATTAATTACTTATAGTTATTTATTTGCGATTGTCTAAAGAGAAAGCAAGTGAAAAAAATGATATTCAAGCGATTGTTGTTGGAATTGTTACTTGTAGGAAATTTATGATAAGTTTGTAAGATTAATTGTATTTTTGCAACGACAAGGGAAGCTTGTTTCAAATTGCTAGAAGATATTTTTGGAATACTAAATATACTATAATATTTTCATTCGAAATAGTAACATAATAATTGCTTTATTAATTCAATGTTTAAAATTGAATAGTTTTGACTCAAGAAATGGCGGCATTCCTTAAATTTATTAATAAATAATGTAAATAGACAGCACACAAAATTATGAAGTTTGATTTTAATTTGCTCGAGGTACAAGCTCTGATATTACAATTACTATAACGAATTTATTTAAACAATAAATTTCCTATAAATAAATTAATACAATGACGTAATCTCACCAGCCAATTTTCTTCAAATAAATTTAAGCTCCCTATCAGCTTCCGCAATCTTCAAAAACACTGCACGACGAATTTTTACACTCAAAATTTTTCGAAATTGAGTTTTCGTACAATTAACCTTGCCGGGAGAAAAGCTAATTCATCGAGTTATGAAAACGTTTGAATTTCATTTCCTGGCCGCGGGAAGTGCCATTAGTAAGTATTAGTTTCGCATTTACAGGGCTCCGGGTAGCCCGAACGATTTTAGTTTCTTGGCTGACTTTGTTCCTCCCATTCGAAGGTAATTACGGCTGGAACGGTCATTGGGGAATTACGGGATAGATACTATCTACGGATCTTCTGCCCATCGACTCCAATTTAAACTGGGTTTATATCAACTTGCCGGTCGCTTTCTTCCCGGTCATTTCGAAAGTATTAATTAGAACGAAAGCGAAATAAACGAACCACGCGGTCCCTCTATCAACCGGACAGCGAACTCGCACACGGTGCGTTGTTATGCGGCTAAAAATCGGTGGATCGGCTTTTTGGTTGGTAAGAGTATAATTGAATAATTAAGTATAATTGAAGGATTAAGTATAGTTTAAGAATTACGTATAATTTAAGGATTAAGTATAGTTTATGAATTAAGTATAGTTTAAGAATTAAATATTGTTTAAGAATTAAATATTGTTTAAGAATTAAATATAGTTTAAGAATTAAGTATAATTTAAGAATTGAGTGTAGTTTAAGAATTAAGTATACTTTAAGAACGTGTTCTACAGCAGAGATAAAATTGGAAACAGAGTTGAGCGCACTTTTTAATAAGTGACTGAGCGAAATTTTTAATAAAGTTGCAATGATACAAATCTCTGAGAAATTATTCATTTAACCAATAATTCAGGTACTCTTCATCAATTAATATCCTTTCATATTCTCTATAAAACGGTATTGACATTTCTCCATTAAAAACCATGTAAATACTTCAAGAGTTACGAATGTTGTTCCTAATGCTCATTAACTCAATGCACCGAGCACGCATCCATTTTTCCACCAGCCCTCTCTTTCTCTATCTTTCGGAATATTTTTTTGACCGAGGCTGCCGGGTAGTTCAAAGAACAAGCCGAGCGCCCTCGAATGGCGCACTTTTCGGTCTATTGAGCTTTTAACGATTTTACGGTAGCGAAATCCGGCCTTGTGTGAACGCGATCCATCATAACGAGTAACCGGATTGAAGGAGTCAATCAAAAGAGCTGCAACGCGCGCGCCGGACAGGATTTTTCGCGTTTCACGCGACATACCGAGAACAAACCGAATCGAAAAGCCTTCCGAGTGATCCTGGGCCGGCGAGCGTGGACCCCAATTACGGTGCTCGATCGCGGAAGGAAAAAGAGAGAGAGAGAGAGAAACACCGGTCGTGATTAGCGCGTTGCCTGCCCGAATTAGTGGCCATCGAAATTTCATGGAATCGAATTCATTCGACGCTTTACCTGTCCCGCCCATTTCCCCGCCACTCTTTCCGAAGGCTCTCGATAACAACAGCCGCGATTGTGACAGCAGCCTCGTTCACACGCTAACGAGCAGAACGAACTAGGAAATAGTATTTCAAAAGAACTTGTTACTGCAGACTTTTTTTTTTACGAATTCAGAATTTCTGGTTTATGCGCTGCAGTTTTGTGCGATGCTGCTCGCTCGGGCGTAGTGTTAACCAGGGTTGGGCATTATACGAATAAAATATTTTTCGAACGACGTTTCGAATGAACTGTTCCAATAGAATTTTATTCGAATAATAACGTTAATAAATTCATTGTACACAATTTTATTAGAATAATATAGAGAATCAATTCTTCGAATTAAACTTTATTGCAATAATATATGAAATAAATTCTTAAAAATAAAATTTTAATGGAATAATATATCGAATAAACACTGCGAATAAAATTTTATTGGACCATTATATTATAATATATGTAATATATTATATATGCTTACGATAAAATTTTACTCGCTATTCGTTATTTAAATAAAATATGTCCAACTCTGATATTAACATTTTGTGGCTAAGCAACATGTACAGTGCTGACGACATGACCATTTCGATATTTAACCTAAAAGAGAAAGTGCTTGAACGGTGCAGCATTCCCTCAATTAGTTAATTATTCTCCTTAATTTACCGACGCAGCGTTCGCAGATTGATAAATCGTTTCGAGTAAAATAATGAACGCTTCAACATATTTAAAGGATATTTAAAGGAACGTTACCAAGTTTCTTCGCGGAGTCTACTTACAGGCAGCCGAATTAATCTCTCTAATTGAGCGGACGCGTTAAGTCGGTTAAGTCAGGAGAGGCATCGGCCAATTAATACCGGAATCAGGAATTGGATATACGAGTGGCCCGGCCAACGAAGGGGCGCAATTAACCTTTCTTCGAATTATGGCACCGCGACGCGGTTGGTTACGCGTAATTCCGGATTAAGCATGCTTTAACGTCCGCTAATACAATTACCCGGAAAATTTATGTAACTTTTGTCGAATTCGTAACCGCGAACGGTAATATTTCAAAGCGAATTCATTTCGTACTAATTAGCCTCGTAAAATGTGACATTGAACGGCCATCGTGCGCGAAGGATTTAATGTTCGATAATGAATTCACGTTTTCTCGATGCACGCGGCATCGAAGGTTATTTAACTTAGATTTTTTAGAAGATAAATAAGCCGTGTAAAAATTATTTAAAGTCGCGTTAAATACAACAGTGCTTGTTGTGAGATTAACGAAGCTCGTATTAGCAGCTACTTTCACAATGTGGTAGATCTGCGTTCGAGATAACCTAGTTTTGCAAATAATCATTAGACTGCGGATTTTATGCACTCGTTACAAAAGTGACTTGGCGCGACGCAAGTCTTTCAGTATATTCAAAGAATTGAAGATCTCTGTTGCACTATACTCAGAGACGAAAAGATGGCACGCTTTAAAGTTGACATGATTTTTATTAATAAAACAACCTGCAAAATACCATCCTAAAAATACTGTAACGAAATAGAATTTAATGTAGACAGTCTAAACATTTTATTTAAAAATAATATATTTCTCTATGGAAATATGGCGCGACAAAATGAAAATTCTCGTTGATTTAATGCTTAACGAATATCATTCGCTGATTTATTGCTCATCGAATATCATCCATTGATTTATTGCTTGCCGAATCTCAGTTATTAATTTATTGCTTATCGAATCTCAGTCACTGATTTATTATTATACATAATTTTTAATTTAATGTCCTGTCACTTTGTTACACTATATTTCCATAAATTTTCTAAATAAAATTGTTTGTATTTATATTGGTATCTTGCAAGTTTGTATAAAAATAGAACCTCGGTTCCAATGTTAATTAAATAAAAATCACGTTAATATTAAAGTTCGTGATTTTTATGTTATTAAAAGAAGAAGCTATAATTGACATAATAAATTTTTATTTCGCATAAAGATCCACAGGTAATGATTATCAGGTAATGATTGAACGCGGAGGGCAGTGTCACGGAGAAAAACAGGGATTTCGATGACGGGATAACTATATTATGCCATCCAAAAGGAATCTGCTTGTCTTGGCATATTTCTTGGTAGAACGAACTATTTTGAACACGTGTAAATGACTTACCTCGCCGTGAATAACGAGGGCAGGTGTTGAGATCGCGAAGATCATCGCCCACGCGATGCATATAGCAAGGATCGCGTGATTTTCAGTCCGCCATGACCTCGAAGTGACTGGATGTACCACTGCTAAGTACCTGTAACAATGAATATATATTTATTATTATCGATACTAATTGCTCCGACGTTCCTAACCTCAATGGGCGTTGGACAAAATTATCTTGTATAATTCGACAGCATCGAATAGATCGAATCGAATAAAGATTTATGTAGATACAAATTTATTCGATTTTATTCATACAGGAGGTCATGCGAAAAATAATCGATCTGAATAAAAATGATAGAATATAAAGTGTCTTTCATAGTTTATCGATTTACTTCTTCTATATATATAATAAAGTATTATTCGAAAAAATGACCAGAACAATTTATAAAAAATAATGAATAATATTAATTCTAAGGAACTAAAAATAATTCATTAGGATAATTCTTTCAGAAAAATTTTTAAAAATATAAATATTTCGAGTAATGTACAACTCTGCTTTTAGTGGGAGCTTTATTGAAAAAGAAATCACTGCAAAAGATTAAAAAAATTAAATCAATGGGTGTTACAATCATATCTTGTATACAACTGTATTAATATGCTCGTTAATGCGACTAATTAATCCAATTGAATAGAATAAGAAGCAAAGTGCTCATAATTTTCTGAACAACAAAATTAAGTAAAATATCACGGCATAATTGTTTTCAGGTTTACACAGGCAATAAAATGTGGTGCTCGTGCAACAAACATAAAGGCAAAATGAAATGTTTGCGATCGTATATTAATGCGACACGAAGGCGAAATAAAATATTTGCGACTAAATATCAACACGATGTAAAGACGAGATGAAATATTTGCGAATTATTAATACGATACGAACGACAAAGTGAAACATTTGTGGCCAAATATTAATACGGTGGGAAGATAAACTAATATTTGTGTGAACCGCGCGCGCTGTCCGCCGAAGCTGCGATCCGAAAGAAACGAAGCCGCGGGGAACCGGTTTGTCGGCTACGAATAAAATGAATGATACACGGGCTAAAACGCGTGAAAATTCCGGTGACATTAATGGCGGCTGATTGGCGGACGTTGCTATTTTTAGCCGTTGCGGCAAATAATTCGCGGATTAGCTGTAACGGACCTGTTTACTTCGGAAATGTTTTACGTATCCTCTGCCCGGCGAAATGAATGGACAATGATTCATGGTAATCGACTTGGATAAAAGCCAGCGGATTGAATTATGCAGGTTACCGGGGGAATCACGATTAACCCAGTTGTTAATTGCAAGCTCATGGTAAGAAAGCTGTATCGGGGATAACGCTGATGCGAATGATTTGCGATCCGGTTAATTCGATGGATTCGC
The DNA here is from genome assembly GCF_028453695.1 of Augochlora pura. Lineage (NCBI taxonomy): Eukaryota > Metazoa > Arthropoda > Insecta > Hymenoptera > Halictidae > Augochlora > Augochlora pura. The sequence continues at coordinate 19,481,084 of NC_135775.1, read as the reverse complement.
GATTAAATGTTCCGCTGGAGCGCGTGCTCACGTATACTCGATATAGAAAAGACCAGAGATAGATGCACATTAAATTACTGCACAATTGTAATCGACTTTTAGAGAACAATCCACCGTCGATCGTAACACGGATTTTAATTAAATCAGGCGAATATTTTCGACATATTTGCGCGCGATGTTTGCGAAAAACAGGCAGCACTCTCGTTATAGAATTCGCGATACTAAATTGAATTGCATCATTGCGAATCGGGAAAAAATACAACGTCGACGGCAACGGTAAATACAAACACGATAAACGAGAAACTTGTTCCGAGCGAAGTAAAAAAATTCTTAAAAAATTCGATGCTTCGATTCCGTAGAATCTCGCAAAATCGTCGTTTTATCTTTGATTTAACGACAGCCATAAAGATTCGGGAGATTCAGCCAGAGAGTCCGTTGAGTTTCGTGCACTTTCGTTTCGTCTTCAACTTAACGACACCAATCGAGGGTCGGGGGGCTTTGAAACGAATCTTCGGGGAATTTCATACATTTTCATTTCGCCTTCAATTTAGTGGATACTGTCGCCGTAGGAAACGCGATTCTTCTAATTTCAATCTCTTCTCGACGCGAGAGCGTCGATTTGCATGTATAACGAAGCAAAAAAGGGAAAGCGACGAGACGAACTGGACCAAAGTTAGTTTCGAATTACGTGTCGAGGGCAGTTCAACTGGAAAACGCCGTACACAGTCAGGCATTTGACGAATTTATTCATTTAGGGTGTTTTAATTTGGAAAAGATGCTTTTAGGCAAATGAAAATAATTGTAAACGTATAAAAATAATTATAAACGAATAAAGGTAGTTATAAATGAATAAAAATAATCGGAAAGAAGTTGAACTGATTAGAATCAAATACAAATTATTAAGAAAGTAATCGAAATATTAGTTTTACGATTTAATGCATTCAAAATATGCTTTTTTATTTATTTATGGTATTTTAAGGTAATGGAAATAATTTAAAGAATTAGAAAACAAATTATTATTTGAATTATATGGAAGGTATATAATTATAAAAAAGCGTGTATAAGAAACTGAGACGATTGAAAACAGTTTAAGGAGCATAAAAAAATATGAGAAGCAATTAAAAAATATTAAAAGCCATTAAAAACTGTTGCAAAGTAATACAAATGATTGTACTGTCGAAAATACTGTTTCACTTGAAACAATATATAATATAAATAACATATACTATAAAAATGTAAAGTACATCATTTCACTTGAAAATTTAAATAATTTTAGACAGACAAACAATAAAACAGGTGACCATATCGATGGAGGAAATAAAATCCACCGGTGGGAAACGCAATTTTACAGAGGCGGAAATTCTGATACATAATAGAAAATGAAGGTGTCACGTGGCCGGGGGGGAAGAGTCGAGATTCTTTCCGTACGTATGGCATTTACAGGCAGAGCACGTGATTCTACTGCGGGGGGAAATGCAACCGGAAATACTGCTGATATTTACGGGTCCAGAATGGGTTACATCTTCACGTGCCACGTATAGGATCGGGTTTTATTATACAGCGGCTTTCTCCGAGTATGTTCTATCGCATTGGCAGCGATCAAAGCGTCGTGAAGCGACGGCCTCGCCTCCCGGTGCATGGACTGCAAATTTTATGCATTCGTAACTTTTACAACCGCGGGAAAAATAAAAGTGGAGCCGTGACTAAATTTCTTTGTTCTATCGCGTAAACAGCCGTTACGTGACCTTTCAACTTAATTAAAATACGAACAAACACATAGTGCGGTCGATCGAAGAATCTTGAATAAAAATTGAAAAATAAATGTATAAATAATGTAATTTTAAAAGATGTAAAATTAGTAAAGAAAACTATAGAGATTCTGTTAAGATTTTACAATTAAAAAATTTGTTAAGTCTTCATAGTTTATAAATTTCTTCTTGAATTTCATAATAAATTATACAGCTATTTAAGAGAATACTTTCTTCATATAAAACAATAAAAATAATAATTCCTTTTCAATCAATTTTTTTGAAACTAAAATTAGACGTTCCTTCAAAGTCTCTATATTTGATAATAAATTTGAAAAAATTGCATCAGAGAACTGAAGTTTCGAGTTTAAATTGAAACCAAGTCAATTCTCGTTTAATTTATAAAAATTGCAAAAATCAGGTTTCTTGCAAATCCTGACGTATTTTTCGCTTTCGACGTTTTTGATCAATTCCAGATGAAACGCCCACGCGGATCAAAAATCATTCTCCCGCCGGCACGCGGAAAGTTTCGGAAAAATGTTCCCGAGGCATGCTGCCAGAACTGTCATAACTTTGGACAGAATCATTAATTTTCCAAGAGTGGACGTTCGCATGTTCGCCGAACATTACCGAATGGGAAGATGCAGTATCGACTTGACATGTTTATTAGTTTTGTTCGGAAATATTCATAAAGATCGGCGAAGTTAACAGACGTCTTTCAACGCAAGTGACTTGTTCATACACGTGACCATCAATCTCTGACTTGGGAAATTTGTGTAAACGTCTGCGGAAAATGAAAGCAAAATTTGAAGAGAATGCTTGAAAAGAGAGCACCTAAAGAGTATAATGAAAATTTTTCTGAAATGAAAATCGACTTACACCTCGTTTGAAAAAGTATTAGGACACTTTCAAAATAATTGAATAAATTTCGCCTTCTATAACATTTTAAAGGCAGGACTTTGCCCTTTAATTTAAGGGTTGAATTAAGTCAAAACGATTTTTTCTCGCGAAGTTATAGCACTTTAAATATGAAATAAACCAATGATATTAAAACGACTTAAGGTACGTGAGAAAGTTGCACAGTGACTTGTATGTCACGTGAATGTATCTACTGTATTTCTAGTGCATTTTTCATTTAAACGTAATAAACTTACATTTAGACAAAACGCGCTCCGGATAGAAAATAGCGATGCTTTAAAGTTGACGTTGATTATATTTCGTTTTAAACCGTGGTGATCGCGAAGGTATAAAAATACGATTCTATCGACTCACCTGTCCAGGCTCATGAGGACCAAAGTGTAGACGCTGGCGAACGCGGTGACGATGATGAGGTATTGGACGATCTTGCACCAGATGTTGCCGAACGGCCAGAACGGCAGCACGAAGTCGGTCGCGGTGAACGGTATACAGAATATGACGAATAGCAGATCAGCGACGGCGAGATTGATGATCAGAATGTTCGTCGTCGATCTCATGCCGGGATTCGCCGCGACGACGGTCACAACCAGACAATTCCCAACGAATCCAAGTATGCCGATCATGCCGAAGAACAATGGCACAACGACCTCGACGATCCTCTGCACTTGTTGCCGATCGAAACCGTAATCGTCGGAGTCGTCGTACAACGGAGCGGCGGTGCTCGTCGCGTTGATCATCGCGTTCTCCAGCGCGATCCCCATCTCTTGAAGCATCGTGTATCACAGCCAAATGAACCGGCCCGAGTCTGCCGCGGAGCTGCCAAAGCGGTGTCGATCAGTTCCGCGGACGCGTTTCATTGGATCTCGGTCTCGTTTCCTCGGTCGATTCGACCACGGACTGCTGCCGCATTTAATTCGATTAGTATTCGATCCCTCGCGCCAGTTATCGCGACAGTTATGGCAGATTTGTGTAGTAACGCGGCCGTGTCATCGCGCCGGGACATTTTGTTCGCCTGCGAACCGCGTTTCGGTTGAGCGCGACATTGTCAGCGACGACGTTTCCTTGTTCAGGCAATCTCCGATTGTTTCCGCATCCTCCACCGGGTCAGGATTTCGACGAACTCCGAGCGAAACAGGAAACGAATCGTTCGCTTGCTGAGGCAACTGAAAATTCAACAAGCAAAAGTTCTTAAAACTGCCTCTAAAATTGTTTAATTTAATTTATATTTCTGCATTGAATGAAGAAGATTTGGATTTTTATGGAAAACAAAAATTGTCTGCATCAATTGCGAGATTTCCCCATTCATATTTTTACCACTTAATGTTTTGTTGTATATATTATAATTATCATGTTACGTATACATCAGCTTAATATTGTAAATGTTACGTATGTAATAAAAATTGAAAAGTAATCTCTACTTGATGGTTACGACAGCATAAATAAAAAATTAGTATAGCCACTGAGAATAAGTAGAAAATACTGAAACCTTGACTGCGAATGCGCTTCAGATGCGTTTATACTGTACAAGGGGATTTACTGAGGCGATTGATTCGTATTTCAGTGTAAATGGTTTCATTGAAAATTGAAATTGAAATTCTCGATACATCTTGCACGCATACCTTACGGTATTCCGGACGTAATAAATGCACAGAGGATCTGCAGTCCAGCAATGACGTTCCGCATATGTCGAAGTATTTTCTATACAAATTCGTTCGACGGTTTAGTCGAGTATTAAACGGAAAAATTCATCGGCGCGTTCGGAATAAGTTGAGATTCTTGTTACATTTGACTCGCATACCCCCGACGATACAATCCGCATTTAGCAAACGTATGCGCAAAAGTCTGGGATCCAGCGTGATTACGTTCCGCATACCAAAGTATTTTCTACGTTTTCTACGCACTCGTATGATATCGCGGCGTTCAAATTAAAACTGTCCGATGCTTTTCATTGGCAGGGAATTTTTTATTGGCAGCGAACGTTTCATCAATTGAGCATAATATACTGGAAATTAATTTTCCGATTTTTCTCCGGGAAATTGCATTACTTCGTTTAATTAAAATGATATCCGCGAATCGCGCAAGAATTCGTGCGGCCGATATACGAACGAGAAACCGAGCCCTGTACGCGACTAATTTAAACTTATGCAAATTTAAACCCGCCCCGTTATGATCGCAATGTCTTAATTAGAGGGAAATAATAATCGCGCGGGCATGCTTAACGTTGGCTAGAAATATTGCCGTGCATGACATTCGAGATTTAAATGCACGAACCAGCATGCGAAGTCGTCTGCTCTGTTTCGTTTAGAAGAACACGTACCGCGCTCTATTTGTGCGCCACGCGTATAATTAAGATAAACCTTAATAGAAATTGAATTGACGGTGTAGTTGTGTGTTTTAACTAGCAGATTGCCGAACGAAATGGAAGCAGCGAATAAATTGAAGTGGATAACTATTCCATGTTTGCATTTACATTTGACATTATTGAGACATCTGGGCTTCGAGCTGTTCTTTCTAATTTCATTGACATTAATTTGATTTATAGAATTTTATTTATTGAATAATACATCAAGAAATAGAAAATATAAATGCTGGTGCAATTTTTCTTATCAAACACTAGATCAAGAATTATAGAATGAAATAATTGTGCAATTTACCCGTTAAATACTACGTCAATAATTTCATAATGAAATGTTTATATAATTTTGCTTTTTTATTAGAAAATTAGACGTTTATGCAAAGTTTACTTGTTAAATACTAGATAAATAATTAAAATATTAAATGCTTATTAAAATGATTTATAATTAGGAAAATTCTTTTAAATTAAACTGCAAAAACATAAAAATAATAAAAAATTGCAATTTTTGATTGCAACGTGAGAATTTCCAATGTGAAAATGTTGCTGACATGAAAAATCTCTTGGCAAGAGAAATATTTGATATATCGCTGCAATAAGAATAGAAAGCTTTCAGCTGAAGAACGACTGCATAAGAGGGCGGACACCCTTTCTTATGCTAAATTGGAATGCCGCGCCGAATTCTGAGAACCAGAGTGCATTGCCACGTATGGCATTGCCATTGTTAATACACCGCCCTTGATATATTCAATACATCGCCGTTGATATATTTAATACACCGCCTTCGATATATTTAATTCACCGTCTGCCTAGTTGAACAATTTTCCTGTGCTTCTTATATTGTACTGTAAATTTTTATAATGTAACAATTAAATCTAATTATCAAATACTATTTTATATTAACTATATCTTATCAAATACTATTGTATATTACAGTCAACAAAGTTCAAGATTTACTTTGACAAGCCTTCCTGGAAAATTCATATTCTCCTCCTATATTACAAACCTATATTTTATTGTATTTTTGAATCGATTCTACAGAAATATATATATTGTAAATATATCTAATAAAAATGTTTTTAATCGAAAATAATGATATTAAGAAATGTTAGGTCCTATATTATGCCTCTTTACCCACTTAGTCCAACAGCACGTGTTTCGAAAACAGCTGTTTTATACATTTTACAATTTACGATGATATTGTTTCGTACTATCGATAACATTCCCAGCAATCTACGACTTCCGTGCTATATTTAATGCGCCAATTTCTCATTAAGAAGTAGTTAACGACACGGTTCCATTTCAGCCGCCCGAACGATCAATATTACTTTTTCTCCACGTGCCGAACAAAAGGAGGAAGTCGCCGCCCGAATTTCTCCCGGCTAATCCGGCTGGAAGAGCATTTGTTTAACAACGGCGTCTCGCGTTTCCGGGAAGCGGGCTCGATCAAAATTAGAATCGAAAGGGAGAAAACGCAGAAACTGACCCGTTTCGGGCACCCGTTTGACTGGTCGCGCGGCGAAGCTTATCGAAATTCAGGTCACGTTGAGAGCACGTGCGACTCACTTCTGCGACTCCGCTGAAAGAGTGCTCCATTTAGCGTTCGTTCTCGGTTAAGCAAATATAAATAATACGAAACCGATATTACGGAACAGGATCGCGGCGAATTATTTCCCCCCCCCCCCCCCCTCTTGGAAATCCAAGGCGATGAGAACGCCGAGCCGAGATTCTCGGAAGCGTTGGAAAATTTACGGTCGCGGTCGGGCCGCTTTGTATGCAACACCTAACATAAAAGAAAACCGGCGAACAGGGTCTTAAACGCGGTATTATTCAGAGTCGCCGGCCACCTAATAAAAACTATAATAAATCATAAGGCGAGCCTTGATGTTCAAGGAAGCGTCAGCGAGAAAAATAACGCTACGCATGGTGGTCGATTTCTTTTTCAAAATGGAGCAGAAATCTGTGACAGGTGACGAAATGAAGACTTTAGATTGAAATAATTCAACTGAGAAATATCATTATTTATTAACGATATTTCTATCTATTTTCAGTTTTTATATTGAATAAGATATTAATTGAAATACGTAATTGATTTTAGAAATATATAACTGATATTTAAGATTTATATTTTGTAATATGAACCTGATAAACTACAGTGAAATAAATAGGTTATTTATCTAAGAATTAATATCATTTTTCGACACTTTCGACTAAATACTATTAAAAAACTACAGATTTGTACATCTTTATGTTTGCACCTTGCATTTTGAAAATAATGTATAAACGCTCAAACAGAAGACTATATTATTTCAGCCAATATTATATATATTATAAAGAAATATAATATATAATAAAATTATAAAGAAATATTGTATTCTCATTATCGCGAGAACTAGTTCACTTAACATGTCAAAAAAATCCAGGTCGTTCGAACTAATTATTCTACCTGAAAAGCCGTCAACATACTTTCCGTCGCGACTGTATTACGTCCACACGTGACCCTCCGATCGTAATCCCGCAAGTGGTTAATCGCTGTTAAGCAGACACGACGTAAAATAAATAAATTAAAGCTGAAAAGTCTTCCGCTCGCGAAACAATTTTCTCTTCGATTCCAGTCGAATTCTCGAAGAAAATCGAGCATCGCTGCTCGACGCGTACGAAAAGTTGGAGAGCGAGAACCGAAGGGAAGTCGATTTCTTCGACTCCCGAACCCAAAGGAATTTCGCAAGTTTTTCAGCAGTTTTCGCGAATGTTCCATCGATCATCGCGATTCCGAGACGCCTCGAACTTCCTTCTCCCCGAAGGTTCGTTTTGTTCGATGTTCGGCAGTATCGAAAGCGGGATGAAAGGCTTCAACAGATTCCTGTTCATCGGAAACGAAGTGCTCTTTCATGCGGTGGCACCGAAATCGACGGGAAACGATCCACCGATCCGTGTGTTATCAAATATCGAGGGCTGGAAAGGGTTTCGACGGTGCGCCGGGGGATCGCTGGTAACGACGACCAAATCACCAAATAATTAAACGGCCGCGGAGGAACGATGGGATTTCAATAACCGATACCTCGATCGTCGTCCAACTTTTTCCCCGATACACGTCACGCGGCCGATGTCCGACTGTGAAACGCGTGCCACCGCGACCACGGGTTTCTCTCAATTTCCCTGTACGCTGGACTTTTAAACCGATTGCATCTATTTCATTTTTTAGCCGCGCTCCCTTTGACAGCGGAAACGCAGCTGCCGAAAAAGTGTCGCCGGCTTTATTGCGCGCTCTCTCTCTCTCTCTTTGTGTGTTACCGCGACGTTGCTTGTACGTATTCGATATCGGCGAAAATATAAATATTTAAAGCGGAACTCCCGTTGCCGAACATCGGTGACTGTTTTGTTTAATCGTCCGACGATTTATTCAATTAATCTGATAAAACATTTTTTTTTACTTATTATTAGTTCAGACGTTATTGGTTTGGATTGTAGAGAATGGAAAAATTGAAAGCTTCGTGATTATTTTTTCGGAAAATTAAATATGACAGTAAAATATAAAATTCTGAATATGTGAGTATTTAATAGTGGTGTTGTAGAATTTTCTGAAGTATAAATTGTGAAGACGTGAGGATAATTTCATAACATTGTTATACTATTCTTCGACGCATAATATTGAGAAGACGTAAGAAGAATCGATAATATTATTCGTTTCTACTCCTCAAAATTATTAATAGCCATAGTTTATCTTCGCTTAATTTCTGTTTCTTAAACTTCTCTTTAAAAGTCTCTGTTTTCCATAAAAATCCAGAATCTACAAACAGTACTGCTTATAGACCATACAATAAAGAAATGAAAATAAAATACTGCAACACGATTCATAAAAATCATGCGTATGCATAATGCATACATGTTGTATGCGAAGTTCATCTAACGCGAGTTGAATAACAAAATATTTAAAAAGCTAGTATGTTATCAGACGTAGACTACACCATAAATACATTTTCTCACAAATCGAGTCAGATGAAAGAAAACCTAATCTCCAAAATACGATTTACTATTAGCGACTCCATATGGCACCATGCCGGTAGTCTAAAAATTACACAACGCTGTAACAAATAGTCCTACTTACTCATCCCCAGCACAACACTATTCGAACCGTTTCACTCAGTGAAATTCACACGCGTTTAAAACCTCCCGCGAAAGGAACGCGTGTCGCGCAAAATCGTAAACATCGCCCCTCCCATAATTTTCACGCGATTAGCCACCTCTGACGACCCTAAACCATGCGCGGATCGACTCGATACAAAAGAAGACTATAGACCGAGGTGCCGTCCGACCCGGGCCACCTTTTCATCCACGGCGATCGCAAGCTTGGCCACCGTGCGACACGTGACCGGTTAGATAGAGTATAACAATACATGATGTTCATAAACGACATTTAATCCTTTGCACTCGAAGCCATTTCGACATCAAATATAAAATAATTTTTCTGACTCATAGCATTATCGTACTGTATAACAAAGTGCATTTTATGCATGTGAAAGCGAGTCTCATAATTCATACAACATTTAGCATTTTCAACAACTTTTTAAATTTGAGCTTTGGTGATATGTATAAAAATAATTTTAGAATGTGGTATAACAATTTTAATGGCGCCTCAGCGTCGCCACTCGAGTGCAAAGGGTTGAACAAAAGAAAACATGGAATTGTAGAACGCTTGTCAAGGAATATGTAGTTATAATTAATTTTATTACAACTGAAAAGTATTATTGTTGAATATTTTCACTATTACTGATGGATGAAAGTTCGTAGACAACGAAATGAATTTTGAAATATTTATATAGAATCTAAAAATAATCCAAAAATAATACGAGTGAACTAATGCGAGCATGAACCTATTACGAAACAATGTTTATCTACCGCGTCCCCATAAATCGGAATAATGAGAAACTAGAATTACACAATAAAGAACAGTATGCTCCTGCTTAGAAACACGCGTGCTCGAATAAACATTATCTTTCACAGCTGATTACTTTATTTCTATATTAATGCTATAAAGCAGACAGTTTACTCAGCAAACATACGTATGCGCATACGTTCGATATTACTGTGTTACACAACAGCACTCGCGCGAGTGAATTTAGAAAGATCAATGCTCGTGGCTAGAACTTTTCGATTCATTGTTACACGCTCTATCTATTTTCGATCGTATTATTCCGTTTAAGAAACGAGTTACGCGGCGTTTCATAATACTTTCATTCATGATACTTTTACCTTCTGTTAAAGGGATCGTCGCGTAATTACCTTATATCCCTCGCGTGCTGGTATCCAAGAGCGAGGCGCGAGGACTTCGACGGCCCGCCGACCTTCCTTTTAACGGATTAAAGCTGATAAGGCCGAACCGATGCAGGTAGATCGATTCATGATTGGCGGCTCAGCCGCATCAGATCGTCGGCCCCACGGTCCTGATCCCGACAAATATCGCCGGCGCACTTTCCCGGCCAGCGACGCGACCATAACCGGCCGGAGACATCCGAGCGCATGATTCCTTTTCTTTTCCGTACCGAAGGGGCAACGCCGCCCTTTCAACGCCGGCCGACCTCTCCGCCGGGAGCGTCCAGGCTAATTAATTGCTACGCGCGTCGTTCGGCGATCTTGTTCGCCGATTAATTATCCGGCGCACGGGGGCGGCCGATCCAAAGGAGACTTCGATTCCACAGAGATCCCCTCGCGCGACGCCGTTCTACGGGCTCTCGCTTAATGAGAGCGCCGTTCACACTAGACCAGCTGCACCACGATCGGAGGATCTAGTATCCTCGGATGAGAAGAAAAAAAAATGAAAACCGTTAGGATCCTCTCGCACTGCCTTCACTACTGCCGTCGTCACTCCGACCCTCGAACGTCATGCTCGAACTTCCCGGAAACTTTCCTCTCACGCTCGCGAAGTACCTGCTAATTACTCTCCCGGACGCGATTCCGGCCGGTGTTAACGAGGAAACGATCGCGACACGTTTCGCGTGCCGCCGATTCCTTCCTGCGATTGCCACCGGGACACTCTCGCATCGATCGGGCGAAATCGCGGCGATCGAACACAACTCGGTCCGGTTCGGAACAATTGCTCGTCCGTGAACGGATCTTTGCGATCTTTACGCGCGATCGATTGACATCGAAGCGATTTTCTGACAGGTTAGCGGCGATTTCGGCCGCATGATCGCCGCGGTTTAGCAGCCCCGATTTCGTTGAAAAATCGGCGCGTGAGACCGATCTTCTTCGTGGAGTAGTCGCTTTAATTGAATTGGACGTTGTCGATTGGTGTTGCAGGACGAGAGAATCGTTCTCCACGTGTTTCCATTGTGGCTCGATCGTTCGGCTGATCAACGTTCTCACGGCGTGCGGACGAAGCGATCGGAGACCTGAGGAAGGTGCGCAACCGGCGGTGGATGCGGCGCGACTGTGCGGACCGCCGAAACCGAGACGAAGTCTCGGGCGGCCGAGTGCCGCCAGAAATAGGGTGGCTGGAAGAGTATTCTCGGAGAGAGGGTGCGAGTGGCATCTACCACCCCGGCGAACACGCGACGCGGTGATATCGATTCGTTCGTCTCCGCCGTTAATATCGCGAGGCGACTGTACCGTCGAATAGTAAAACAATGCTGCGCGAATTTCTGTTATCGCCGGATCGGTGACGATCCTCTGTTAGCATAATACGTGTCGCGCTAATTTTACACGATTTTTCGATTAGGCCTGTGCTCGACGACCTTCGATGGGTCCGAGGTTTAATCGGTTCTAATCGAACTGTTTTAGGGCGATTGTTGATATCAACAGTTGGTACATCGTCGATTGGAGCAGTTTCTGTTTTTACGCGTAGATACGTCCAAGAAAAAAGATGCGTGTAAAAAGATATCGAGTAAATAAATTATCGTGTATATATACAGAAAAATTGGAAATTGATTCTGTATTTTCAGCACGAGATTATAGAGCACTAAATAGAAGAAGCTTTTCTTATGGATTTCCATATGGCGACTAGGATTATATTGCAATGTTTTTTTATTTCGCAAAATTGTTGGAAAAGATAATCGATGTGATTTATAAAATCGGCAACTTTATTATAGCACGTTTATACTTGCTGTTATTATAAGTTAGTTTACTTACATTTGTATATTTCGTTCCGCAAACTCCACCATTCCATAAATTGTTGACCAGCTCCATAGATTACATCGATGCTATAGATGTATATCATCGTAATCCAGTTTATTGTAATGCATTTCATAGTAATCCATTCTATTGTATTTTATTTTTATCGCAGTTCATTGTACGTAATCCACTTTACTGTATTCCAAAGAAGTACAATTTCGATTTTCAGATAGAATTCCCATTTTATTTCATTTCAATTTCAAGCATGATAAACTAGGTCAAATGAGCATCTTAAGAAGATATTACCTTTCCAATAAGTATTTCACGTAATATACAGAACTATAATAGCTAATAATGTTGTCCTAAAACGTATTGTACCTATCCTAAACATCTCGAATTTTTATACTATCTCAATTGAACAAAGTACTCTAAACAAAAAAAAGCCAAAAATACAAGTACAGTATTTGAAAATACTTTTGTACTTCTATGATATTTACGGAAATTCTATAATACGGATTCGTTTGGTATTCCCTTTGTGAACGTGGGAATTGTAGATTAGCCCGTATTTACAAGTACTTCCAGTTTCGTACCAACGATCGATCAGCTGTTAAACGCATCTAGAATAATTTGGTTAATTACACACGGGCCCGTGGACAAAGGGTGTGTCACCGACACTCATCGCATGATAATTAACCTGTAGACCACAGGGGTACGTTATCAACGAATATCTTCATCGGACACGCAGGTAATGCCAGGGTCTACCGATGCGTTCAGTTGCGTGTACGTGTACACATTTGTTCACAATTGTGTTGTGATACATTATAAAGGAACGGAATATGCTGGTTTCGATGCTAATCAATCGTTTGAACTAGTGAAATGCCTAGCGTGCTACCGTATAATATCCGACAGGTAATTACTGCAAGTTACATTCGAATCAATAAATTATTCATGCGATTATGCTTAATATTACGTTACATTTTTATTTCGCTTCGCTAAATGTTATACAGTATGTGCTTTGTTCGTGTACTTGATGAAGACAGTTGTGATTAAACTTAATATGGTAATAATAAATCTTGATTTAAACAGTAACTGCAAATGGCATTGATTTGATTAGCATTACTTGTTTCCCTTTATTCTTATTATATTTCTTTATTATTATTATTTTGTTCTTTATTATTCTATGTATCGTTTTGACAATAAAATTAGATTACTGTGTCAAATACATTTCGCCAAAGGTGAACGGCCAATCAACTTCGTTCGATCATTTGGCACCGGCCGCTGCGTCATCGATTCATTGATATTACTTTTCGTACAAACTTATCGTAAAACAAAGTTTCTCTTATCAAGGTAACATATGCTGATACGGATTAGTCTCTAACAAGTGGATAATAGTAATTACTCCAAACTAATATTCAGGCTTCTACGTAGCAAATCTATTCTTCAATTAACACTCAACTTATGAAGCTCTAAAAATGGATCAACATATGCTTTCAGTTAATTTTTATCTTTCGCGATTCTTTACCATAATATGTGCTTGATCTAGAATGCATACAGTTGCTTAAATAATGATAGACTCACTTCATTTTCTTAATAAGATGGAGGATCAATTAACTATTAAGCTCCTCTCATAATTAACTATTTTCTAATTGTATTAATCATAAGGTTTAATATCGAATACATAACTATATTAATACATATTTTATTATTTCCATAACTATGTATTGCACTAAAATGTATTGTAACGAATCATCTGATAATAACAACAAAAAATAGAAATTTTTCGTAAAACACGCTGTTGGATCACAAAACTGTTATGAATCTATCAACAATATTTCATGAAAGAGGCTTCATAATTTTAAAAATCTTCAATGAAAGATTCTTGCCAAATCTTTCATTTCGCAAGCTTACTAGATTAATTGTTAACAGCACATCTCCGCAGCTAACTTAGTAGTAACTAATTAGTAACTAATTAACAATGTCACGCGAAAAGCTAACCCACAATCGACTGGAGTTTGTCTTGTACAGCCTTCGTAATAACTCTGTTAGTGATGTCTTTGGCGATGTTGGTCAACTGATCGGTGAAATTCGGTTTCCTAGTAGTAGAGGGATAGTATCCACCTTGAGGATACCCCTGTGGATATCCCTGAGGATATCCCTGCTGATAGCCTTGAGGATATCCCTGCGGACTGCCTTGTGGATACCCTTGAGGATACGCTTGGGGATACCCTTGAGGATAACCTGCCTGATACCTAGGATCCTGACCACCGTACTGGCCAGCTTGTCCAGGATATCCAGCCTGACTAGGATATCCGGACGATTGCGCTGGATAACCGCCTCGTGAAGATTGGCTAGGATATCCAGCGTTGACGGTGCTGGCGCCGGTTCGTTTGACGCTGTCTTCGTTCACCGGCGCGCTGGCAGGATAACCCGAACTCGATGGATAGCCTCTGGAGCCAGACGAAGGATAGGAACTGCTAGGGTAGCCACTCGAGCTGGATGGGTAACCGGAACCGCTGCGCGAAGGATAACCGGATGCCGACGGATATCCGGAGCTTGCCGGGTAACCGGACGAGCCGCTCGAAGGATATCCGGATCTGGAAGGAGACGCAGACTCGGAGGGATAAGAGGACCGTCTTGAAGCGTAATCGTTGTTGCTATTCTGACTGCTTGCAGATTGTGATGGATATCCAGAACTGGACGGATAACCAGAGGAGCTTCTCGAAGGATATCCCGACGACGAAGAAGGAGATCCAGACTCGGAGGGGTAAGAAGATCTTCTTGAAGCATAGTCGTTGCTATTCTGGCTGCTTGCGGACTGTGATGGATATCCAGAACTGGACGGATAACCAGAGGAGCTTCTAGATGGATATCCCGACGATGAAGGAGACCCGGACTCCGAAGGATAAGAGGATCGTCTTGAAGGATAGTCGTTGGTATTCTGAGAGCTTGATGATTCCGATGGATATCCAGAGCGGGATGAATAACCAGAACTGGATGGATATCCCGAACTGGACGGATAAGAGCTTCTGGACGGATATCCAGACCTTGAAGGAGAGCCGGATTCAGTGGGATATCCTGATCTTCTCGATGAATAATCGTTACTGTTCTGCGAAGGGCTTGCAGACTCTGATGGGTATCCGGAGGAACTGGGATAGCTGGAGCTTCTCGACGGATATCCCGACGAAGAACCGCTTCTGGAAGGATAACCAGAGCTGGACGGGTAACCGGAGCTCGACGGGTAACCGCTCCTTGAAGGATAACCAGAAGAACCGCTCGGAGCGTCGCCACTTCCGGTTTTCGTCGACGTCGGACTCGACGAATCCGGCAATACTGACTGAACGTCGTCGTTGTTGCTCTGACGTCTAGCGATTATCCGTCCGTCTTCCTCCGTTGCTTCTGCGAACAATTCGTCATCTACCTCCTAATTGTTTAGCCGTGTTCTCCGATTTTGCTACCCCATGCCATGCCGAGTCCAACACGATCCATCGCGATTTCGTTGCCATAGCGGTTGCTTTGACCGGCAGCGTGAACGATTCCGTCCTGGTTACTTTATTCCGTCAATTAGCGAGTTATCAAGCCAATTACGATGGCCTTTCTCCGCTGTTATCGCAACACACGCTACACGTTCCCGGAGCTACGTCGGTTAATAACGCCTGTGCCTGGCGAAGCAACTTGTTTCCAGTGTGTCTTGTAATTATCGCATGCAGTTTTTGGCGTTTTAGTACGGATTAGGATTAAACGCGGGCACGGTTGGTGCCCGTTATCAATTAGTACCGAATGCGTGCACGGGTGTGTCGAGAGGTTCGGATAATCGTTAGTATTTAGTTCCTTGTGTGAGTCATGCAGAATCGATGTCAACGAGTTTCGTTGGCGTGGAGGTTAGAGGATCGCAAAGAAATAGAATGCTGATTCGTTTATATATTTAAGTATTCTTTATTGTTACATGTAATATTGGTTAAGTACTCGTTAAGTACCGTATTTGTGATAGATATTTGTAGGATAACCGGTGTGCGATTAGCGCGACTGTAAAATGGCACTTTGAGGAAGAACCCACAGTTATAAAACTCCACGAAACGCCCTTTGTATAAGTAAACAATTCATTTGTTAAGTACAATCATTTTTCTTCACTTATGCATAACGAATTTAAGTAAAACGGCAATGAACTCATTGCTTTTCTATAAACTAAATATATCGAGTAATCAAGGCTGGCTTATACTTTGCATTTACTAATCGAATTATAATTTCTCGCAGAGCATCTTTCATCCAAATTCTTGAACCTCTTTTAACATTTAACACGATCGACTCGAAATTTTTAACGATACTGTGCACGTCAGATCTATATTTCTAGATTAATAATTTGTTCAAAAGCATCGCTATATTTTTTAATAATCCAACAAATCTAAAATGTCTGCCCGTCTTTTTCCTGTTTAATAGAAACGATCGAACAAATTTCAACGATGCCGTACACGTCAGATTGTTTTGCTTCCAGCCAGCGAAAGGAGCGTCGGTCCCAGAGCGATCGAAATTAAGCATAAGGGGAACGGGTTTCGCATGATCGTGTAGGTACGACGATTAACCCGAGAATCTCCAGATCCTATTCCCTTGGTTATCGACGGACGTGTGGGTGTTGTAATAGCCGTTGCTGCCACTTGCTTGCAAACGGCTCCGGGGAGTGGTTGCATCAGCCCGCTGTCCAGAAATACGACGGTTCCCGAACAACCGATCGAAAATAGAACCGTTCCCGATAGTATTCCTCGATCCCGAATTACCGCTGATTCTTCCGCCGTATCCGTTGGACGAGGATCTCGGTGGCGGCGGCGGCGGTGTCGGCCTGTTCCAGCTCGGTCTTTGTGTCGGATATACTGTCAAATTTTGGAGAGTGGTAGTCAAAAACTACTGTCACACAGAGCCGTCCGAACGGACACCATATACACCCTAGATAATACTCTCTGTACACGCGTATCCAAAAATAGCGTGGACCATCTACAAGCTACAGATGTGTCCACAAGACACATTAGTATAATTGTTGGCAGAGTTGTGCTAATTCAATTACATTGTAATCCAATTTCGGAATTTAATTACACCGTGCTTCAATTACATAGTAATCCAATTTCGAAATTTAATTACACTGCATGTCAATTGCATAGTAATTCAATTTCGCAGGTTAATTGCATTGTAATTCAATTGCATTGTAATCCAATTTCGAAATTTAATTACATTGCACTTTAGTTGCATAATGATTCAATTTTGTAACTTAATTATATTATACTTCAATTACATAGTAGTTCAACAACGTTGTTATTCAGTTAAGTAATTTACAGCTTTTAATTAATTTAACTGTTTAATTATTTTAATCACAAGTTTAATTCGTGTACAATGTAACTGAAATAGAATGATTTGTAAATTGAATTTGATTAAAATGTACTTCGTAATTAATATAATAGCATTATGATGTAACCCAATTACTTTGTAATTATAATTCCTTAAGTAATTCAATTACATACTTTGTAATTATAATTCCTTCAGTAATTCAGTTACTTTATAATTATAATTCCTTTAGTAATTCAAATACAATTCTGCACAACTCTGATTGTTAGTTGATATCCCATGCTGGTATTATACTGCCTGTTAGGCTTCTTCAAGCATGCATGATGGTTACTGTTAGTCTCCTCGTATTTATATAGGGCTTTCTATAGTTTGATCTTCCACTCTTCAATTTGAACGCGCTGGCCACGCAGCTTTTAATTACAATTAGTTGTACATCGTATTTACAATTGTATTAATAAGCCGGTATAATCGTAAAAGTATTAACAAATATTAGCGCTTATTTGGCGTATTACTGCTGGAACTGAAAAGAGATACACTTAGAAAATATAGCGAAAAATTGGGAAAGCAGTTTTAAGAGCTTCTGTCAGAATGAGAACGATTTTGTATAATCGTAAAGGCATTTATTAATATTAGTATTTATTTAGCGCATTATTACTGCTGGAACTGGAAAAAGAAATATTTAGAGAACAGCGGGTAATTGAGAAAGCAGTTTAAAGAGCTTCTGTCATAATGAGAACGAGTTTGTTCGTCGCTTGCGCTGTACGACCTACAAAATTCGTTTACGCCGCTTGACCGAGTTGATAAGAAGTGTCAGGGTTCGACGTGATAACGAGACCAATCGGTTTTCGATGGACAAACTTGCAAGAAATTCATTCTGTCTTACAGTACACGCTGTCGAAGCATTCGGAAGTCCCTTTAAACAATTATCGTTGAGAATGCAATTCTTGTACGCTATATTTATTCCTCTATTTTCACAGACTTGCATAATTCAGAATTTACAAAAGTCGAATCAAATTCTAAAGAATATATATTCAATTTTTTAATATTAAAATCTTCTTTTTCTATATTTTAAAGACTTCTTAATAGATAGTTTAATTGTGACAATAGCTTTATTTAGAAACATATTTTGATTATCATAATCCAGCAACTCTATTTAAACATTAGGTGCTCTTATCAGCTTGTCATTCTGTTAATTATTAAATTACAAGATGTATATACGAAGTAAATATTACCCAATGCAATTCCAAGAAAGAAAAATTAAACAAAACCGCACTACGTCTCTTACGAGTAATTTAAATACATTAAGAAAAACATGGCAATGTTCTGATTTATCTCACGCGTGTACGCTTCAGTATCTTATCTAGCCATTTTTTGTACAAATACCTAAAATACGCATTCTATTATCCCTCCGGTTATGGAGTCATATTGACTGAGTGTATTTAAATCGACAAATCATCATACATTTTCTAGAAATCACATTCTTTAAACTAAATTTTTAATTTTTAGGATTATATCAAGCGTCATCAATGTTTACAAATAGTTATAAACATCGTTAGTTATTAAGTTCTACATTCGCATTGTTCGCAAACCGAAATTCTAGATTAAATTTGAGGACGTTTAATAGGATAATCAAGTGTCTATACTTATGCAAATGCTCCTATTACCACGTTCGGCATAAAATCCCATAAAAGCATGCATATCGGCGGGTAATTAGCCGTAATTAACGCGAGTCGTTCTGAGACGTTCGTAAAACAGGGATTACCACCGGAATACCTCAAGCAAGGGCCTCGCCTAACGTCTTCGGCGGAACTGATTATAAGATCATCAATATTTGATACCCTAATGGTGGGAAAGGAAAAAGGAAGTTCCCCGTGGGTATACACGTGAGCACTCGTATGCTTGCCTTAGATAGGTGTCTTCGGGGACGGCGACCCTCAGGGTACTATCATTGGGTCCACCAATCTTGGATTTTGATTACCGTACGTATTGGACTATCTCGGATCTCCAGGGACCGAGCTCTGGGGTAAAATGTCTCCATGGCTGTCCACGGAGTTCGGTAAAGGACAAGAGCCATCGGCGTAACCGTTCCACCAAAGGATAAGCAGAATCGCCGGACGTCTGGTCGATTTTGCTTAATCTTCGGGCGATTAACTGATTTCGCGTGGATCATCCGCGGACGGATATCCTGATAACGTTGATAACACCGATCGTGGCTCATCGCTGCGATTATATTCAGTGCTATCTGACCACGTAAAGTCCAAAGTTAACGTTCCGATCATTGGCTCTCTCCTTATCATTAGTGTTTGTATTATTGCATTATTTTTGTGAGTCACTTGTTGCCATGATAAATAGGTGAATCCTAAAGCACAAATTTCTTTGAAAATTATGACAAACAGCATTATTTTTAAACACTTTACTAACCTAGTAATTGGCTTTTTAAAATAGATAAAATAAATATTGTTTAAGGCTAATGTTATGAATATATAAAAATGTTAGTAGATTTAGATATGCTATAATAAAAGAAAGCGAATACTATAAAAAGTACTTTAGGCGTACATAAGTATTCGTGCGCGAAAGGCTAAGCCGAATCAGAGTCGATGTTAGGGACATGTTTAAGGCGGAATAACCGGTCGGTAAAGGGTTAGATTAGCAAACTTTACATGACATTACGTAACTCGTCGTTATCGATTCCTACGAATTCGAGTCTACGGGAATAAGTGACGAGCATTAAAATCGACTCATCGGTAGAAACATTATCTTTATTCCGAGTGAACAATCTTTATAATTGTATCGGTTTGCGTTGGCCGCATGTATGCCGGTGCAGAGACAGTGGTTGCATCGTAACGTATAAATAAGAGTTAGCATGCATGCGCGTGGGTATATTCGGGCAACATTTCATTATCGCTAAAAACATGATTTATCGGACGGCAGAAAGTGTTTCGCTCGTAACGAAATCACTTTGTCGAGGTATATAGTAGTGCACTAGCTATAAAATAGAAAATAACTCGATGGCTGTTCCATAAAATTTGCCCGCGATATCAGGCTACCAAATCAGACGGTTTATGGAAGTGGTTCTCTTTATCCTTTCCGTTTCGATCGGACCCTTTCAAAGAGCCGGCCGATGCGTTTCGCGCCGGCGCCGGCGCCGACTACGATACCGCTTCCCTTTCTCTGTCGCGACTGATCGCGCGATTCATCGGACTCGCGTAATTCATTAGACGTCGTAACCGAGTGGAAGACTATAGCAAATTGAAGGTTTACCGTAGCAGTTGCTTCGACAAAGCATCGCGAGTCTAATATAACCTTTCATCTTTTGTAGAACCTTGATGAACTCGCGCGCACCGAAGTTGGACGATCGTTCGATTAATGATTAACGATTAACCCTTTGCACTCCTATGTCGAGTGTGACTCGACATTGGTTTTTATCTCAGGCGCTCCATTGTCGAGTCCCCACTCGACATTATTTCATGTCCAAATAAATAGATGTCGAGGTTAAAGATATCATACTCTTGAAAATTTCAAAATATGACAATAGTGTAAATAATACCGGTGTTTAAGTGAATTTGTTTCATCCATTATTTATTTAAATTGCCTTATTTTTATATAAATATCAAATAAAATATTTAAAAGCGTTGGGAGCCGCTGGTAACGAAGTTGAAATAAAATTCGGAATGTAAAGGGTTAAAATGATCGTGAAATCATTTTTTATGATTAAAGATTACCAAGTTAAAGATTACCAATTCATGAATAACTTGAATAATCGAAGAAAACATTCCCATTGGTCGAGACTGGCGTCATGATTAATATAAAAGATTGGTATTATAATGTAGCGATTTCAACAGAAAGTAAATATATCATTCGGTCTATTTGTAAGTTGATCAACAATTAATGATTACAGATTTCCGAGCAATGATTATAAATTACCAAATATGATATCATAGTCTACCGTGACTATTTTTCGAGAGTAATTAGAAAAGTAGTTACGACATAACCGGTTGCTGGCCAACTCTGGTGCACACGTTATCTGGCGCCATTAATTATTGTGTATACGTTGCACAAAAATAACGTTTCTAAAGCATTGTTATGAAAATATGTTGGAACTTTCAGAATGTGTGATTTTTACACTGCGATTCTGTTTAACAACTGGGTCTGACTAATATTCTTGCATATTCATACGGTACGGACGAACCTTCGTCGAATTCGATTAAAATTATATATATTTGTTTAAAAAGATACTTTTTGCATGAAATATTTTGCAAGCACAGTGAAAAAGCTACTAGTAAATGCTCGAATCTTCCATTTGAAACATTTGTCGAAGAAACAAATATTTTTCAATTCCTCTTTCTCAGTCATTTGTCAATGGAAGACTTTGCGATGCAATTATATTATACGAGCTATAGTTTGTCCCAGTTGTTAGAATCGTCTTGTGCACGATATATTGGCAATGTTCTACTATACATTAAACAATGTTAACATTAGATTTACATGTAAGACAACGTATACGATTTTGAGTAATACTATCGTGTTAAATTGGATACATCCGTGTAAAATTGTCTTTATATTAACGCCTTAATATTTAATGAGTATATTGAAATCCAAAACAACGGTTTTATACACCAAAAATTGCAGTTTGACCGTAATCGAATACATCCAACGAATTACTTTCTTAAATTCCTCCCTATCAATCTTCGATTTCAATAATCGATACAAAAAAAAATAAAAATAAATAAATTCCCTCTTAACGTCATCGAAGTATTCTGCTAGTTAGTATACAGGTTGACTTGAAAATGTTGGCAGGACCGAGAAAGAATAAATCAAATAATTGTAATAGGCGATAGGCATCTGCTCCAAAGATAAAAAAATTCTAAGTGCAATCGTCATTTGTTGCAACTGTTTTGTGCAAACCGTCATTTGTTATCTCGAAAGTAATATTAGTACATCAAATTTTTCTGAAAATTTGTCATCGGAAATTCAGTCGTCAAATTTGTCCTCGTTTGGAGCAGACACGTCAAAGTGAAACAGTGGTCTCTCATTTTCCAAACGTGGCTCTGAAATTAGGAATCGAGCTTGCAAAATTTATCGATAGACTGCGGACCATTATGCAAAAGAAAAATTCTTTAGAGTAAATAACAATATTACGTTATTAACTTTTCACTTTACTACCCTATTTCGCGAATAAATACGTCCGAGTTTTCGGTAACAGATCCGAGAAGACTCATCGAGCGCAAAGAGTTAACCCCCGCCAACCGTGTTACGTCATAAATCAGATCCGCAGTCTATTTATCAGGTACTGCAGCGCTCAAACCCGCAAATTCGATAGTTCGTCTAACCAGAAGCAACCAGATTCCATCCTCCAGAGGCCGCTGATAACCCGCCGATTATTTACCGCCCGTAATTACCCAACAGCGAACAACAAACCGCATCGACCTGGACAATGAACTAAAACCCGGCACTCCCCCGAAAATGATAACACGTCTAAAGAAAAACCGAAATCGCCCTGCTTAGGCGCAGCCAAACATTTCGGCCAGCACATCGTTTCCAAGCCACCCTGCGCGTACTATTCTCTGCCGCGCTCGGCGCACAAATATCTTCTCGTAATGCCTCGATATTCCAGGGTTCGCGTACAACAATGGAGGGTTCGTACAATATCCATTTACGACAACACGAAGCGTCCGAGTTCAAGGCGCTGCTGATCACGACCTGTTGACAACGATCGCGATCAAACTGACCAGGCAAACGGTGACCAAAGACGCGTGCTGCGTCACAGCGTTGCTCTTGCGGTACACGGAATAGACGTTGTTATGGTTCAGTCGGTTTTGAGGGTAGTTAGGGTATCCTGGATACTGAGGCGGCTGGTAACCCGGATACTGCTGAGGCGGGTAGCCGGCTTGCCCGGGATAGTTCGCAGGATATCCAGGCATGGGCATTCGGTTGTTGGTAGGGTACGGTGGGTATCCGTTGTTCGTGCCTGTGTTGCTAGGGTACGGTGGATATCCATTTTTGCTCCCGGTGTTACTCGGGTAAGGTGGATATCCGTTGTTAGAGCCGGCGTTGCCCGGATAAGGCGGGAGACCGCTATTCGAACCCATGTTACTTGGGTACGCCGGGTAGCCCAAGTTCCGGTCCGAGTTCACCTGACGATAGCCGCCTGCTGGGTCTGCGGGGGCGGGGGGTGCGTTCGCGTTCGCGTACGGATCCACGTTGCTAGCGCTGTTGCTGGTCTTATCGTCGGTGCTGGCACGCTGGCCGTTCACGTACGAGACGCCAGCGGAGTCGTATCCTGAAACGAGTTGTCCTCTCTTCTGCTTCGTCTTTTGCTCGCGAAGGCGTCAAGGACTCGGAGAATCAGGGATTGAAAAGGCTCCGAAAACAACGGTTGCAAAACACAGTCCGGGACAGAGAGATAACCCACTTTAAGGTTAATGAAGAAGTGAACATCGTTCGTTGGTTTCTTATGATTTTTAGTTAAATTTTCTATTATTTTTGCTCCGCTGTAGTTTCATAAAAATTCTGTTTCTTTGTATGAGGTTGTTCAGTCAGAGTTGTTCTATTTCATTCGTGTATCTTCGTATGGTATTTTAAAGTGGGCTACCTGTTACTCCTGGAGGCTATTTTTGATCTTAGACTGTACATTTGATGCATTTACGAGAAAACTGACCAGATTGAACACGTAGTAATTGCATAGGAAAAGTTTAACAATGCTACTCGATTATTGTCAACTGATTAAAAATGCTAAAATAAGTAATACAATAATTTATATTAATAAATCTTGATTTAACTCCTCCTTGTTGCGAAAAGGGTAAAAATCTTTTATTTTGCACAAAGCCATCTGTTTATAACAGTTGTGACTAGATTACCATATCAAAGCAAAATGAAAACTGCAACATAAGAGTCAAATAAAAATATACTACCCCTGTCAATAGCTTCAATAAATAATAAATAAGAATTCTTCTGATGTCTCCACCGTTTCGTATGTTATCTTTGCCAACTTCTCTCATAAACGCATAAAATCAGCCAAGTTATGCGACTCCGCCAAATTCAAAAATCAAAACCGGTATCATAACTGTTTTCAACCCCTGCGGAAAACACATTCTCGGGGCAAATAGAGAGGGAGCGAGAGAGAGAGAGAGAGAGAGAGAGAGAGAGAGGAGCCCTGGCTAAGGGCGGATGAAAATTGACTGGTCGCCGCTGCGGGCTACTTTTAATTCCGCCGCTATTGTTCTATCATGATAATCGTACACCGTGCAGCGAGATCGCAGGATGATAAGCAGCAGTCCAACGCGACCAGTTGATTTTGATCCGAACTACGTCTACACACACACATACAGGTACGCGCGAGCGCGGGCGCGTGTACCAGCCCGAAAACCTTTCACGGGAAATTGGAGATTTTAAAGTGACTCGTTTTAATGGAGTTAGCTTAATGAGGGTGCGGCCGCGGCTGCGAAATTGTGCGGTTACTTCGTTCTGTGTTACGTGTGCAAAAGTTGGAAGCAAGCGTCTGGGCGAGCGGGAAGAAAGACCATGCTGCGTGCGATCATGCCTTTGATGCGGTGCCGGAAAATTATGTTGTTCGATGCGCGTCGGGACCTTGGATAGGCAGCCACGGTAATGCGATCCTTTAATATTACGACCCGTTGCGAGTTCTCTAGATCTTCCCATTTTCCGAGGTTCGGTCGTCAGATTCTCTTCCGGAACGAATGTTCCAGCCAGTTTAGCAGTTTTCATTTATTAGAATAAAATGTAGTTGTATTTGTCGTGTTTACTGTATTAAATACGTCGTACAAACAATTTTCTTAATATCATGATAATAATTACATTTACAGAATTGATTTGATGTTCTTCGTGTGGAATACTAAATCGTGGACGTGATGCATGATAACGAACGCGTTAAAATTCATTATTTTAATTATTAATTTTACCAGCAGAAAATATTTCATAAAATTCTGTATAATATAGTATATACAATGTGAAGAATGTGCCGATCCTATGTTCCACAAGCAATATGTGGATAATAGATACTAAAAATGGTACTTATTGTAGCATTACATGAACGAACTTACACTAATTCCTATCGTGCGACAATTAAATCATAGACTGTAAAATTAAAAAGTCTAACTATTAGCAGTCGAAGCCAATTTAACTCAAAAACCAAAATAGTCTTCCTGACATAAACTATTTCCATTTCATGTAATAACCCGTTTTATACATATAGAATTGCTTTTCACAGTTTTTTCAAATATAAACAAACGTGACAATACTAAAATGACTTTCAAACGTGACACGAAGAAACTTTGTCACCAGCTTCTTGCAATCGCCGCGGAAAATTGCACATAGGAAATCAACGAGTGATTGCGTAGACGGTACAGCCAAGGTAAAAATCGGTGAATACGTGGCACAAATGAAACGTGTATCGCGATGAAAATACGGAATAATCGGGACGCCGACAATGTTTCCCGAAGAAATACGTTGGAAATTGAAAGTACAAACGTAGGAAATTTAATTCCCCGCCACATAAAGCACTCGCGAAAAGTTAATTCCATCTCCGACCGGGGCGATACGCTGTTGCTTTCATATCGGCGGGATGTTAAAAGTTTATACGTTCGAGAGCAATTTCTCCGATATTCTATAACGGTCGCGTGGGTGTACGCGTGCTTGCACACACGCTCTCGCAGGCGAGTGGCGGTGGACGATAATGGAAAGGTCGTGTTCGCAAATGTTGAGAAGAGGAAAAAATGCGACGCCGGTACAAGCTCCTCGAAATCTTGAGGACGCGTTACAACCCGCTTTACACCTTGGCTTTGCTAATCCATTTTTCAGCAGAATCTAGGAAAAGAATCTACAGAGGCGACGCCTCACGGTGAAACGAAACATCTATTTTCTTGGACATCGTCGGCCAAAATTGACTGTCGACATTTTGTGCTACAGCTTCGTTAAATTTTTAATCAGTAATCGCAGCACAGGAAAACGCAAAGAAATGAACTCTGCGTTCGTACTCAGAATTTTGGTATTTAAACCATTTTTTATATATTTAATCCTGTTGCTTTTCAGTTGCTCTAGTTTAAATAATTATTGTCTAAACCCTATTAGTTTATAAGTTCTCAATGTTTTTTTATTTTATTGGGTATCATATTGGTAATGACTTTCTAGAAGAGAAAAACGTTGTGACTTCATTTAAATCTCTGTTTACAATTAATAAAACAAATCTAATATATGTGTATAATATATGTATATCAGATTTAGTTCATTAATCGCAGCTATAAGTAGCTAATTTTTCCATTTCTTAAATATTTCTTCCTTCTTCCATTTGCTTGTGTTTTCGTATGCTACGAACGCTTATTAAAGATTTAACGAAGCCATGGAATAAAATTTTGACAATTAGCCGATAATGATAACAGAAAAGCAGGTGTCTTGTTTCTTTCTATGCCTATTTATCAGAATACGCGGGATGAGCTTATTAAAATCGTTTCTGATGGGAGTTTTTGATACTCTTTCGAGATCAGATTAGAGATGCGACTGTCGATCACCGAGATATATGGAATTATCGGTAACATATCGATATTCATCGACAACATTATCGATGGTCGCTCGGCTAAATGAGATGGCTAACTCGATATTGGCAGCAGATACTCCTAATTAGTTTTATAATTTGGAAAATGCACGATATGCAAAATTGTATTTCAGGAATGAAAGCACATTTACTGGAAAATTTATATGATCAGCTACAATATAATAGTTATTTGTTAGAAGATTATTTAATAATTTTAATCTAAAATAAGCTTAACAGTATCGTAACCCCTGTATTTGATTATTGTTTCAAGAAGATTTGTTGTTCGTACATTGTTCGTTATGAAATAAAAAGAAATATTGAAGAGAAATACTTAAACTCTTTGTTATTTAATTATACAAGAAAACTGTCTTGAAAAAGAAGGTAATATATTTGAAGAATTTAAATTCCTCAATCGATACAGTTCACCCTCCTTTCTAATTCAGCAATAAAATGATTTAATCGATAAAGTCGACATACAAATTAAATTCCTCGTACTGGGTCAATAGTGCGAAGTATTCAGTTTTATTGATCGGCTCCACGATGCCAGATCTTATGGTACCGGAAAAGGAAATCTAGTTTATGGCAAAATACGGGGCTGGAAATTCTGCTCGTTCGTTTCCGAATGGTTCCTGTAAACGCTGAGCAATCGGTCCGATAAAATGTTGCTGAACGTTTCTTCGCCATAAAAATCCCCATTAATGCAGATCGATTCAAAATACGAGAAAATCTGATTACTAAATTTGGAAGATTTACTTTCTAACGGAAACATATATTTACAAATTTGGAGAAATTAGTCTACCGTCGAAAACAGAAATTCAACTTGATTAAAATTATTTTAAAAGGAATTGCCATTGCAGGCAGTATTTATTTTGCCTATAATGTATGTGACACAATCCAATGATAGTTAAGAATTAAAAAAGCTAAAACAATCTCGTCCCTAATTCATTCGAATTACATAGCAATTCAACTATGTTGTAATTCAAATAGATAATTAAAATCTTTCATTTAATTAAAATATAACGTGACTGAAATACAATTTAATTGAAATACGATGTAAGTGAAAGAAAATAGAATTAAAATAAAATTTGACCGAAATATAATACAAGGTGAGTGAAATAAAATATAATTAGAATAAAATATGACTGAAATAAATTTAAAATTAAATTTAAAATTATATTTTAATAGAATTATTGAAATAAAGTTCTTTAATTCTTCAAATTACAAGTCGTTCTTTGTCTCTTCTTTGTATTTTCTTCTTTATTACTGCCCATTCGTAAATCGTAATTTTAATTCAATTAAATTAGCCTTCGCAATGTATATAATCCAATTACTTATTATTCCATAATTGTACTCCAGTTGCAACTACGAAATTACATTGTAATTCGATTCAACGAATATCTCAACGAATTACAATGTGATTGAATTATAATGTAATCATAAGTCCACGAATAATTAATTCATAATTCCGGTAAATAAACTGCTGGGTAATAAAAATTCATTTCTACAACAACGACGACAATAATCGTATTAAATCTGTCTGTTGGCGAATCACAGTAAATATCCAGGAAGAAAATCTGTCGAGACCGATACGCAGCTGGAATCCCCCGATTCCACAAGATCAAGTGCACCGGAAATTTCAATAAAGCGCGCACGTATCAGCGTAATTCGCGTTCAACGTGATTTTCAGGCTTCTTCAATGCCGCGGAGCCTACCGTGACCGTAGAAATCGCGTTTAACCTGTTCGACATGCTAACCGTGAATATATAACTCAAAAGAATAGCGAAAGTGTCGCGAAGCCCCTGTCCACTCAAGAACATAATTTTCCGAAAATGTAACGTTCCGCGAACGGTTTACGAGGCGCGGATACGTAAAAACGAGGAAATAATTAAAACAGCAGGAAGCAAAGCGCAGAGCTGTCCGTGTCGGAGGCGTACAATAGCTTAAAATTCAATTAGCCGAGTCTGATTTCGAAACGATTCCGGGCATGCATTATACCGTGCACGGTTGTTGTGCGGGGACATGTAATTAGAAAATGATTGAATCCGAGCCGGGCGCGAGCTACGAACGTTGTAAATTATCGCGCGATTCAGTCCCCGAATACTTCGATGCCCTAATGCGTCCGTATCGAATATAGTATTCGCTGGTTAATAATAGTATTCACCGGTTAATACAATATTCACGAGTTAATATGTAATATTCACGAGTTAATATAATATTCGCGTGCCAATAGAGTATTCGGCTAGTTGTACAATGGTTCTCGTTGCTATTGTAGGCCTCCCTGTGCCCATGTGATTTAGTTTCATGCGTTTCGCTCGACGACACTCGGCCCGTGCCCTTCGATTTCCATGGCGTTCGGGTCCCGTGCATGCACAATCAATGGATTTTGATACTGACAAACAGAGCGTGCTGAAAAGACTCACCGATCGCGGTCGATTTCTTCACGCATTTCGGCACGCCGTTCTCGGTTCTGCAGTACTCGTTCTCCCCGCAGACGGTGCTCGCGCAATTCGCCTCTGCGAATCACAGGAATCGTGCATTTATGATAACCCTTTGCGTACGAGAGGCGACTCTCGGTCGCCACAGCGTTTCGCTCATATAATTGTAGATGAATTACATTTGTATTATATGTAAATTAAGGTAATTGTATATAAATTATATAATTGCACATAATCCTATATAAATTATATATGTATTACATACAAACTAAAATAATTTGTATACAAGACACTCGACACATTTTTAAACATTTTCTCGTTCTGTTACCTCACGAAATCAAAAAAGTCGTCGTTTGAAAGGGTTAAAAATGTCTTCCGTTGTTTAATCCTTCGCTGTATATCAAGTTCTTATTAAATTTCTTTTTTTAACCAGACCTGGGTAAATGTGTATGCTTCATTCGAAATGGTAATTTGTTTCTCCATTAAATGAAATATTGATATTACACATTGATATTACAAATGTGTAAGTATTTGGAATATATAATTTATGATATCGATCTGAAACACCTAATTGGAATCATTCTGTTTTTAAATGAAATAAATATGTTCTATTTGAATATTATTTCCATGAAATTGTTAAAAGCAAACAGATGTTAGATGTTCCAATTACATTTGATAATGAAGATAGACGAAACAGTTTGTTAAAAAATATATGTGTCTATTTTTTCTATAGGTTTATTTCTGAAGAAACAAGAATTTATTTTGAAGTCATTATTGAAAAACATTATTAAGGTACAGTGAAGTCGTTAAAGGGTCTTTCAGTGCAAATTATATGATTAAATCCATGTCGTTATTAATATTATACTGTGAATCTCTAGGAAACTGAAAATGCTCTTTAATTATAAGAACCATGGACCCAGTAAAGATTGACACTTCTCTTTAACAATTTTAATACTTAACAAATAAAATGCTTTAATATTTTCACTCTTCCATGTTGCATACAACTGCATAAAGTGTGCAGTCTAATGGAAGTTTCAATTAACGTCTACATACCAAATGTAGAAGTAAAAATGTAAAAGAAAGAACAACCATTGTAATGCTTAAGGTTGGAAACAAATATTGTCGTTATTATTATAATGTGCAATGTATTATGCATCTCCCCGACACAATACAGCTCACAAATAAACGATATTAATCAAAAAGAACAGAAACGTTGAATGCATAATTTATGAAAGTAACGCGGAATGTAAATTACCGCCGTCAGTGATTCCATTAAATTACCACGGTAAAATCGTCATCGGGCAATACTTACTATCGACTGTCTAATTTCACGACCGTAACGGTCATAAATCGCGCGATTTCGCCGTAAACGTCGCGACACAATCAAAGACGACAATTGACGCGTTGTATTTTACGTTCGCCGAAACGTTAACGCGTTATTTATCGGTATTATCGATCAGAGAGCAAATAATTTCATATGCGGTTAGTCGTTAACTATTACACACCGGTTTAACATTCAATAAGCTCGTAATTGATTGAAGGGCAGTCGAGCAATCAATAATTTATACACTAAAAGCAACGTTCGCAAAATACAATGGTCCAATCGCTCTATGATTAATTTCAGCCGGCTAATGCATTATATTGGTTAGCAATTACGAAAGTAAAAGTTCGCCAGATATCGAACTATGAATATTCCCGCAGTAATTACTGTACAAAGAATATCAAACGAACAGTTATATTGTTCACAGAAAATTCATATTAAATCTAAAAATTGAATGACATTTCGGAGTTAATAAAAGATGGATAATTTGTGACACAAGTTATATTAAATTTGAAAACTTTCGTGACATATCGTGAATAAATACGGAAGATTAATGAAGAGTAATGATTTTCAATAAAGTTCATATTAAATTTAATTATTAAATGACGTTTTACAAGTAAATATTGCATACTGATTATATGAAATGACATTCGCGGTATTTCATAAATATGCATACAAATTCGTATTACATTTTCGAATGAAGCGAGAACAATTATGGTCTGCGGAAAGGGTTGATTTTATTTGCAAAACAGGGTGAATTCCATTTACAAAAAAAAAAGAACTTAATTTCAGCAGAATTAAATCCATAAAATCATTCATTCTATTTGCAAAGAGATGAGCACGATCTACGAAAGAACTAATTTCGTGCGAGTATACTGCACTGTTCGAAAAATAGTTTCAATCATTCATCTCGCCTAGGGACGTTAATAAAATTAGAACCCCGAAGCGGACACGTGCGTCACCGTTTCCCGATTCCGATGTTGACGACACCGGAATCCGTAGTTCACCAGCTATAATTATTAGACCCAGGTAGACGCGACGCACCGTGTCATCGGTTCTCCGTTACGAGAGGCAGATGACGTATCAGCACGTCATCAGCGTCTCGTCTTCCAACGCGCGCGTCATCGGTTTCCAGGTTTAAACGAAAGGACGCGACGACGGCGGTCATAACAGGTAAAAAAGACGACATAGTCCCGCGTCATCGTATGTAAAAGGAGACAACGGCGTAAGTAAAAGTAAGCACGGTCGCGTCATCGGTCTTCGATTTCGACTATAAAAAGCGGTCGGTGATCGCGTCATCCGCCGGCCGTATATAAAAATACACGCGATTGATCGCGAGTGTGTTAACGAAGGGTCGCCCCGCGCGTGGTATCGATCCCCGGGGCGTTCATTCTCGATCGGCTTCTATGAAAAAGGTATTCATGGCTAGGTCAAACTGCATTCTTACCGCCTGGATGAGTCTTCGTGCAAGTCGGATAACGACCGCAGTTATCCCGCTGGTAGATCGAGCAGGGATCCTCGGCCATCACGCATACCTCGTCCCTCAAGCAGCCGATGTCCTTGCATGTCCTTCCGTATTCTACGAGCAGAAAGGAGCGATTTCGTTTTTGAGTTCGCGTTTAGTGGCGAAAGTTTCCGTTGCCGCGACGGCCCGCGATTGGATACGGTTCATTAAAACTTCGGCCGCACCGCGGAGGCGCGTGTCATAAATGGAATTTATACCGGAGCACGGCGGCTTCGGCGCTCGATCATTCGGATACCTTAATCCGGGATCGGGCCCGGGACAACTATAACAGGACGACGCGTCGCCTCGGTAAAGTGGCCGCGTTCGATATTTACACGATCGCGGTTTTATACCGGAGTTCCGGAACAGGCCGCGGCCGCGGCCACAGTTTGCCGGACTTTTGTGCGCCGTTAGCCCCCCCCCCCCCCCTCCCCCCCGTACGCTTTATACAGCCGCGATAAAACGCTGCCATATTTCCCGGGCCCCCGCATTAGAAACGGCGGAACCCCGCGAAACGTTTTCTCGATTGTCGCGGGTTGTTATGCGTGCCGGTGAGGAGCGTAATCGATCCCGTACAAACAAGCCTCGAGAACTCATCGTGAATACTTAAATCGTCGAGCGAATCCAACGGATGCGTCACGGATATTTAATGCCCGACTAGCATCCTCCGATCATTGTAGTTTACAACGTCGATCCGCGAATTGTTGTAACTTTTCGCGTGAATACACCATTGGAGAATATTACTGTATTAATTATTCGAACGGCTACAGAAGTTAATCTATTCTTGATCCTAAATTTCAGATAAACAAGGAATTTGCAAATACATTGTAAAAAGATAACAACGTCGCTGAAAATGTAAAGCAGAATTTTTATCCTGAGATCACGCACGAGTGAACTTAACCAGAAGAGAAATAACAGAAAAATATCAATTTTTTTGTGGGGAATATACCGCCTGGACAATCTTGTTTAGTTATTCCGTGGTCGGTATAAATGTTGCCATTTCATTGTTTATTTATGAAGAAACCGACTGTATTGATTTATCGCGTAACTCATTTTTAAAGAAAGGTGGACTCACACTGATTAGCTTTTGAACCGTCTATTTCAGCATTTTCAGCTATTATGGCTATAACGATTATTAGTCTCTAAAGCTTAGCAGTTTAATTAAATCGAGTGCGATTAAGGCAACCGCCATTTAAGCAAGAATTTTGGTATAAGTGCTCAAGAATTATTTTGTGCGACGTCGTAGAAGCTTTTCAAAGAAAAGGCACGCCACCGTGATCGCGTTATAAATTGTGTAATATTAAGTATAACCTTTGGACGTATCCTGTGCACACAGGTGAACTATAAGGGACAGGATGAAACTAACAAGAAGAGCTGTAAAAATAAATCGACTCGCGTTGATCGATTATCGTGCTAGTGAAATATGTCTGAAATATTCAAATTTTCTTTTTCATTATGCTCTCTAGAAGGAGTTCTAGAGAAAAAGAGTGCAGGGAATGAGCTATAGCTCCATTTTCCACTAGAGTCTATGCTGCAGAGTCAAACACCTGCGAACCGGCGAAAAACTCGATTACACAAATTGCGCGGAGTGTCGGGAATGATAAACGAGTTAATTGCGATGCTAATGTAACATTTTATTAGTACGGTAACCCGAAAACACTTGAAAGCGATGTTCGAACATGTGACGTTCAAGTGTTGAGCAGAAACTGTCAAAGTTTGGTTTGGTACACGAAGATACGAGAGCGAATGTAGTGGAAAGTATGCAGTCGTTTAGTATCGCACTTTCTTCGTATGCACAGGACACCATGATACGGTAAAATTTCAATTAACCAGCGTGCTTGGGGACTTCAACGTCGCCGGATCATCGAATATTCCGGATTACTGGGCTACATTTGTCGATCAGGCTGCAACGATGAAAACAATTGGATACAGATTACAATTGCACATGCAATTTCTTCAACAGAATAACGTATGTATTACACGTCCAACGTAATTCAAGTTTTTCCAAATAATGTATGTACAGTCGTCTGCTCCGTAGAATTCGATTGTTTGTTTAAAAAATTACTTGATCATGAAGATTTATTATTAAATTAATGCACGATGGTTTCTTTCCATCGCCTATTTCTAATCGTTTTTTAATCTGTAGATTTTAATCGAATCGAAAAGTTGGTAATAATGAAAATAAATCTATGATGAAAAAGTTAGAGATTTAAATAGAGAGATAAATCTGATATATGAAAGAAAAGTTGACAAAATAGCATATTTCTATGTTTCGATCTTCTATTACTCCTAATATAGAAATATACTTAAATTAAGTTTTTCTTTTAATATACATGCATTAGAAAAACTACAAAATAAAAATACACAAATATGATATTTAGATTAAGTTTTCGTTTAGACATTGCTAACAAAAGTAACATCGAATCTATAATTATGCACACGACTCTATGTAAGGTAGAACAAGCTAGTGATTTCATGCTCGCAGCGAAAGCAAATACGTGACCAAAGAAAAGCCTACACGCACCGGATTATCGGGTTTTCCGAATTACCGTGTGCCGGATTGTTGGTATTCTACTTGTACGTACTTCTAATCACGAGTGCACAGGTACGGCTAATTGACCCGGTAACGTAAAACTGTTGGTCGCGGTAAATATGTTTACATTCCGGTGACATTAAATGAAGAACCCTCGCCCACGCAGGATCCGAGCAAAATGTCAGGCAGTGTCGCGGCGGCATCCGACGAGCCTAATGTAACTGATATACATGAACCTGTTGTTTAGCGAGTGAAATGTAACTCTATGAACTACTGGATACGATACCCGACCTCAACTAATGATCCGCATGTTACTCGAATTACAGCTCGGATGTCAACGTTACCAACTAATACTACTGATCGTGTGATTAAACGCTTGCTTAGCTTTTATTAACAACATCTGATCTTCCCACCTCGTATTAGAAGATTGTTAACCCTTTGACCTATCTCAAATGACTCGTGATGGATATTTCTAAGGATAAGAATGAATGTTATTCAGTTTTTTGTAGAGTTGAAATAAAAAGTGCAATATTTACTTATTTTTAAAGAAGAAGACTGCAATTACTTATGTTATTAATAAAATATTTCATAATTGCACCGTTAAAAAGTGTGTCATAATTAACATTATTAGCACTGTCGTCGCCTCTAACGTGGGTGCCAAAATAATTTAAACAATATCTAAATAATAATAATAATAATATATAAATTTTGTTACAAAACACAAGTAAAAATATTGAAAAAGTAATTGATGTCATATAACTTCGCTCTGCGATTTTAATTGAATTTAATTTTACGACGTTTCTTCGGTCTTTATCACAGCCATAAAAAGGCTTAAGAGAACAATCTCAGTAGGTTCTTTCTGCAAATATTTCTCGGATAACGACGCAGTTAAATAACGATTTGGTATCGGTCAGGATGAAGAGTTCTTACACCGGATTGGATGCATCTATTGTGCATTTAGCTGGCGTTATCCTCGCATCGCTGTAACGCCGCTAATCGTAATTCTATTCGAGCACCGCAGTGTCATCCCCATATAACCCCATCGATTCTCAATTATCTAACCAGTAGGAGAAGGAGAAGGTCGCAAGGAGAGGAGTCAAGAAGGGAGAGTAAGGGAGAGCGAGAGGGAATGAGAAAGGAAGATAGAGCGAGAGAGAGAGAGAATGAGAGAGGGAGAGGAATAGAGCAGTCGCTGAGTTAACGCCCATCATCGTATTACCCATAACCGCCCACGACTAGGGACGGCCGGGCAAAGAAGGCAGAAAAGGGTGTGAATACGAAGAAGGTGTATTAAAAGCTAGTCTAATGATTCCCTCGTGAACAGCTCTTTTAGGTTCATCCTATACGGGGACAACAAAAGGTGAGAACAATCGGCCCGGGTTAATCCGGCGTGAAGGCGTGTACAAAGGGTGTCCAAATATCCAGCGATGCCTATGTGACATAAACAGATTTCCATATTTACGCGTTGAAAATTTTGTCGGCGCCGTTCATGCGCACAATGCTGCCCCATTGTGCGGGCTAATAATGAGAATTTGTAATACATGAGACAATTCATAGGTGTTAACGAATAAAAGATTAAAAATAACCTTTGACGATCGTTTCAATGCAATAAATTTGTATCGTTCGCTCGATATTAAAAGTTTCTTTTTCGAATGCACTTTTGAAGAGTTTCATTCGAACGATGTGAAATTAATATTGGCCTGGCGTCGGCAATCTGTTCTGGCTGCAGGTTATAATTAAATAAATTATAATTACTTTAAAAACGTATAGAATCACTGGTATTTCAATTTCGTTTTTCAGTGAATAATATGATAGATTTTATTGGGAAAATAGTTACAATATTCTTTTGAATTTTAAATATAGACATTCCAAATTCTAGTTCTAGTTATTATGAAAAACAAATATAATTGTCAAATTATCAAATGTGTCACTTAATAATTCACGTTATAGGTTTCCGGCGCCTAATTTAGACAATAGAATTGATTAATGGTCTTACGATTAATTCTGAGGGAAATTAAAATATGTTATAGTTCGTCATGTTTCATTATTTTGCAATGCATTGTCTATATACTGCTGTATTTGGACATGTTTCACAGTATCAAAATGGAAATATTACATTTGAATGGAGACAAGAAAACTTTCGAGTTAATCCCATATGCAGTTGCGAAAATGCAACTGTCTACACGTAGATTGATCAGTTCCAATGTGACGTAGAAGTGAACACAATATTAAGTATTACCATGTATAGTAAAAATAAATGCTATTAAAAAAAGTATCGTAAAAATAATTATCATAAAAATAAGTACTGCAAAAGCAGTATCAAAATTATTAACTAGAAAATGAAATTCTTGATAATGGTATAGTTAAACGCATAAAAAACGCCT
Organism: Augochlora pura; assembly: GCF_028453695.1. Taxonomy (NCBI): domain Eukaryota; kingdom Metazoa; phylum Arthropoda; class Insecta; order Hymenoptera; family Halictidae; genus Augochlora; species Augochlora pura. The sequence continues at coordinate 19,443,903 of NC_135775.1, read as the reverse complement.
AAAACGAAATTGTATTTGCATACTAAATTAAAAAAAAGATAATAAAAATTCCTCTGCTCTTTTAATAGTTTTATTAAACTGAACACAATACGTAGCTGTTCTAAAATTCTTTTAATATTTTCATAGTTTGAAATTTCACCCAACCATTATTGTTACAAATGCATGAAATCCGCGGCCAGCCAATTAACTTCTATGTTGGAGATTCAATTTATCGCCTAAAAACACAATACCATTATTTATTGTCAATACGGTCGTTATGTCTAAACGCCATTACGATCGTAACATTTTGCGCCAATATTGATTTAGCTGTCATAATTAAGGTCAAGCAATTAATTGCATGCAATTACTCAAACACACCGCGATTTCGATTCCATAATTTTGTGGTAATTATAACGAATTAAATAACAAATTTATCGAAAGAAACGAAACGATAACGGCGCGAACGGTACACGACAAATAAAAGATCCTTGGAAGGATTAGCACTTTGTTTATGCTAACAGTAACGATGGCGGCATTGTGAGAATCGCATGAGTTACGTAATTTTAATTAACCTGTAATCAAGATACATTCTCGTTACCTGCGTTGCCGAGAGATAATACGATTTCTTGGATATCGTGCAAATGCTAGTTATGCATATTAGTACAAAACAAATTTGCATTTAATAATCCGTTTCGAGCCGTATAACCTCGTTCGTTGCTGAACGTAATACTTTAACAAACCGTGAAAATTTGCGTACACATGCTCACGGATCGACTGTACACATTCCAATATTATTATTAATTCAACTTTCAGTAATCTGACTTGGTGAATGATTTATAAACTACGCATTATATGCGTGAATAATAAAAGACGAGCAGGGGCGATTAAAGTTAAACAGATTTTCAGAAATTATAATTATTTTAAAATTTAGAATAATTGCTCACTGTTTCCCATTTTTTTGAAATATATTTCAATTTCCGAATAAATATAATGAAAACACAAAGATGTCAGTATCATTTTTGAATCGATGAAACGCTTCTTGCAACCGACGCGGAAAAATTTTTATTTCGCACAAATTCGCCGATCTGTCCGGCAAAAAAAAAGAAAAGATACACGAGACCGTTAAAAAGGCGTCGAAGCACTTCAAGTACGACGTAATTAGCATATTCAATTTCCATCATATTTCATTCAAGCAGAATCCCGCCAGTACATTTATAATTTGCATACGAGCGAGCACGAAGTTTTTGAAACTCGATACAGTAACCCGTACAACCTCCAATAATTATTCGGTCAAAGTTTTGATTGCATTTGAAAGGGCTTTTTCGCGATCAACGGAACACCCCTGGTTCCCCTCACAAAAGCTAATTAGGATCAAGATTAAAGCCGATGTGTGGGAACTTAATACGATTCCGACGGAAGAGGGGTCCAAGCCAACTAATTCACGCCGGCGAAACTTCCTCTAATCTTTTATATCGCATTAACGCCATCAAATTTACACCGGAGCTAACAGATGCGCCCAGATCATATTATTAAACGGGACGCTTTATCTAGAAGCGATTATTTTCAGGTATCCGTCGATCATCGCCGGCATCGACGAAAAATTCGCTAAACATTTTGCTCTATTCTCGGAAAATTCTATCGCTCGATTTAACCTTTTGTATTACGATTTATTTTTCAGAGGAACATGCCCGCGCGGACAGTTTAATTTAGCGCAACTCTATCCCAGGAATTATCGCGAGATGAAACTAAAATTTTTCTGTTTTTATTCAGTATATCCTATAAATGTGGACGCTGTATCATTTGTAATAAAATATTTTAATACAGTAATACCAACATTAAATAAAAATCGAAAAATATCCTCTTTAAGTTACAATGAAATTAAGAAAATTATTGTTAATATAATTGAAACAATTCTTTATTTTCTAATAATTAATTTTAATATGCCGACCACGATTATAATCACATCAATTAATTATTTGATTAACTATAATGATAATAAAATTCTGTTCCGATTTTGGCGAAATAAATAAGACATTTTAATTTATTGTAATAAATATAACCAATAAACTGTCTCAAAAACAAGATAGCATGTTTGCCAACGTGAATCTAGAGATCGCTATAACCGTGCACGCACGATCGCGTCTCACTATAGATGATTTGAATTATTTCGGCTGGAATTTCGAGTTTTACAGCCGGCTGGATAAATCACAGGTATTGAACTTAAAAACAATTACCCGTAGACAAAAAGCACGCGGAAGATTCACGGCGCATAAAACAGAAACAAAAACGGAGACGGGGAGTTTTATTGGTGTTGCGCAAACCCGGCGTATAAATCGCATGATAGCACGAAAAGGGTGGAGCAATAATTGTTAACTCGGTGGAAGCGATTAACGAGATTCCTCTGCCGTTAAAGCGAGTTTGAATACGTCTGAAAAAAGGTGTCTCCGTACGCGGCCTTCAAACAAACGATGCTTGATTACGTAAAACCCCTGATGCTCCAGCACAATTCTTACGTGAAAAAATACGGGCGGTCGGAACAAAGAAGAAAATTAACGCCACCGTGCGTGCACAACCCTGTCGCGGATGTTTCGCGAGGGAGCACGACGCGTCGAGGAATATATCTGTTCGGCGTTATGCACGATTTTTTAGCCGCGTGATTAATTACAATTAATATTGTAGCGATACGATTATAATATATTTCAGCAATGCAATTAATATTGTATTTTAGTGATACCACTATAATATATTTCAGCAATGCAACTAATATTATATTTTACTGATACAATTGAAATATATTTTAATCAGTGAATATATTTTAATTTTATTCTTCGTCAATTTGTCACTAAATTCGTTAACTTTATTTTGCAAGCGTCAGTTTATTGTTAATAGTATTCTGTGGAGAAAGACATTTTTCATTGTAGAATAAAAAATTGCTATATGTCTCTATGCACTGGCTACAGTAAATTATACAAACGAACAATAAAATTGCAAATGAATTGTGAAATTTAAAGAGAGCTCTATACAAATTTTAGATTTCCGTTTAATAAATCTTGGAATAGTTGAAGATCGAGGTTTTCTTTTTGAGAAGGTGAACGGAAAGCAAGAACATTACCCGTGTCACAAGGAAACGTCTTCAAGTGATATTTGACATTGCACAATACTGATCCCATATCTGTCGGTTTCTCCAGCGGTTTCCTTTTCCTTGTTCAACAAGATTAGGAAGCGGAAGAGGATGAGGACAGCATTTATGACAAGGTCGATAGACTTATATTGTCCAAGAACTTTACTCTTGAAACCAAACTGTGTTGCGATAGCCACAAATGTTCAGTATTGCACAATATTTAAATCTGCTTGTTTGTTACTGTATAAATAATTATAAGCAAAATCTATTAAATCTTTTGAATAGTTTCATTAAATTTATGACTGACTTCTAAACTGCTGATTTTAAATGAGATATTTTGCATATGAATTCACGAAAATTTCGATAAATTGTATTTCAAATAATAATTTTTCTCTATGAGAAAAAATGTATGAATGAATAAAAAAATGTACGTCTGAATTTTAATTACAAATCCTTTATTATTAAATCAGTTCATTCTGATAATTAAATAATCAGATAAGTCTATTTAAGACAATATATTTGCCTTTATAAAAGAACAAGGAAATAAATGAATAAAATACCGTATAGATGGAGATAATAAAAAGGAATAAATATAGACATAAATATAAATATAATATTATTTACTTACTGGTGTAAGATGTAGCATTTGGAATGGAAGAGATAGTAATCATCACCCCCAACAGGGCACCCAGCGTTGAACTGGAGAACATTTTCTGAAAAAGAGAAATGGTCCACTTAATAACAAACAGTTTGTATATTTTCATTAAATTAATTTCATCTTTCACGACCGCAAAGATTATCATCGAAACGAGCAGCGACAGCGAAAGCGTTTACAGTCTGCTCCTGAATAATCGATGCTGCGCTTTATAAATATTAATCGATATAACTAACTACCAGAGGTATTACTAACATGTTATTAGTAATATCATATTGTGTTATTACCATAAACTTCGCGCGCAAAGCAATTATGAAACGATAACAATTCGGGGCGAATTTGAGAATATTTGCAGTTGTAATATGCGAATGGTATGCATAATATTTAAGTAACGAAAATGGAGTGGATGTCTGGAACATCGGGTTCAATAATTTAATATCTAATAAAGAACTCGAGTCATGGTGGGCGGGGGATAAATCTCTCTTAATAAACGTATGCACAGATCAGAAATGTGAATATTTAAATAGCGATAAAGAAGCGTATTGATAATGCGCAAGTAAACATCGGAAAGCCAATACAACCGCGACATCCGCAAACTCCAGGTCGCCGCAAACAAAACTGCAATTATTAAATTTATATTCCAAAAGCAACACGCAAAACATCGCATTTAACGGAAATCATAACATAGAGTACGGCGCCTTTCGTAAATATACAATAGGCGTGTTACCGAACCGGGAAACATTTAGTATCGATTTGTACGTTGAACATTTAATGTTGCGAGTTTTCGCTACGCAGTATAAATGATAGAAACGAATATTGAACGTTGCGAGCTTTCAATGACTTTAAAATGAAATATTAAATACAGCGAATTTTTATTTTGAAGGATCAATCGCATAAACAAGTGCAATTATAGTGAAACTGAATCACACTTTAATTTTCCACTTTGGAGATGCATCTAACGTAAATAGTTATAATCGTAACAATAGCCAAAATAGCCGTACCGAAATTGACAAAATTACAAGCAAAATAAAAATATGCAGGCTATTAATAACATTGATTAATCGAAGACAGCTGATAAATTACTGCTTAAACTAGTTGATTCCAACTGACACTAAATTCTATACCGTGCTAAATAAATATAATAGTAAGGAAAACAGATATAAAGAAATTATAAAAATTACGAGGAAGAATAACAATTCAAAAATTAATAATGAAAGTGAATTATACACAAACAAAGAAAATTCACAAAGTACTTTTTAAAATTATCTATACACTAACAGTAAATACTCTACTGCGTCGTATAAATGATAATAACAGAAACAGCTGTATGTAAAGAGATATTGACAAAATTGCAAGGAAAAGAGCAATTTTAAAATTAGCAATGAAATTGAATTATGCAAAAGCATCGCGACGTACTGTCGCGAATCGTCTATTTAAATTAACACCAACTGGTACGCTGTACCAAGGTTCGAGAGCACCGCTCCGAAATTCAAATTCGACCGCCAAATTCCTTTCACCGGATTCGTCCTTGTCTCACTCACACCGTCTAACTTCACACTGTCGCCCAATCCTTGGAGCAGGTGCGCCTAACCTCAAACGCGTCGAGCAACACAACAAGGCTACACGCTAATTCCCCGAGAACAGTTCCCGAGCTACATCGGAGCACTCATCCATTTAAACGGCTAGCAGAGAACCGTCCGGAATCATCGCATTGGAAACGTGATGCTCGAATCGATTGACCTTGGCAAACAGCACATACAACAGAATTGCGTCGTTCGTCGCGAACGGCCGACAACGTATTATTTCTATCCTGTATCCCGCACGATTGTATACGTCCCGTCGCTGCTTTCCACAAAATGTAATAATAATCGCGGTGACAGCTGCGGTACTTACCGAAAAAAATTGTTGCTCGCTTTATAATGAAACAACTACTCCACTACGTAGCCAGCGGAACACTGAACACTTGGTGAAATTCAGTGTCGTTACTGGCCTGACGTTGCCGTGCACCCGACCGAGATAGACAATGAAGGCGCGCATGAAAGAAAGAGTGGGGAACTATACCGAGAACGAGAACTATGTGGCGCGAACGTGACGTAAAAGGAAGCTGAACGCGCGCTGCGGTGAGTGCATATAATCGCTTTACTGACCTCAAATGAAAATAAAAATCTCGTCTTTTTTCCGTTATCTTTTTTGCTTTTTTTTCCGCCGGTAGGATGCGTTTCCATTTTCGGTTAGACCGCCGAATTCCGGTCTCTTTTCGACCGACGTTTTTAACCAGACAGAAGTAGGGTTATATTTGAAATTTTCTCTACCGCCGTGTAGAATTGCATTTTGTTGGACAATCGCTGGACACCGTTCGAAAGCGTATACTTTTAACAGGAACCGTTTGAACAATTTGTTGGACGTGCTCGAATAATGGCGGTGATGTAACAGTTCAAGAGAATTGGTTTTTTTTTAACGTGTACGCTATACCCCGTGCAACTTTGATTGCAGATGAAAAGTAAAATGGTGGTTGATGGATGAATTTTTTCTTTTTGAATCAATTATGTTATCGGGAATTGTATTCATTTTTGCATTATTGTTGGTTTTTTTTAGTTAAATACGTAGTGAATATAAGTACTGTTTTCAATTTTAGATCGATCGATTTATTAGAGTCTGAAGTAAGGCTTTGTTATTACGGATCGTTTAACGAGAGTTTTGTAAAAGGTTTTCAGGATAGATATTTTTTCAAATTCAAGCTTTTTTTATCCCCTTTGATGCATACGCTCTTTAAAATCCCGAGCGATAATCGCTATTTTAAATTCCCAATGATCTTCCAAAGCCCTAGAAGTTATCGTCGGCAACTTCGAAGTTTTAAAAGCCGTCGAATTTTTAATAGTTCGATAACTCCTTCGGGTACTTAGAATCTACAACTTGCATTTCAAAATCTTGCCCTCGCTCGTTTGATAGTTAATGCCTCTCTATCTCCGACAAAATCTGTTTAATGTTATCTTACCGTTGAGTTATTCATCGCTATAATCGAATAGTGATAACCTTGTGTACATATTTTTCCGTGCACGATGGATTAAAAATTATGGAGCGAGGCTTTTTTAAGATTATAATTATATAGATTATAATGATATAAATTATAATTATGAAGATTATAATTATATAGTGTAATGATATAGATAATAATTATACAGATCTGCATTATTTCATCCGCCACTATTTCGGCTCGACAATTATAAAATAATTAAAGAATTAAAAATTAAAAAGGAATTAAATTAATAATTAAAATTATAAGACAATCCTGCATCTTCTCCAGTTGACTAATTTGATATTAAATTGATATACTTCTAGTAGTACTTTGAACAAATACTTTGAAGCTGTCCAAAATTGTCCTGCATTGTACTGTCCTCAACATTCCGATAATAAAAAATAATTATCTGATGATTAATCGCAACGAGAAATCCAAAGTACACGTTGAATCATGGAGCTGTCGGCATTGCAAATTCGTGATGTCATTCTATTTATGATGATGAATGACAGGAGCATCAAATTATTTTTTTAAAAAAGACTATTACAAATAATTGTGCTCGCGATATATATTTTTATTTTTGCTCGAGATTTTTATTTTCATCAGTTTGATTTTATTTCTGTTAATATAATTGCTCTTATTTCTCTTGACACAATTGATCTTATTTTCAGCAGCTTAATTAATCCTATTTTGCTCGACGTAATTATTCTTTCTTGTTTCCTACAACGTAGAAATCTTACATTGCAAAAGGATCACGTGTGCGCTATGAAACGCACTTACTACGTATTAATCTGCTATACAGTTCATTCTATTACGTGCCTCAATAACGTAGTTTTCTGTACGTGTCATCTACAGGCCGCGTTATCTATCCCGATATATCTCATTCAAGTACAGTAGGAAAGATTGCTCGAAGCATTCCTATCTGTTATATTCATGCAAATTATGCAACAGGTCACGCGTTGTTTATTGCAAACGTTGAAATGATTTTCTGCCATTCGGTTCTCTCTCGCGATCATGTACGTGAAAATATCATTTAAAATGTCGTTTAAACAATTCGTCCGACACAGTTTTTCTTGACCGAAGAACTGTGTGATTAAACAATTTCCAATGACAAATTCTGGAATTTAAACTGGATCGGAATGTTTTCACCGTAACTGGATCCATAAAGATGACACTGTATTGATCGTTCGAAGAATAATGCGAAACACATGCTCCGTGTAATTCGTCGCATTTCCCTGCAGTTTCCAACGTTGTTCGTTTGAATTTATTTTTTATTGCTTGATATTCCTCGTTAATATTCCTTGTTGACGTTTTCGATACCGAATCTTTTCTAGTCTACGCGATAATTTAATATTTCATAATCTAATATTTCTTCACCGAATACTAATGAGAATATTATGCAGCTCTGCAAATAATATATTGTTAATTAAATAATTGTCAAACAATTTATTATTTCGATATTCACAGTCTTGCGTTAAATATTACGGAATAAATGTTATTATAAATTCGACTGTTTTTTATAGTAAATTTTACAAAAGTGTAGGTAAGAGTGCAAAACTTGCAAATCATTGATCAGATTTTGATATTCTACCGCGTTGCGTAGACAAGGTTTCTTAATTGACGTATCCGTGAATAATTTATTCTACAGCCTTTGTTAATAGTTGACAAGAAAATTTCAGCGGTGAAGTTCGTGACTAGTAACTCCGTTACATTAAACTTGAAAAGCGCAATTTAATGGAGTTCCCCAAGAGGGTGAATAGCCAGAATCTTCAAACTTGATAGAATCTGATATACACCGCTGGTACAGTACGGAATGTTTGTTGATTATTCAAGCAAAGTAATACCGAACATTCAACTACCTATTGACATTGTATATACATAGTTTAAGAATTAACTCTCGCCTCTCTCCCTCGAGTTAATCCGACACAGTTCCTGCACGTACTGAATAAACAGCGTGTTCCGCTATTGATTGTAAATGATGTAAGCAGCCCCACTTCGAACTTATCTCGGACTCACTTTGGATGCGAATTCTAATTAAATTAATGGAATCCTTATCATTACCTATATCAATTTAACTCCGAGAAACAACTTGGGTCTTTAAAATGTCGTACCAGAGTTCAAAAGCAGAATAATCTAAACATGCATTAATTTCGTTTAATTTCTTGTAGTATGACTCCTTTCGCAGTTAAGTTAATTAGCGCTTATTTTTTCTTAATAAATTCGTCATTTATATGAGTAGAATACTTATAATCTCTATGTGCATGTATTAATTGTCATCGACATGAGAGGAAATTGATTCTGTTGTTTGAACAAAGTGAACGACATTGTACACTTAGCAGATTATGTTCAAATTGTTTGTAGCGAGTTCGAGACTGTATTATGGTGGAAGGAGTTGATATTTAACCATCAGAGAATGTATACAATAGACATCAATTTCCTTTTCCATGTAGCAAATTATGAGTGACAAAGAAGTTGCACTCGCTGTCACTGGAAAAGAACAATCGTAGAGGAAAGAGTTAATTAACCTTCTGCGCCCTAAGCACTTAGACTACGAATTACTAGTTAACTAGTGGGCTGTGTACCTGGTCTTAGACGCTAAAGATACCTAGTACTAAGCATTGATTTATTTCATAACTCCCTCGTGATTTATGATTTGTTTCAGTGCTATGTTAATTAACACTTTCACGTTCTTAATAATTTCTCCAATTAATCCAGACAATCTTCGATTCTTGTATGCATTCATTTACTTTCACTTTTATATTTTGGTAACGAAAGAATCGATATTTTCAAAATTAAGTTAAACTTAAGGTAAATTTTCCCTCGTAATCTACATAATCGTTTTCGGCTCGTTTATATGTCAATGCTTACAACCATTCTGATTTTAAACTTTATTCGATTTATTTTATCCAATTTCCGAAAATCGAGTAATCAACTGAATGATTTAAATATCCCGGATCAAAATAATCCGGCAACCGCAGTACGCGGATTAAATACAAACAGTTCTCGTGAATTATTATATATCAATGTTACCTAGGTGACCTAGGATCACCACTCGAGATCAAAGGGTCAGTCTTATGGTCCGCGATCGAATAAGGGTTGAAAAAACTGCTCGAAGGAAAGATCGGAAAAAGTCCGCTCAAAGAAAAGATCGGAAAAAGTGCGCTCGAAATTTCCAGCGATGATCCGAGATATTTCCCGACAAATATTTTGACTGGCTCGGAATGTTCCGCAGTTACCATAAAAAAAAGGCCGGGAGTACGGGTAATGATTCAGGGGTAGATCGGAAACGTTTCCCCCGTGAAACTTTCGGTCGGAGTGTGTCCACTCCGTTGGCAAACTATCCCGCACGGTTGCCGCAGTCACGTCTGCCGTGGAATCTCATCGGCGAGGAGTTCCGTCAAACTCTCACGTGTCAGAACGTTTCATCCCTGCGGAAAGGCCCGCGTCGGTTGGCACGACGACGTCGACGACGTGGGCTTTTCGTGCTTTCAATGGCAGGATGTTCGATCTGGAGACTGCGCAAAGGTCTTCGGTGGTTCGACACCGGGGATGGAAACCTCGGATGGTAGGGAACGGAGACGGGGTGGGATGGAGAGACAGAGAGAGAGAGAGAGAGAGAGGGAGAGGGGATTGCGCGGGGGAATTTTCGCAGAGACGGTTTCGCTGGATGAGCGTTTGGTAGTGGTTAGTCTCACAGTCACGCGCACTGGAGTCATTTCCCTACCACCACCGCCGCCGCCGCCGCCGCCGAACCCCTTCTACACCCACATGCTTACGCATGCTTCTAATATACATCTTTCCCCGTTGTTTCCTTTCAGTTTCACATTTGCACACTGCACGCTCCCTCCATCAGCATTCTTCCATCCAATGTATTCCATATTTCAGAGCCCACTGCGTGTATCGTGTCCCGTATACTCGCATGAATGCATAAAAGCTATGAACGACCGTACACCGCCGTTCTCTCGCGATCTCTTCCTTCAAGGAACGACCGGCAACGCTCGACGACTCCATCGCCTACCCTAAGCGCGCCGCACGGCAGGACATAATCGATCCGCATGAAATAATTTCCTCCTTTTCGATTTTTCCATCCCCCCTCCCCCCTATTCCGCGACCCTTTGATCTCATTCTTAGAGCCTGCATCCTCGACCCCTATCATCGCGAGCCAGTCTCTGTGAAACGATCTAGGCGCATCATACCGCATTAAGGTAGCTGCAACCAGAAGCGATTTGTTTAGAAACATTTTGAAATTCTGCTGGTGTGTGCTAACTTTTGGAAGGGCGAGGTTCTGTCAGAACGTAGAAGGCTAATTCTGGCCTTAATAGTTCAACCCATAATAGTTCATACTTTAAAAATAGTGTTTCTGTTATAATTATTTTCTATTATTAGGAAGATATATATTTCCTTTGTTAATACATTTAGCAAGTTAAAAATAGTATAGTAGTATCTTTGAAATCTTCAACTATTTCCATGCTTCCATGTTGCATATCTTCATTATGCTCATCAATGCACAAAATCCGCTAATTAGTTATTATATATGTAACGTAATACAATGAATACAGAACACAGGAAAATTATTTTTTGTTCGTCATTTTCACAACGTATATACACGTAATAGTACTTTTTAAGGCAGCACATCGCCCTTACGGTGAATAATGATAGGAACCGCGTTCAGTGAGCGTAACATACTTCCGAGATTAAATGTGACCCAAGGGTTAACAGGATTAGCATTGATATAAGTGTCATCTACGTCTTACTTAAAATTTCTTAAACTTTAATGGATGTCGCCATCTCAAATTCGCTATATTTTTCATCAAAGTTTCACTCTTCAACCCTTCGTTACGTAAATTTTTACAGGTTAAAGAATCTATATTTAGACGATACCTACCTTCTCTACCTTCGTAGAGAAATTACGTGTTGGCACAAGATTTACGAAATAATGGAAGCATCTGTATTATACTAGTTTACAAAAATAAGAATAAATAACTTAATAAATTATAAGGATTAGGGATTCGATGATTTTGGCGGATTTGGTAAATCTAATGTTAAAGTTTGAAATTTTGCAGTCGATCATATCGAATTTGAGAGAGGGAAGTTTCTTAAAAACGCAAGACGTATTAACGTGCTAGCATAATTCCAAGAAATTCTTAAATAAATCACGTCCGAGTGCAACCGCCTTAAGCGTTCAGCAATCGTTGCTTCGAAAATCCTGCTTGCTTATTCCGGGCCATCGAGTTCGGTCCACTTTGGTAGCCAAGCAGGCGTCCGCTTTCGGTGGCCGTTGCTCGGCCCTTTATCCTCGTCCTGGCATCGCATCGGTGCGTTTCTCCCGCGTGAATGCGCGCGCGTCTCGCCGCGCTTTCGAGAGGGTGCTGCGCGGCCGACGGGCGTCGACCGGTAGTCGAATTTGTAGCTTCCTCCAGGCAGGTGCACGTCCGTTCCTCGCGGGAACGAAAGCCGACACCGAAGCCCGAAGTTGAATCACCGAAGTTGAGGTCGAAGTTGCCAGCGGAAGCCGGCGCCGACGACGCTCCTCTTCGCCTCTCGGAGGTTCTAGGGTGGCGACGGGTGGAGGGGGTGTGTGCCACCCCTGGTTTCTTCTCGGCCGAGCATTCAGTGTTGCTTCTCGGTGCACGAGTTCGCGTTAACGATCGAGGAAGCGCGGTACTGCGAGTGTCGCAGCGCCGTGTGGACTCTGCTGCAGTCAGTGATCGTGGAGGGTGCCGAGAGAGCGTACGGGGTGAAAGAAAGGGGATGATCGTAGGTGCGCGCGCGAGACAGACCGTCGCACCGCTCCTCGCCGAGAGGATTGTTTCCTGAGGAAGGAACACCGGGGACAGCGTTACAAGGCCCGTCGAGAGACTTCAGGTATGTTTGAAGAACACTGCCTTTGCCAGTCAACGAATCTTCGATCCTACGCGGCCCCTGTTGATCTTTACCTACCGTTCTCCTCTTCCTACCAGCGGAGCTTTCGCATCCGTCGTTTGTCTCGTTGTGTGCACAGGATCACTCGAATTACATCGATTCTACTCCACTTGTTTCGCCACCGGGGTTATCGTCTTGACTCAGCCGCGGAACAAACAACATCTTGCGCCGAATGTTTAGGCTCGATACTTTATTCGAAAGGACGCCAAGTGGTTCTATTATATTCTTCTTCTGCGGTTGCATTGACGTCGCCTCGGCAACGGAGGTATTTAGCGACGGAGACGGATTAGAGAATTATAATTCGTCGTCTACAGTGAGAAGTAAATATATGTGGACGCTCTTTGAGCGTAGCATGACTAAAGATTTAAGAAAGTCTAAGCCGGCTCATTTATCTACGAAATGGAAATTCTTCATTTATCAAAGATTTCAGTTTTCGCCAGGTTTTCGTTTCAATTCATTAGGTTTTATCTTTTCCTTAAAATAATATTATGTCATAGTAAACGGATGAGAAGAAAGCAACAGATGCGGTAATTTTATTAGAGATTTTACTGCTGTCTTCGTAAGCCCTTTTGATCAGCCTTCGAGTCACGTAAAGAATTCTTTCTAAAAAGACTAAATTGACTAAATTAAATACTTTTTTGTAATTTCACTTGGAGTGTCAAAAAAATGAAAAAATCCTACGTTTTCTCACATTCAAAAATTCTAAAAATACGTTTCATAGATTTCGATAACTTTTGTTTGCACGCAGAAAATTTCATCGAAATCGGTTGACGTTGTTACGGGCTACAAATAATTAAAGATCGCAAGGATCGCAGTTTTGCCCCGATTTTTGATATTATCGACCAATAACCGTCAGACATCTGCAGTTTTAAACATTTTTCGACGCTCGTAGCACGACTCTGCGTTAACCGGTTTCGATGGAATTTTCAGCACGAATACGAGTCGCATTTTGAAATTTCAGTCACAGACTCAGATAAAAAAATATATAAAACCCGAGATTTTATTTCTTGTTGCAATTCGAAGCAATAGTAAAGTATTGAGAAAAGTATTTCTGTCATGGTACAGTAAACCAGTCCCTTTAACATTGAACAAAATTCAAGCGATTTTAGTCGTTTTAAGAAGATTAAACCATTTCAGTGTGTATCCACGTATATTCGTCGTTCACCGTATATTCGTCGTTCGCTGTATATTCGTTCCTCTGTGGAATTTTATTCCGTCTTTTATGCGGTCCTGGGCTGTCGAGGCGGTGTCCCGTTTTACGTTGAACTTTTGTCGTTGCGGTTCCGTCACTCCGCGTTCGTACCAGCATTCGATCCTATCGTTTGATCGTATTCCGTCGGGCCCTAACGAATCACGGCGCATCGACGAATCGGTTTTTCGTCGACGACACCGGGGTGGTTTCCGGGTCGGCGTGTTTTTCTTGAATCATCTCGCGGCAAGTTCCTGCTGCTGCCGGTCGCCGTTAAAGTCCCAGTAAATCAAGCAGCCCCCCCGGTGTCGATAATTTTCGCGTGATATGTGAGCCCCATGATATACTGCAAATGGATTTTCGTCGAGGTATTTCGATGGGTATTACCGGACGGAGGCCGGCTTTCGAAAACTTGCCAATTGTTGAAGTTCGGTTTTCCATGTCACTCACAGGTGGTTCCTTCCGCCCCGCTCCTCCGCCCTCTTTTTTTCCCCGCCGTCCAATGACAGCTCCTCCTTTTTGTCATCGCGCCGGCGATGAAGTTCGTTTCCGAGCCGTCTGTCAAAATTAATAATCTTCGGAATCGTTTGAACGGGGTGACGGCGCCGACTCTTCCCGGGGAATTCGATCTTTTAGAACGATGAAGACGCATTCATCCCGTTTCTTCGATACTATTATACGATCTTGATCGATGAGGGTTCAGGAGCTTGTTAAGAAGTTTTCTTTTGTGCCGCGGAGTTTCATGGAATGCTGCAATATCGCGCGAACCGCTTCTCATTCACGCCGTTATACTCGACGGCGAACAGTCGTTAAAATAAAATCCCCAGCGATTTGCATAATAAACTGTGTATCGCGTACGCGTCGTTTTAGACACTCGAACGATTCGGATAACGAAGGTGTCGCGAGACAGAATTTCAAGAATGTACGCGAGCTAGGTTGTACTCGATGTAAACGATAGTCGAACCGGGTGGAAAATAATCCGTTCGAGGTTCGCGGAGGTTTATTTAACACCGTATCGTCGGACCATTCAGAACAGAGTGTTAACCAGAACCGAACGAGCTGGATCGTTAAAGCTTTCATTTGTCGAAGCAACTTATTGGAAGTGAAACATTATGCCGTATACGGATGTAACCGTGGGATGGAACACGCCGGGCTTGGCTAGGTATATATTTGCAGTCCGCGTCGGTTTAAAAATATACGAGGTTTCGAGAGGGCGTTGTAACGCTCGCGATCGCGCTTTTGAAATTGTAAAATTCTCATTTCGCTCGGTCGCCCCCGCTTTTTACACCGTTTTTATTCGTAAGTTTGCATTAAATCCCGGTGTTCCCGGCACTACTCGGCAATGGCTCCCCTCGTTAAAGTGTGCAGCACACGACGTTTTTCCCGGAGAGCCGTGACTCTTTGCGCGGCGCGATGCTTCAGCGTACATTTAAATCGACGCGAATGGATCTCGCGGAAATAAATACTGTTTACCGTACGGGCGCGCGTGTTCTGCCGTGGAATTGGTAAAAATGAAGCGGAGGTGACGGAGCGTTCGCACGGTCGCATTTTTCGATGGGGAGAACTCCCCGACGTAATCTGCTCGATCGAGAGAAACGGCCGGCTGTCCGGGGCGATGATTTCCATTTTCCTGGAGCGATTCGCCGGCAATAACATCTCCCGTTTTGTCTCCGCCGCTTCCCGCACTTCGCGGGGACATTTAATTGCCACTGCAGTGCGCAAGATCTAACCGCCGGGAAAAACCGGCTCTTGATTTATCGTGCGTGCGCTCCTTTCACGGCGGATGAAGGAAAATTCGAAAGCCGAGGAGGTGGATTTTAATAAAGCAGCGACGCGATCGGAACTGGCGGAAGAACCGTAGTCGACGTCGGGGCAACATAATGCGATCCCGAATTGAATTAGCTTCGTTCGTTAAAGTAGAACCAATGAAACTACGGCACGTGGCCGGGAATCTACGAAAGTATTTTATAAGACAGAGGTGAAACGAAAGTATGCAGGCGCGGCGGTGCATCGGACGTTCGCTAACGATGATATAAGCACCACGATTTTAATCAGGAGAGCCACTCGACGCGGGATAACGTTCGCACGACGATTCTTGTATCGCTATACTGATCTCGTGAACCTCGCGAAATTCCGGCTCCGTGATATGCACTTTACGAGGGAAATTGGCGGATGAAACGTCGGGGCATGCGATTTCGTACGAACGTATTGCGAATAATTAATTAACATACGGACGACTAGTGTCCGGTGATAATTATAGCTAGATTGCGGATTTCTATGCAAAACGAAAAGGTCGAAATGAATTGTAATATATGCAAGTTAGATGAAAGTTTTCCTCTTTTAATCATTTTAATTAATTGTCTGTGACATATAAATATTCTGAAATTCTGGCGGCTATACAGTTTCATTATTGATCCAGTCATTTTTGTTGAAATGCATAGAATTCGAAGTTTAATTGTCACTGATCAATCATTTTATATTCATTTTTATTATTGACTAGTATGACAACCTGAGAGCATTGTCAGTTCTTCAATTAATACATGAAACGATATCTTTTCCATGCTATTTATGGGTTGCATCGAATATTTCCTATTTGCTCTTGTTTAATATATAATATTTCAAAAATATGAAATAACAGGAAAAGATATTTTTAATTGAGGAATAAATAACAGACAGTGGATAACGAAAGTGTTGCGTCACTGTTTAAATTAGCACAATTTTTTCAAAACTTTATCATACGAATGTATGCATTTCTTACTGCAGGTATTATCACGATTTTTCTATTACATGCATATGTACAAGTGTTCCTATGTAAAATAGATCTTATCATAGCTAGAATCATTTATCATTTTATTTATAAATTTTGATATCGTATTTCTTTTTAGGCAAACTAGTTTTATGACAATTAATGACGTATGCAGAAATTTTAATTAATTGTAAGAAACTACATAATCAAATAACAATATTTATAATTGGGTCCAACTGGACTCAGTCTCAACCATTTCAGTATGAACATTCGATTTATCGAACCCGTCAAAATAACGATCAACAATTTTTTCAATTTACGATTATTCAGATCGTGAAGATGCATTTATAAATTACATATTTAACCTACCCGTTATATTCCAGTAAATATTACAACACCGGTCGTTAAAAATCAGAAAAAATGTCTCATTGTCACTTCCATAAACCAATATAAAACAATTGGTCTCACCGCCGCCTAACTCCATTATTAAACAAACGCGCGAGCCCTAGTTCATTTACCCCCGTCGCAAACGCCGAAAGTGTAACCGTCGAAAAAACGCCGCGGAAGAAGCGAATTACTTCGTCTGTCTCTCTGCGCTCAGAGGATTGCGACCTAACGCGATATTAGTTTGAAACATTTCCACCAGCCGGCAAATTGCGTGTAGATGCACGTACATAGGATCGCGCGACCGCGTTCGGCATGTGTGCGAATAGGTGTAGCGTAAATGGCGTGCCAGAAAGTCAACCGTGCTTTTAGCCTAGGAAAATCGGCGACCGCGGCTCTCATTATTCCATTTGTCGTCGGAGAGTTATTTGTACCACGGAATTAGAACGGCGGCGGGCCTGAAATAAAATTTATTTACGCCCCTTGACGGTTTCGCTGTCGTCGCGGTTGATAATGAAAAGTGTTCGGCTTGCGACGTCGATAACGATCTGGGAAAGACGAAACAAAGAGACAATGCTTTCGCGTCATGCTCGAAAAATCAAAAATTGAATGCTATTGGCGGATAAATAACGTAACGAGCGATTTTTAAGCACGATTTTACCGTAAAATTTCTGGCCATTTTCCGGGAATTATGGTTCTATGATGGCATTCGAGTTATGCGAAATATTTCGTTGTACACGGTTAATAGGTTAACGATACCACTACAACGAGACGAGTGTAACGAAATTGTTAATATAAAATTTGAAATGTCTCGTACGTTATTATCAGGGCTAGGAAAAAATGGATTTTCGAAATAATAAATAGATTATAAATGTTCTTATCTTCTATTGTAATATAGAGTTTGTCAAATAAATTCTTTTTTAAATTGTGGTATCATATTGAAATAGTCTTTGAGATATATTCTATTCTAATTTAATATATTCTATATTATTATACTATTACATGAAAAAATAAAGATATTGTTGATCTATTTATTATTTTTAGAACCTGAACATGAGGCACTTATTTGATAATTAGGTTTCAAACATTGGAGAAATCTGTTTGACAACCTCTATCGACATTCTCGTTAATTGCATCGCCAAAACGTGTCGTAACCTCTCTTTTAGCCGCTTGAATATTTCCGTGATGGTCGCTGATGATCGCTTTTATGTATGACGAAATATTTCATGTTAACAGGTTAAAATTCACGAGGCTACACCAAACTCCGCTCTTTCTTCCCTCAGTTCGCGCATTTCCTCGGCAATAAAACTCTCTAACATTCACCGTGACATCGCGATGAAAGTCCCGCGGAGTCTTCGATTTACTCGCGTAATTTCGACGAGAGTGAGTCGATAGATACTCGACAGTCGAAGACGCGAGGAAAAATCGAGTGTAACGAGGATTCGTCGAGGAATCCGTCGCGTCCTCGCACGGTTCCCCTCTCGCAAAGGGGATTCTTCGATCCTCGACGAATACGAAGGTAAATTTCCGCACGTTGAACCCGGCGTTCTCGGAACTTCATGGTGCCGGGTCGTCCTCGTGTAATCAACGCTATTATTTATCGGCGCGAAATCCGCATACAGTTTGCTTTGAGACGCTCCCCCGTAGTCCGGAGTTAGGGTTTTGATTAGCTGGGATTCCGAACACGAGACCGTGGGTACTCCGCTTGAATTCGCGCGATTTTAATTCGCGACAACGACCTTTCTTTTGCCTTGCTAACAAACTACGTCCGGCCGGACGAAAAACTCTCCGAAGACTTCTTGCCCCGTAGGAATTTTCTTGCGGCGCTATTAATTGCGGAAAAAGTTCGGGATTCTTGATAGTGTCTCTCGCGCGGAGCGTGGCTTTGCCCGCCGACTTACCGCCGACACCATTCTGCTCATGAGGGTGCCCGTAGCCAGCCACTTCTTTCACACGTCTGCACAACCCCTCCGGGGGAAAAAATTGTGCAGCAATTAGTGAACTTCCAGCGAACGCGTTGCTCGGTTAACGGTATTAGACAATTGGTTGAAACAAATAGCGGCGAGCCGCGGAATATCCGGGCGTGTTTCAACCGGGTTTTTTTTTTAGAGCCGCTGTTATTCATCGCTTAATGATGTACACTGGAGGATTACGTCTCTCTGACACACTCCCGTGGAAGCACTTTCTTCGCCTCGCATTCGACGTTTTTCAGCCAAGACGTTAATTCAGCCGCAGCTTTCCGTAATTGGCGAGGCAGCGTTCGCATACTTCCATGTTTTCTTAACGCATCGAGCGCCCCGTTGTTTTCGAAATTCGTTTTTATCGTCGCGCATTCAACTGACTACATGTTGCCAGGATTCTTTCAATTCGAAAGGGTCGAACTATTTTTTGTTATAGTAAAGTGTGATTTATTATATTATATGGCATATTAAGGATTCATATTAAATATCGTATCAAAATATCAGAAATTAATTTTAAATATCATATTAATACATTAGAAATTAATATTCAATATTATATCAGAATATCAGAAATTAATATTAAATACCATATCAATACATTAGAGATTTATTACATACAACAGAGATTAATTACATAGCTTTTATATTATTGGAATTTTTTTATCTTTTTGTATCTTGATTAAAAATATTGTCATTTGAGACTATATCATATCAGACAATTAGTCTAAATTTTCACACGTTTTAATAAAATTTATAGAGAAATCAACGTGTCTAAAAGGATCGCCTTAAAAATATATTGAACAAATTCGTAGAACTGTAACAGTTTCCCAAGCCGAGTTATCTTTTTATTTCTGAGTTAAAAGAATTATTTTCACTTAATATCTATTTCTCACAGTCGTCTTAAAAAACAGCAATTGAGCAACTCGTTAGCAATTTGAGTAACTCGTTAATTTTTGAAATTTGCCATACGATGACACATATAATTACACCGTGACCGAGTTTACACATGTAATTGTAACTGTGCCGAGTTTCGCTTTGCCTTCTCTCCGAATTGTTCCGAATCGGTTGGAAACTGCGAATTCGACGGAACTTCAAATTGGCGAAGTAAAACCTGCATACGTTCGAAAAAATTGGCGCAAAGGGGCGGTTGAGTCTCGTTCGAACACAGCGAATTTCTTTTCAAAAATTGAACGGTGAAATAGAATTTTTGACTCCTTCCATTCACTCGCGTCGCGGGACTCATCAGTTACAGCGAACGCGCATTGTTTCTCCGTAAATCGCCCCGATTTTTCGGAATAATGAAGTGCAAAGTTGGTTGCCGCATTTCCCGAAAATCCTCGCGGCGTCATTCCCAGTGACAATGAGGGAGAGAGAGAGAGAGAGAGAGAGAGAGCCGTGTTAGTTTCGAATGCATAGCATCGTCAGTATTCACGTCGATGCTGCTAATAACTGGTCGAGCCGGTAATTCGAATAATTTAAAAAGCGAAACAATCGCTCGGCCGCTCGGCGCGAGCGCGCATATTATTTGTTGAATGTTAATTAAAACGCGCGCGTCGGAAAGTAAAACTTTGATATTGCTCGCGGGCCAGGTGCCGGGTATATTCGGGTTTGCTTTGGTCACTGCAGTTATCCACGGAGGTTAAGCCCGGGCCCATATCGCGCAAAACTAATTTAAGTTCGCCGAGAGGGAAGTTGTAGCTTCTGCCGGGCCGCCGCCGACACAATCAGCCAACGCTCTCTTCCCTATTCTTCCCGATTTATGTTTCATTTCTAATTGCTTATTGTAGTTCCTTAACTGTTGACGGTGGTGCCCGTGGAACCGATCCGCCCGGTTGAATCGCGCCACGGAAACGTAATTATTCCTTTCATATGCCGCACGAATTTGCACAGCGGTCCTCGCGAAAATCCCAAACATTGACATTGCCATGCTCCGCGGACGTCGGAATTAATTAACTGCCGTCGCCATCTTCCTGGCCACACAATGCTGAACCCGTCGGTCGTATCCCCGCCCTGTCTTTCTTCAGCCGTGAACGTTTGTTGTTAATAATGAACTCTGAATTTCAACTGTTCCTAGGGTGTAATTTGAACGCGTGAGTGTTCTATCGTGCAAGGATTAAGAACTCCTGCACTATTGTCGACTTATAAACGGAGAATGAGTTAAATCGTATTCTATGTGACAAGTAATAAATAGATATTTTATTTCATATTATTAGAAAATACTTGACACGTTCCACGAAACAATAGGTAATTCGTCTTTTGGCAAAGCATGTTCACCTTTCTTCGAACCAAATTCAATCTTTTGCAAGTCAAATTAATTTTTGAGTATCTCGAGAGTGAAATAATATAAATATAACGTGATTAATAACTCGATCGAAGGTTTTATTGTATTTTATGAGCAAAATATTTTTCCGTGGACGGTACCGTAATAACCATTCTTTTATATCTACTGCTCACACAAACGAATTCATATTTACTATTAAATTGCTTCAAGCTTGTTATTCGCATAGAAAAACGTTCAATATCTCGAAACAATAAATAATAAATACTCAAAGGAAACCAGGTAGACGAATTTAATTCGCGGAAGGGCGAATTTCTATGAAAGGGCGAATTTCATTTACGAAAGGGCGAATTGGCAGCCGCATGGTCTGCGCAATTTTGTTGCTCAACAAATAGGTTGTTAAAAGCCGAACGTCCGAGTTGTTTCATTCATTTATACCCCCCCCCCCCCCCCCCCCGAGTAGGTCCCCTTAAATACAATTTTCTCTTTGATCGCAGCTTCTATAAATTGGTTCATTGGCATTTCAAGCTCGCATAAACACCGGCAGTTTAATAATTGCCAGTTCGTTGTGGTTTCATTTTTTTCTCTCTTCATGGCGATCGTCTGAAATGTTAATTCGAAACGAGCAATTTGTGTTTAAACGGTTGATTGGTGGCTTCATTTCCCCTTCGTTCGGCGCGGGCTCTCGCGCGTTCGACGGCGGCCGAAATAATACCGATGTCGTTATTTCTCCGGCGTTGTCCTCGGGGGTCATAGCGAACACCGCGAAAATTCTAGGAAAAAAATCTTCGCGCGAGATAAATATTGCAGCAGCCGTGAAATATGCTCAGCGTTTTTCTACGCGGGTAACGTTTCCCGCCGGCAACGTTCCACGCGAACAATTTTCCACGCCGCGATACTTAACGCGAACATCATTCTATGAGCCTTGCACATTCTACGACGTGTTTAACATGTATACACCCCGGCGACATACTTTGCATATCGCGGCTCTTTTAATATGCAGGCTATACTTCTAATTTAGTCCACTCCGCGTTTATTATGCGCGAACAATGTACCGTCCCTGCGGAGCGGCTCGGCAAATTGCTGAAATTATTGACCAAATTCATTTGCTCCGGATGGGAAACACAAAAAACAAGTTGTTTTTCAGTGCTCCCATGAAAAGCTGTCGTTTTGTTCCCGGCCCCGGTCTCTTTCGCCGGGAGTCCGTTCGCGTTTGTTCGTCGAGGAATGCCTTAAATAAATGCTGGAACAGTAACAAAATATTCATCAACCTTCCGCAGGTCTCGAACTGATACGTGCACGGCCGCGGCGCGCGTAACAGGCCGAAAACGTTCATAAATTCGCTGGGATTGTTGCGTCGGCCGTGAAATTTCGCAAGATAAAATTTACGAATGCCGAACTACGTAAATTTTGAAACGTTCGTAAATTTTTTATACCGTTAGAAGTCGAAATTTTGTAACAAACGTTGAACAATACGAGTGAATTAAAATGTCAAGGTGTTCGCGGCTTTCTCGCAAATATTGAGTTTCTACGACCAAATATTCCCGCGTCGATTCCGCTTCGAATTTCTCCATATTTTCTGCAAGCATTCTTTATTTTCGAGATACACATTTTCCATTTAATGACAGCTGGTTTTACTCGATATCACATACGAGTGCATCATTGCAAACAGTGAAAAATGCCTCACCGTGGAGATGTGAAGTAGTTGAACAATATCGTTTCTGAATATTATAATTGAATATTACCGTGTACAATTATTTTTATAATACCAACGGTACTGAGTAATAGTGGGATTATGCCACAGACACAAGACTCACACTGAAATTATTAACACCAGATTAATACCAAAATAAGACACATTCAAACAATCGCAATAATACACTCATTTCCTTTTTAAATAAGACGATCTATTAAATCGTTAAAAATGTGAAAAAAAACGTGTCGCGTTTAATAGGCAGTTCCATATCATTCAGGAATTACCATGCGGATAATGCATTCAAACCAACCTATCTCCTCCGCACAAACAAGCCCCCGCATAATTTCGAAATGTTTATCGAGTGTCCCGCGGGTCCAGTGATTCAGAAAGGCGTTTCGCAAAGAAAACATTATTTCCCATGGAAAAATATCGCGCGGCGACGCCGCGGACTATAAAACGGTGGTTGAATGGGAGCTGTCGGATCCGGGCACGGCGAGGATAAGATTCGGAACCGCGGCGGATCATTCTCGCTCGGGGCCCTTCTTTCGTTTCTAAGCAAATCGAGCAGAATGAGGGCATTTTAATCTATATATCCCCGGAATTTCTGAGCGACGCCGCCCTCACGCCCCGCGCGAGCGAGCGCGCGCGCGCGCGCACGCCGTCGAACACTCTCCGGCTTCGTTTCGCAGTTGAATTTCAATTTATTAAAATGCCAGATCCCTCTTGAGCAGGGCTCGGTGATCCTTTTTAACGTCGTCGCTTCGCTTTCCTCTTTATATCGCTTTCCGGAAGCTGGCACGAAGCGCCGCGGCCACGGGCTCGAATGTCTGAATATAAACAGCGACGCTTTACAATTCATGACCCATGAACAGAACCTCGACTGTTCCTCCCTGCCCTCCCCGCCTCCTCCCCCCCCTCTCTGTTTCTTCGCCGTCTTACCAGCGGAGCATCGGCGCTTTCTGACCCCTTCCCGTTGCCGCTCTGAAAAAGACTACCTACATGATTGTTCCTGACGACGTCGCGTGATTTCAGCGGACACTCTCAGAAATGCCCGGGAAACACCCCGGGAACTTGGCTCGCCATTACCGTGAATCCCGCGGATTTTAACGCCTTTACTACCGAAACGTACAAACGTCTTCGCGCGTGTCATACCAGAACTGGGGGAACTATTATTGAACCTGTTTTCGCGGGATCGCCGAGAGAAAGTTACTCGGCTACGTCGCCGTGGATGCTTCTGGCAATTAAACAGGTTTTCGAACGTAACGACGAATCTCGTAACTATTCCTTTGGATCTGCGGTGTTTAACCGCTTACCGCACCATTTTCTTTGCAACTACTATAATTAGAATTTTTTCAATCGCACTAATTTTTTAGAAGAAAAATTAATTTTATATTTATTGTGTGCTTGCATCTAGTTCAATGTTTAAATATTGGTGACAAGAGAATAAAAGTTGAATTTTACTTAAAGGACGGTTGAATCTTCGTCACTAACAGCTCATTGATAAAAATCGTCATCACGAGCCTGACTCGTTAAAGTATGACAAGGGGTTAAGAGAATTTTGGTGTACGATGTCTATATATTGATTGAAATTTTGTGCGATACATCGCGATTTTTATTTGTAGTCTTTTTAGATGATTTTACGACAACAATACCGAGTTGGATTAACTCGAGCGTTGTATAGTCCATCGAATACCTATCGCGTATCGATATTGGAATTCCAATGGGGAAATTTAAAAATCTCTCGCTTCGATATAAATTGGACAACGTAATGTCGGGCATTTCCTGCGTTTATGATATGGCAAAAATTTGAAGCTGTAATTTTAATGTCAAGATGATGTCAAACAGTATCGATACATCACTTTCAACCTATTAACATTGTAAAAGAAAGAAAGAAAATCCTGGGTAAATAATGCTTTCTGCAATAGATGCGGAATAGTTTTGCCAAAGATCGAGAATTCGATTCTAAGGAATTTACCGGTGCGCTTTGATCCATCCCGCAAATTCGTCCTCAGTTTTGCCAGTCTCCGGGAAACCCGCGCGCGTGCTTTGCAATATCTGAATAAGTGCAGAAACGCTTTGCAGTGTCTGAATAAATACAGAAACGCTTTGAAACGCGCGAAAGAATGCGAAAGATAATTTGGAATCTATGGGAGGATGCGCGAAAATGCATCGTGGTGTGTCTGAATAAATGCATGAACACTTTGGCGGTATCCGAAAGAATGGAAAAGATACGTCGGTGTATCTGAATAAATGCTGGAACACTCTTGCGATATCTGAATAAACGCCACGGACACTATTTAATATCTGAATGAACGCGGGGACGTTTCGCGGCGGTCCGTGGTACGCGAAAATGGCGTCCCGAAAAACTGCGGAAACCGGTTTCCCATTATGCAAAAAAACTGCAAGAACGCGGTTGCATGTAATTGCGCTAGTTAACCGCCGCGGAAGTTACAGTTGTTGCTCTACTGTTCACGGTTGAGAGGGGAGGGGGAGGGGGGGGGGGGGTGGCAGTCCTTGAAGCCGGACTATTCAGGAAGTTTTTCGTTTCTTTGCTCTCGCGCGGTGCTCCGTACGTGCGGTGGCATGATTATCAGCGCCGGGGAGACTGTCGGCCCTTAGAAACCAGCCTCGAACTCGCGAACCTTTCGACGACCAAACGAGCTACTTGAATGCTGACGACCTTTGACAACCGTCGCATCGGGGAATACAAATTTAACTGGAAGTGTCCCGATTTTTGAAGCGCCGCGCCCCCGCTCGATACAATTTCTCTTTGCGTTCGGCAAATGCCGTTCGGTGTTTTAAAAGCCGTTCAATATATTTTTTAACAACGTGCAACGAGTTTTAGAGGGTCGTTGCGAAGAGGGGGTTTCGGTCGTCAATTCTGCGGTTGTTTTCGGTCGTTCGAACGTTTGTCGAATGTTTTCGGGGCGGGTTACGATTTTTAGCGTCCTCGAGCAAGTAGCGCGGTCTACTTTTCACGCGACGTATCTTGCTCTAATATTTTGGAAACAAATAAGGGTGTAATTATGCGGTATAAGATTATTTTGTGCTAGTGAAAACTAAAATATTCGCATCTTTTGATAAATACTTTGATTAATGATAGATTGAATGCTATAACTGTAACTAATAATAAAATAAGGTAGAAGGACGATATTAAACAGCTAGCTTAATTCTTTGCTGAAATATTACACTTCATAAGATTTGTTATTTAACAAAGAATATCATATCTATTTTTCTTAACCAGTTTGCTGTTTTAGACAAATATACTTGTCAGAAAGAAATGAGGTCTTATATTATGATGAATATACTAGTTAGAAACAGCTATTTAATCAAATGAGTCTAGATTTATCGTGACACAATTATTTCGTGCAAAACTATAGCGATTCTCTGTAGCTCAATGTAAATTTAAAATTACATACCGATATTTTTTTGCCACGATGTGGCAAGACTATTTTGTTAATACTCGAAGAGATTATGCATCAACTCAATCTAACATGACCCGCATACAAAATGATTTGCTATAAAATTCACTAAAAATATAATTTAATACATTAATCAAATATTCGTTATATGCAAACTATTATACAAACTTCACCGTCAGGCTCGATCGTAACAAATTCGCAGTTCGATTACAGCCCGCGGTGCTATTTGTTACATCAAGACGGCAGCACTCTGTCTTCTTTTATCGACGCGTCCTATCGAGACGGATCTCCCGGCGGGTTCGACAGTTTTTTGTTGAACGGCTGCGTCAGTGGCATCAAAACGCAAAAGAAATCCATTCACGATATATATATTTCGTACTCTTCCAGCTAACGTGTTCCGTCATCCCGCGTTGCTCGCGTGGCAAGAAAAACCCCGGGCTTGCCACGGGATTAAAAATAGTGGGGGCGGATGATTGCGTTCGTGCGCGAGCGAAGAAGTCGTCGCGCCGCTATTCGTCCAACGGTTCCCTCCTGCACACGCATCTTGCGACGAAATTGTCGCAGCCCCCGCGCGGACAGTGAAATACCGCGAGCTCAGAAAATGTTCACCGCTGACGGTAATATACAGCCCGGCGGACTCTTTCTCGGATGAACGAGCAACGAGATTATCGAATTCGTTTGCGGTCGCTTTTTACGGGGACCGTCTTCGGTCGAAATTCAATTACGCGACAGCGATGAAAATAGCGGCGACACGGGGAATACCTGGCAGCTGAACACAGTCGGAATAATTCATGGCGATGTTGCCTCGCCGGGACAATTATTCCGCAAGGCACTGTTCACCTGAGCGGGATCTCGAAAGACGGCGAGGTAAATTACCTATTACGGAACGCTTCGAGGGGTGTAAGATCGTCATTGATTCTATTACAACTGACAAGTTTTATTAATTAATGTTCACAGAATTGTTCGACAGATTAATGTCCTTTATTAGGATATTAAATATTTTAATCTCTTCAGTTTAGTTTTCTTAAAATTAGAAATATTCTAAATATAAAGAAAATGAGACTTGAAAAACTATTTATTACAGAATCCCTCAGTAATATGGAAAAAATCTCGTCGAATAAAATTAAATAGATAATAAATAAAAAAGAAATAATTAAATAGATTGTTCCCTTCAAAAATATGTGTAGAATTTTCACATCTAGACTCATACATTTTCTCTATTTCGTATTCTATTGTTTGCACAGCTGTTTCACGATTGAGTGAAATTCCGATTTCGTAATAGTACCGATTTCGTAATAGGTACTTTTTCCCTGCACAATTTTTAAATAACTTACCGCGGTAAGATAGTTTGCTCGGGTCATTTACCTGTCTTACCGGGATCTCGATAAATTTTCGACCTTTCCTCTCTCGCGGAAATTCCCCGTGAGGGGACACACATGATTATAAATGGTGGGGACACGCCGACCCTCGGGGGTTGACCTCAACGCCTGCCGGGTCGGCCACAGAATCTTTCGACGACCGAAAATATCACTTGAATACAAAACCGCTCGAAAAATGCGAGGCCACGAAAATCCCCTCGCATGCACGCCGGAGTAAAGTAGCCAAACACCGAATTTTATTCCGCGAATGTTAT
Source organism: Augochlora pura (assembly GCF_028453695.1). NCBI lineage: Eukaryota > Metazoa > Arthropoda > Insecta > Hymenoptera > Halictidae > Augochlora > Augochlora pura. The sequence continues at coordinate 19,415,901 of NC_135775.1, read as the reverse complement.
TCTTGTAAAATGTTAACAATAGAGATTCTTCGCGGGGCGATAATAAAATGCTATACGCTTAGCTCGAAATATAATATAGATATCTTTCCCTTTAAAATACCGCAAGCAGAATCAATTTTTACTGTAATATTCTTTCATAGAACAGCGTATAGTTTAGTGTTATTTAATACTATTTTAAACTACTCATTTTTCGTTTCACATATACAACGATAAATTTTATATAAAATTCTTTTATTACTAAAGACGTTCGAGGAAAATTATTTTCACCGATTCAAAAAATTGTTGCAACGTTACATAATAATGCCAATTTCGAAATAACATGATTCGGTAAGTGAATCGAAAAATTATTTTATTTTCCGAAAAAAATGACCCTCGCAGTAGAATATAAAAATGAAATTGTTCGACAAATAAAATACGATCAATCAACAATGACAAATTGCTTGTTGAAAAATCAAATTCCGCGACGCGTTAGCCGAAAATCCGAAATGGAGGAGGTAAGAGGAATGAAATATGTGAAACATTCAAAGGCCGAGGAAATTACGTTTTCCATGTCGATTGCTTTGTGCCATTTATTTCGTGGGGGGAGCCAAGGAAACCGATTGCGGTGGATTGCCGGTCGAGTAGATTTCGCGAAGTTTTCGATGGGGGGGGATCGGTATTTTAGAATTTCGTATGTGTAATTCCGTACGTGAGAAGGATTTCGTATATCAGTGTACAAGCGGGGGAAGGGGCGGAATGTGATTGGTTCCTTAGATTGCACGATCCCGAAACGATAGTACTGATGTTCATTTGACGATATTGAAAAGCGTCTTTAAAATATTGGCGGGGCCGTGCTGTAGCTCAGCTGCGCGAAACGATCGGCCGCCGAAGTAAAAGTCTGGCATCGTGCCGTATACCACCGATATTTTTCATTAGAACGAGAAAGACGCGGCAGCGAGGAATAGGAAAACGCAAAGTGCCCCGGCCAAGCCGGGGCAAAACGGCGTAAAAACGGAGCTTTGTCAATTAAACGACCCTGAAAGAAATATTACGATACCGAATGGGGCAGCCCGGGGAATACTTTAATATCATAGACCGTTCCGAAATGGGATTGGTGGTAATGCTTATTCGGACGAAACTACAGATATATTGAAAAGAGTTTTCCATCACGTTCCACTCGATCTGAATACCATTTAATTTACCGGGAAATGTTAGATTACCCCTCGGCGGCTATTAAAAGGCAAAATTCTTATTTAATCAGAGACCCACGAAAATCTCGGAGAAATGATCAGTAACTAACTTCCTCTATTAATTGAAGTGAAACGAATTTTTCTTATTTTTAATTAATAAATGTGCATCCTCTTTTCTGCTTTTATGTTATTACATGCTTTTATATTATTACACACTTTCATATAAAAAGCTTAAAAACATTATATTATGGCGCAGTTTCGAAAGATATGCAGGTTTTTATGGACACCGTATTAAGAACAACTTTTAGTGGTTCGGTATTTCATCATTAAAAAGTTGAAGGTTTAATTATGAAATTGACTTAACTGCAAGCATTCCGCAGGAAGTGTTCTGCGATTTTAAAACAAGTTCATTTGCTCATTCATGTTCTCACTGAAGCTCGGTGATATAATAAATAATACCTTACAATTTTGCGTTAACGTATTCATGTAAGCTATTTATGTATTAAATTCTGTATTCATACGATTATAATAAGATTACGTTGATATTATGAATTCAATGTCATAATGTTAATCTTATTAAGATAACGACGTTAAAAGAGAAACACAGAACCGTGTTTCGCCGTCGCTGAGGGGTTAATCAGGGTTAACAGGAAAGCACAGTTTTATTTCGCGTTCACCGAGTCCATTAGAGGAGCTAATAAAATTTTAGCAGAATTTTTGTGTGTTCGATAATTGCCAGTAAAACTGTTTACACGGCGGTGAAATCGTAATTGGTTTACGCGCACGGTAATTAAGAGTGGGAGATCGAGTCTTCGTGGAGGTCAGAAAGAGGGAACGGGTCAGGCGGGGACGCGTGGTATAATAACCCGGCGGCAAACTATTTCTGCTTCGTTTCGTCTCCGGTCGCAGTTTATTGATTTAATCAAAGATATCTGCCGAAAAGGGCTGAAAAGGTGAGATTGAGCCGCTTTTAGTCTTTGTAACAGTCCGTAAAAGAGTGGCGAGAGGCGGGCAGAGCCCGGAGCCAGTCAATGGCCTCTCTCACTTGGGAAAGGACGGGCGCTTTCAGCTTCCTTTAGCAAAAATCAATTTCGCTGACGCTACTTATAATCCGATTAATTAAAAGCCAGCGCGGCAGGCTGTAGGGATATGACGCAGGCCATCTCCTCCCCCACACGGAACACGAAATACGAAATATCGCGCGACATATTATGGTATAAAAAGGCCGGGCGACGTCGGATCCAAAATAAAAAAAGAGAAAAAAAGAAACCAGGTGGGGAGAAAGCCGGTGGAAAAAAAAAATCGGAGGAGAGGATACGAGGTGAGTTTTAATGGATGTAAAATCCATCCGCCGTTAGAACTTTTCCATACGGTGGAAACTTTCGAAGTATAGTACAGGAAATTACATTTTAATTGCGTGCTCTCTTTCGGGGAGTGGGGCGGGAGGAGCGTAGTTTATGCGGAATCGATAGACAAATGTTGCGTTCTGTCCAGATTGGAATATTATTCGAATACTGCTGACACACGCGCGCGCTCGCGCACGTACACACACGTATCGCGGGCCGGTGTTTCGCGAAATCACGTACACTCTCCTCTCCCCTGCTCCGGCGGACTACGTTCGCGAAAATGTTCGTCGAAAATTTGCATGAAACTTTTTACAATGGCATTAAAATTATCACCGGTACACTCGAAATTTTACACGTGTTTGACAAAAAAGTGGAGTTCCGAACTGCGGAGTTCCAGTATTTTATTCGGCTGTTTACGATAAATTGGCGCGAGACATTTTTATTTCGACGACAGACTCGCAATTTAATTATTTGACGTGCGTAGATGTGCTCGGAGTATTTGTAGCGAATTATTATATAAGATTACTAGATTAAATTATGTATTTAAATTTCTAGTTCTTTATGGAAAATAAAACGCTTCTTCTTTTGATAGCTTGACACAGTTTAATATTGAAATAGATTTAAGAGAATATTTATTTGAAATAGAAATATATTTAAAAGAATATTTATTTGAAACAGAAATATATTTAAAAGAATATCTATTTAAAATAGAAATATATTTAAAACTGAAGAATTCTCGTGCCAATAACAACAATTAACAACGAAATGTACATTTCTACAAACTTGTAGAACGATTGGCGCATACTGCGAACAAATCAATTCCATCAAACTGCAACTGCACTTTTACTTCTTGGTTGCACACGGTTGTCAACGGCATCGCAACTCCGTACATCGAAATGCGTTTTACATTTATTTCAAAATATCGAACCATGCATTGTTTACTTCGAAATCGAAGTAAACACCTTTAAAACGCGGAGAAAATTGCTAAATAAATTTCCTGCGTCTAGTAAACAAATCCCACGGATTCGCGAATAAATTCCGCGTACTCGTAAATAAATTCCGCGTACCCGTAAATAAATTTCACGGACTCGTAAACAAATTTCACGGAAATGAATCGGCGCGGAGTTTTATAAACAAGTTTATTTAACAAAATCGCACGTGATTGATAATAAACCGGCAGGTTTTCATCGACTTCGATACACGATTCGCTCGGGGGGAAGTCGCGATCACGCAGCACAGTTCGAAAATACAACGATCGCGATGTTTCTTTAAAGACTTTGTCTCGTAACAATCGAGTTGTCTCGTTCGTTATCCGCGTAATCCATGCTTTGAATTTTATATTTCAATGACCGTGGCCGCGGTACGTTTACGAGGCTCCATTAAAACTTCAATTTTCTTTGAGCAGCCAACGGAATAATTCATTGAGCATTCCTGTTCTGTCCCCCCCCCCCCCCCCCCCCCCCCCCCCCCCCTCGGATTCATTGAAATCATTTCATTAAATCTTCGTTCCAGAGGCGCATTGTTCAATTCAGTCACTGTCTTGCGCACAATTAGACTGCCCGCAGAAATTTACTGAACGCGGTTCCCATTAATATCGCAGCAAAGCAGGGAATAGACATTAAGCACGAAGTCAAACTATCATGCGCCGATGAAAGCCGCCGACATAAATTTGTCTTCGACCTTCCTCGCCGCGGCGCTTTGATCGCTCTTCATTGTTCGTCCTTACCATCCGCTCGAACATCCCCGCCTGATCGGAACCGACCCGAATCATCGGTTCTGCGATAATACCGGGATCATCGAAAGGTCGGATTCCATCATTCATTTTCGGGCAACGGGTAGAACCACGCGATTCCGTCACGGTATTTATAATCTCCAATTTTTCTGTATTATCAGCTCACGTTTATTTCGCGTTCTCGTTACAATTTATTTGTTATTAACGATGATGCAGTCCGATACACTGTTATTACACGGAGCCGTGGAAGGGATCGTGGAACGTTGCGAGATTTTCGAAGATGTCGTTTCGACGCTATGCTGTCGCAAATATTATTAGCAAATCAAATTGATAAAGCGAAAGTTGCGTTATTAATACTCTTGATTAATGCGATGACACGCCGCGGTCTCGGCCATTTTATTTCTGGATTTACCTGAAACGAAACTCTTTCACATTCGCAAAGCTCGGAAGCTATGACCCCGGGACGCTAATGAGGCAGCCAATCGCTATCAGCACGGCTTAATTACACCGCCTTTGTTAGCCAAGTCGTTTTCCGCAGATATTGAGCATCGTCGGAAGGATTAACATGCTAGATTATTATTCCTGCGTTCCCTTTCCATTATCTATGCATAACGAAGCCCGTTGCTCCCGTTTCCGACCATCAACTTGTCATACGCTCTTACAATGAACATTTTTTGTCTAGCGCCGACATATCTCGAGACGTACGATCAACAAGGGGACGCCCTAAGGTTTAACATTGATTATTTGATCAGCTTTAACACAATGTTGGAGCTTCGAATGGCAGTCCCTTTCGATAACGATCAATAATTTTTCAGATATTTAACGTCAAAGTTCTTTTTTTTCTGTCCTACGTCACTGATAATTAGAGCGCGGATTTTATGCAATTTTCACAAAAATGGATTAAAAAAGGATCTGTAGAAGTGTCAGAAGAATTTGGGAATATTTTTATATTACATATCGTTTCTTAATATTGTTAAAACAGGTGAGGTTGTTATAGTTATTAACCGATAATATTTGGTTAGAACCTCCGCATTGTTGCCTTGTTTCCCGTTTCCATTTTCGTTATTGCCACGGCTCTTTCTCTAAACATCCTAAAAATATCGTCGAACAAGCGAAACCCTGCGCGCCATTCATTAAAACGCGCCAAAAATGCACGAGGCAACACGAGTTCGCAATTTAATTCCGACGGAATAAAGAACGGCCGCTGGTTTCAAGTAACCCGAGTTAATTCAGCCCACCCAACAGAAGGCCCGCTGCGTGTGTATACTTTTAATTGCTGCGCAAGATTTTCGTCTTCCCGACGGACAAGTGTAGACGTTTTCTGAACTTCGCGGGTATTACCAACGTCGCGCTCGCGTTCAAAGAACTCTCATTATCACGGTAAACACCTCAAAATTCAGCCTGCCCTTTTTCAAACCCGCCGCGTTTCTCGCGATATTTCCCTTGGAATTTCACCGAGCATCCACGGAGATTAATGATCATCTTTTAACACGTTTATCTTGTTTGGTGTACTGACTGATGATAAAATCAATTTTTAATTGTGAATTTAGTTTTAAGATTAATATTAGTAACAAACGCGATCTTGAATTTTTTCAAGGATTTTAGAAGATAAATAGGTCTTATTTCGTAACCTGTTTATTTTTTTATTTGTTTGTGGATTAATAGAGAAATGAGTTAAAAATGATCAGTTCCGAATTATTTATTATGAAATCGTTAAAATTGCAATGTCTGTTGGATAGGAAATGGTTGAATGAATTCTAACATATGTCTAAATAAATAGTTTCGTCTTTCTTGTAAAACAATAGATTTTAGTCACTGCCAATACTTAGCGCATTAAACATTGACTTATCTCAGTTTTCAATTTTTGCCTCATTCTACTGGTTTTATTAAGCACTTACAACATCAGTAAATGCCATATATTATCGAATTCTCTACACGGATTATCTCTAGTCAATAGACAATCTTCTCCGTCTCTAATCGCATATATTCTCTCCTTTATTCATTCACTTGATGATCAAGCAAATTATACAAGTATTAAATTGCAGATTCGTCTGTAAGATCACACCAGCAATTGCATTTCCTCCAACCACACTGCAGCGGTTCAAAGAATTCTAATTAATCCAGCAAACTGGACACACTTGAAATTCACACGTGTTTTAAAACTCATATCGCTGTTTCTCTCCTGTAACCTTTCGAAAAACCTTTCGAAAATCGAGATGCGAACAATATCGCGTTCCCTCAACACGCTAACAGTATTATTGACGTAGCTTAGAAATTCCAAAATTTTATTCGATATTGCGCGAATAAAATTCCACGCGAAGAATTCGTTCGAAATATTTCTCGTGTGAAATTTCATTCGAAAAACTTACACCGAGTATGCGAATAAAACTGTACTCGAAGAATTCATTCGACATATATATATTTCGAATAAAATTTCATTCGCATAATGCCGGACTGTGCTCTCGTCCACTTTGTCATATTTTTGTAGTATCGCATTACCGTCACGGCAAGGGTCTCGTCGCGCACGTATATTTATAATTCCCCCGTAATGGAGAAATTTCTCTCCGTCGATTAAACAAATGAAATTCCGTGTGCGCGCGGCGCATTGAATTCGGAATAATTTTGCCGGCGTTCCGTCGGTGAAGTTATGCTAGTTCGCGGGAAACGGCGCCCACCCCCATCCGGTTACAGCAATTTTTGCAGGGTACCGGGGGTCTTGTTTCGGTAACGGTAATGAGTAATGTGAAAACCGATAGCAATTAGGCTCGAATCGCGTGATTGGAGTGATACCGCTCGCGCCATTACCTTGTTCTTTAACCGCGCGCCTCGCGAGCGGAGCGGATCGAGCAAGCGAGTCTCTCCTTACGCTTGGCGCAGTTCCGCTCCATCGTTGCTTCATTATCCGTACTTAACGAAGTTTTTCTGCGAACCGCCGCCGATCGATTCGAACCAGTTTCTGGCGCAAAGTGGGTCATCAAGCCGCTTGCCAGGAAAACGCTCCTCATTCCTAATTTACTACCCGGTAAATAAACTGCCTGTTAATTACTATTTACACTCAGACGGTAAATCGGTGAAAAAAGCCCGGCGGATTAATATCCACGGATTCAGCAGAGCCACTAAAATCAACCAGCCATCGAAATAAAGAGCGGCGGTGCCCCGTCTCGACGAGAATTCGTGTTTTCAAGAAATTCTCATGCGGAGCGGGAACTTGTTTAAAAACCTACGGATCTCTCGCAATTTTCTGGAATTGATGTTCGCGATAGCAAGTTATATCGGTACGTTCGGCGAACAATGTTCCCTGTTCATTTAACCCGCGTTGCGCGGCACGCAACAATGGAATGTAACTTTATCGACGATTGTTCCGTGCGCCGACCACATCAAACAACATCTAATAACCCTTTTCACTCGAGCGGTAACTCTGAGGCGACGCTAAAAGTTGCTTTAGTATTTTCAGGGGAACTTTCATGTCATTATATTTGCCTGTGTTCGATAAATTGTCAGATAATAGGCATACGCGTTCAATGTCATATCAAATAGAAATAATCGTATCAAATGGAAATAACTGAAACAAATTTCTTTATTTTGGAATTAAAATAGTCTCGAGTATATTGTTTAGTTTTCAGTGAACATATATAATATATCTTATTCGATAAATATACAGTAAATTAGGCTTCGCTATCCTATATTTAAAAAAGCTTCTTTCAGTTGTAAACAATGTTTAACCCTCCACTGTCTACTGGATAAAACTGAAGCAATCTCGTTTTGTGAAATTAATAATTAATTCAGCATACTTGCAAGTAATATATAGAGTTCTAATAAATAAAATATTATTCCAGAATGTTCAAATAACATTTACAAATTTTTAAGTCTCCATAATATTGCTTCTTTCTAATTGCTTAAAAATTGTGCAACATGTGCTACGCATGCGAAACATGACAGCGTAGGTTTAAAGAAGCTTCCAGGCTCTAAAATTATCAGAAAATTTCCGAACGTTTTCGATGCCCGTGTATTTTCACTCTTCTCGGAGGCGCCGAGCGTTTTTCGTGAAACTAGCTCCGTCACAAAAATGACAGACCGCTCGCTCGAGCAGCCTTCCGCGGGCAGATCCTCGCCAGGCCGTAAGCTCCTTAAATAGTCAAAGACAGTTGCACTCTAGGCTGCCGCGAGCTTTCTCCCGTCACGCGGCGCAAGGGGGGGAAAAAAGCCGCCCAGTATCGGAGTGTTTGCAAATGGGAGCATTAGAACGGAGTTGATTTCTTCTTTGTGAACGCCGGCCAATTTCGAACTTTCGACGGATCCTCCACGGCGGGAAAAGACGTCCACGGGGGAGGAGGAGGAGGAGGGGGATGGAAACGCCGCTTTAAACTACGTGACGAGAGCGAAGAAGCCGCGTTTGCATCTCAAACGCTTCGGATTAAGAAGTTGAATCATTCCCATGATGCATTACGGTACAGGGAGTTTCTTACCGTGTGGCCAAATGTTCTTCGCGAAGTAGGTTGCACGAAACTCGTATAGAATGCTCGAGGGGGGGAGAGAGAGCACGAATGGAACTTTTTTAAAAGTTCCGGCAAATTGTAACGGCGGATACTTCGGGGAAGATTGAGGCACTGTTTTCAAAGATCTTATATAACCATTCGAGGACGCCGTTTATTTCAGTTCCTAAAGTTTACCGGGGGTTCACGTGTACCTTCTATTATTTCTTTTTTTTTTATGTCTGCGACCCGCCGGTTGTTCGAACGCGATAATTTAACGAAGACAACAGGCATTGTTTGTTTGACTCGCGAACAGAGGCCGGCTTTAAGGGGCTAACGTTCCGGGTTCGAGGGAATTTTTTCGCAGGCGAACCAGACAACGTATTATTGCGAAACTTTGTAGACTTGTTTGCACATACTTAAACCCCGTCCGGGAATTTTTTGTTCATTGTTATTTTCTGAAACGCGGTGATTATTCGCGGAGAAAGCCGCACCGCTAAGGAAACGCTCCTTTCATTAATGTTGGACTCTGTAAGGTGCTGACGCGAGACTGGTTTTTGGGAATTTTTTGCAAGCGAATCCAGCAACGTGTTAGTGCGAAACCTTTTAGAATTGTTTCTACACACTTAAACCGCGCTCCGGAATATTTGTTTATTGTTGTTTCTAGAAATACAGCGATTATTTGCTGGGAAAGCTGGACGGTTGAAGAAACACTCTTTTATTAATATTCGTTCATTAAGCGGGACTCAAAATTTTTAACGTTCAGTTATATAATTTTAAAATTATTATATAATATTTATTATATATATTATTACATATTAATTAATATGTAATAATTATTAGATCTTTATTATCATTATGTATTGCCAAAATTATTTTCAAATATGGCATACAAATTTTCATTGGCGCAGAGTTGCCATGAAACTGCAACAATTCATAATTCAAGTGCACCAACAATTTTCAAAAATTCATAAGCATAGTTTCAATACAAAAACATAAACCTAGAAGGTTTGACAGTGACATCTGCACTAGTTTATTATAAAACAATTGTCAAAGAACCCTCCTTCGCTCCATTTTACCTAGAACAGAAACGATTTATTTATTTAAGAGGATGACAAATACACTACCGCGACCGCACATTTTTCTTGAACCCCGTGAGACAATGCGAATTCTGTCACGGGTCAAAGTGACCCGGCATTCGTCCGACAAGTCTGATCCGGACCGCGCTCGCGCGTTTCTCGAAAGACAAATGGCGCTGACGTTCCGTAAATCGAGAGAAGAACTGTTCGCGGTTGTCAATATATTTTTGATACTTCGTTTTCCGAGGAAAACCCTACGTGCCGTCCGCCGGGAAAATTCCGTTGCGTTTTTCTTTCGCATGCGATTGTGCGAGCGGGGAGACGCGCTCGCATCCCACCCTTTTGCCGCGGTAACACGTAAACAAAATAAACCACTGAAACGTGACGCGAGCACGTTAAAGCCTTTAATATTGTATGCGTAAGATTACACGTTTCAAACTTTGCTCTGTTATTTGCCGCGGCGCGTAACATCATATTTTCTTGTAAACATTGCGGCCCTGCCTCCGCAAATCGTAACATATTGCGGCGTCTTTGTAATGCATTATGCATTATTTGTTCGCTGCCCTTTAATTATGTATCCAAAGTATGTTCTTCATTGTAGAATTTGCTTTAAATAGAATGCTCATTTTGTGCATTAATATTGTTATCGAACAAGTGAAATTCATATATTTATATAAGTGAAATACTAAACGATAAAAACATTCGAAGGAGTTTAGAATATTTTTATATTCTCCTTAATATAGTGAAACTATTAACAATAGCTTTACAATTATTTAGATTGCAAGGAAACATTTATTTATGAATTATTTATTCGATATATATACTACTTAATATAAAAGCAGAATAATTGTCTTATTTTAGTTAAATCCTAAATCTAGTGTTAAAAGAGGAAATACATTTTCATTTTCCATACAAATGCTATACAATATCCAATAACCTATTTAAAATTTTTGGTAATTATTAAATGTATAGTTAAAATTGTTCTTACAAATATCGCAATTGTTTCGTTAGTCAAGAATTTGATTCGAATCAGTGGAATAAGTTTTTACCAACCGAAAAATTAATTTACGACGTGACGTTTTCATTTTTCACCGCAGAGTAAATCATTTTCGTGATATACGTGGGAAACGAATGGTTGCCAGCCGTGTCGCAACGAATCTTTTACAAGATTACCCGAAACTGGTTCAATCAGGTCAATTAGTAATATTTTTTCCGGGAGTAGCTGAACGGCGAAGTCGCGTTAATATTTTAATCACCTGTTGAGCCGCGTAGCCAACCCTCGCCACGCCATCCAATATGATAACAGCTCAATTAATGTTTCACGTATTCCACTGTGCCGGCGCTAAATTGAACATTGTCAATATTAAGAGCTTTCTCATTTATCCGTGTATTGATCACACCTTACCGCTAGATGAATCACGCAATAAATATTAGTCGTAAATATTTATATACTATTGTCAAATGTTTCATTAACAAATTTATTTAAGGACCAATTTGTTAATACAATATTTGTTGGGGCATGTTTGTCAATATAATATTTGTTTGCGATTATTTGTCAATATAATATTTGTTGATATATATTTGACGTTATAATATTCGTTAATTTAATATATTTGTTAACTAATCCTAACGATGAAAAAGGAAAATAATTTCTTTTATTTTTCATAGTGACGTGATATTTTCAAAAATTGTCATTTATGCCTGAAAATGCAATCTATACATGCTAATATATTAAAAAAGATAAGGACGTTATAAAGATGCTATAAATTCACTAAACTCTAAATTAACGTAACTATAAATTTGGTGAGAATATAATACACGTGCTAATATATAAAAATAATAATAATTCTTTCTCACAATAAGGGATCTGTGACTTCTATGTCACTATGATTCTAACCCAATTAAATGTTAATAAAATCACTCTAAAATTCTAAATTCGTGTCCGTTTCAAATAAGAATAATAGAAAACAAATTAAACGAACCAACTCCACTACCTCATTTCTGAATTTTAATTTTTCTATCGATCTAAGTATCTTTCACTACCGATCCCCAAATCCACGTAAACACACGTACATCCCGCAACTACGAACGCATAAAACGTTACATCGTACGCGTAATCCTTCCAGCGTACAGACCACTGTCAAAGCTAATAATTGCACCCTCTTCACGCCAGTATCGGCAATTTCCCATACATTCTGCACTCGAGCTCGACACGCAAGAATCCCTAAAAGAGATTCCACCCGTAAACCCAGTCGACAATAATTTCCAATCAACCCCGGCGCTCATGCTCCCTTAGCTTTGAATGTTAAATTCGCGGAAAGATATTGCAAAACTTGACTATGCCCGAGCATCTCGCGAGCCACTGTTGCGCGAACGATTAAAGCGAGCGAGCGATAATCGAGCCGCGTTACGCGGGAGAGCGTCACAAGGCTCGAGAGACCCGGGGAAAGGGATCGACAGGTAGAGGCGGAAATGCATTTGTCGATATCTTGTCGCTTGAACTTTACAATTAAGTTTCACGAGCGACGACTCGCCTAACTCGCCAAAGAGACCAAGATAGAAGGCAAGAGAGAGAGAGAGAGAGAGAGAGAGAGAAAGAGAGAGGGAGGGTCTCTCGACTGCCAAGCATCTACTCCATAAGTCGAAACCAAAGTCACATGTCGCCCTAACCGTGCGACCACTGCAGAAGTTCTTGTTCCGGCGGAACCGCAACCTGCATTCGCACCCCGTGAACATCCGGCGTTGCGCCACGGCTGCGTGCACCGGGAGCTGCATCTGGGCGCAAATAATTTCGAAACGAAATTACGAGCAGCGTTCACCATCTGAACAGCCGAATTTCGTCGTCGATGCGTTACGCCGCAGGATAAAACTCGTCTTGGAGCAGATGCGCTCGCCTCGATTAAATGGCGGCCGCCTGCTGCACGCGGAATGGTATTAAAAAGTGGAGAAATTGAAACAGCGTGATAATAATGAATGAGAATTCTGGCGAGGTGTGAAGGGAGCGGGGACAATTAAAATTCTGGCGGAAGATGAGACGCGTTTAGATACTCCGCTCTGTGCCGAGAAGTTCGAGAACGCTGCTCTACCGCGGAAGTTAGACTCGGGGTTTTTGAGCTACGAGTTGCGGCCGTTCAGTGTTAATTAATTTGCATATCAAACGAGCGAAGGAGAGTGAGCGCGATGAGAATGCAGCGGGTTAGCTTCGTTAAGCGGTTTCGGATTGTTCAGATTTTTCGGTGCTGTGAAGTTGTGGTAATCATTTAGTGTTATACATTAGATAAAGTGATACTTTAGTTATATTAATATTGTTTTTGATCTACATGACTTGGTCTTAATTGTGTAATAAGAGTTTCCCTGATAGTCATTCTTTTTTTAATATTAGAAATTATTAAACACTTCGTGTTTTAGAAGTTGTTAGGAAATTCGAATTATTTGACTTTGAGTGTCATTTATTATATGTAATTTCATTCTGTAGAGTAATGTAAAAGAATATTTTCTTATAGTTTAAGAGTATTACTATACAACTCAGGAAGGTTTATTTCGATATTGGCAGTAGTCTTCTTTAAAAAAGTTCACGAAGAACATTTCCTTTCACAACTGTCTCAAGAGAATTAACAATTCTGTCTTTAACATCAGTATATTTTGTATAACCTAATATTAAATTTCTCATAACTTGAACAATATCCAACTAAGAAAAATATTTTCTAATAGTTCAACCCTGCACTCAAGTACCCCCAAAAGACCATTCTCATATTACCAATAGTCTCATGAAAAAAAAAATGAGTAAATTTCGCCTATTTTCAAAACTGTTACGCGAAAATCCCCACTATAACACCAACTCACTTGGAACTGTTCAACAATAATTTCGAGGTAGTAAAAAATATTTTCCTGTAGCTGAAAGCTGTATCTAACACTTCCAAAAAGTTCATTGCTATCTTATCATAATTTGGCTAAAAAGAAAATTGACAAAGATCGCCAATATCAAAGCTGTGCACGAAGATCCTCGATTCCGAACGGAAGCTTTACAGTGGCGTCGAAAGGCGACTCATTTGGAGCGGGGCAACAGCAATTTTGATCTGGAACGGTGCACGTTTCGATTCGAGAGGAATGTGGAGATTGTGTTGGCAAGTTGCTGAGAAAAATTCGAGGGGAAAAGGAGAGCAGGGAGCGCGGGTGGGTATTTCTAGAGGTCCGTGGATTCCGAGGGAAATACCTGCCGGTAGGATCTTGGATGTTAGGTTTCAGCGTACGTCAATGCCGCGGTCTTTCCTTTTGTCTCGATCGACTTCTGCCGCAGTTGAATCGAAGGAGAGAAAGACCCGCCCACGGCAGTCTGGGCTTCGATAATCCTCACGGGATAAGAGGCCGGGTTAAGAGGGGGCGGGCAACGCCTGATAAAAAGTCGCGACCCGAAGGGCCTTTGGGGAGGGCTCACCGTGGCGAGTTCACGGATTACGCTAATAGCAACCCCATGGAATTTATACCGGCGCCGGATTAAAAGTTCAATTTCTGTTCGCGGCCCTCCCCGGCAAGACCGAAACGTCGATTCAATTACGATTAAGGGATTAACAAAATGCGTGAGGACGTAAGGTGCTCTAGCCGATCCTGCGTCCCCCTCTCTCTCTCTTTTATTTTTTCCACCTTTTACTACCTTTCGCTACCTGTCCTCCTCGATCGTTCGCTTCCTCTTCCTTTTTTTCTGTTCTTCTTCTTCTTCTTCTTCTTCCGCCCTTCTTTCTCGCCCCCTTGCTCGGATGCTAGAATATGCCTTCTAGAGGATTCTTCAACGCTGCCGAGTCGACTGACTCAAGAGGGCATGATAATCCAACGAGGCTTTGACACTTGACTATCCTGAGGGATCTGTCGCGGATTTTTGCCGCACCTGCTTCAGACCTTCTGCCATCTCTTTCTTTCTTTTTTCCGTTTTTTTTTTTTACTTCTGATGCGGTTCTTCGGTTTTATTTCTGCCGCAGTCCTCGCGGCGGTGACGTTTGATGTCCCGCGTGACACTTTTTCGACTGCCGGCTGGCCCGAGTTGCTTCCAAGATCGAATCTTTTTGCCGAATCCTTTGGCTTAACCCTTTAGACACCTCTCTCTCCGTAAGGTCTTAAGTAAACGTTCGTTACACTTTTGAAGTTACTTAATCCATTCAGCGGATATTTCGGGCTTTGACGACATTTTCCATGGTGAGAAGTCTATTAAACGCGCTTGATTAAAAGTGAAGGATTAATAAACACGATCTTTGAAATATATCTTAATGTTAGAACTAGCAAAGGGTGTCAAAATTTCTTATAATCATTATTAATTTTTAGAACGTTTTCTCTTTTTAAATTGTATATAACATTTTCTAAAATATGTAAATA
The DNA here is from genome assembly GCF_028453695.1 of Augochlora pura. NCBI lineage: Eukaryota > Metazoa > Arthropoda > Insecta > Hymenoptera > Halictidae > Augochlora > Augochlora pura. The sequence continues at coordinate 19,400,739 of NC_135775.1, read as the reverse complement.
ATGAATTATGTAGAACAATTTTCCTCATTCTCGTCTCTTTAATATAATATTTTATGTGCGTACTTACATACGTTGTTATGAGTCATTTTAAATTTTAAAGAGCGTAGGTCAACTCGTAATTTTAGAAGTTTCTCTTATTATTTTCGTATAGTCTACATTTATTTTTAAAACAATTTTCGTACATATAGGTTGTACAAAAGTTGTCATGAGGTACATGTGTATGTTATATTGACTCTATTTTCTCACCTCTCTTTTCAATTGATTATAAAAATACGTGACGCTTCTATATCTCGATATTCTTTTATTTTCGATGCTGCATCGCAAAAAATATTTCGCTTTTAGTCAGAAAGAAACGCGTACAGAGAAAACGTTACTTTGTTTCATAATATTTTTATAAAATTAATAGTCTTACGAAATGACTTAGAAACTGCCTGATAATTTAAGAGATAATTCATCAAGTCATTTTGACAGCTCCGGTAGAAATAGGTATAGATGCGTCAATCGTTGGTAGTTCTAGCTTTGAAAATAGGAAAAATAACAGCTTTTATATAAAATTTTTGTAAACGTCAAAAATTCGAATTTTCCAAGTAAAATTAATCGTATGATCATTTTGGTTAATTCGCTAAATAATTCTATTTAACTAATTCTAGATCATTGGAATCATTCAACTTTATAAAGGTATAATAAAAACTTGTGCACACTGTAACATTAATCAATTGTAATTTTTTATTTTTTAAAAAAAATTCAAAGTATAGTAATTCTTGTTTCCTCTGATATTAAAGTGAAGCCACTGCTACAGAAGTGTCAGTAGTGCTCTATCATCCGAACGGTACACATTTCGAACGACGTGTGCCGGTGGTATTTGCTCTGTTTATATGCGTAACCATCAAATCAAAATCTTTTCGCGATATTTCGTTATGGTGTTTACGTTCGATAGGTCCACAGAACTGTAACAAGTTTTCGATGCATGAAAACGTGTTGCTGTTAGCCTTTCCTTGTTATCCCATGTTGTCACGTATCAGAAACTTCTCGCGTTAGTTCTAATAAAGCGAAAAACTCTTTCACTTTGCTATTGTATAAATTACAATGCACTTGCGTTAATTATGCCAAAATCGATGTTATATTTGAGTCAAAATTTCATTTAAGAACATAAATAATAGATTCTGAATATATTTGTGCTTCATAATAGACATTTAATTTCATGTGTCTTTATTGTTTTATTACCAATTAGAAATTTGGTAATTTTATAGTGTTATAAATATCTAAATACGATATACTAATATCTCTACTCACAGAAAACGAATTCTAAATAATAATTAATTTTTTAATATTATTATACCATTTCCTTCTAGAAATTCATAAAAATATTATGAATTTTAATACTTATCAGTACATTTGCGTACAAATTCTTATTTTTTAAATCTCCACATCAATTTTATGGAAATCGTTATACCAGTTAAGGAAGAAAAATTGGAACCTCTAACTTATGTTTATAAAAATACTATATAAACATTCGCATTTCAATTTCAAACTCCACCCTCTCGATATCAGAAGAGAATGACTTGCATCTTCAGCTCCACGTGTTTCAATAATGAAAATCTACCATACTAAAACATTAAGTTTATACCATCGCGATCTAAAATCATAAAACACATTGAACCGACAGTAGCCCCGTTCCACCGTGGCATCCTGCTCGTTCCATGCCCCAACTCGTCAGAGAATTCGTCTAACCAGATGACGGTGCCACACGAAGTTCGCACAATTGCTGAAAATTTATTTCCCGTCTTCGCCGTCTCGTAGCCGTTTAATTCGCGAAACCAGCCAGGTATATATTCGCCGGCGCGTCACGTCAACGCAAACATAAATCGACTAAAGCTCGATTTTCGCCGGCAATTTATGCGGAACGGTTCGCGGCGCGGAAGATTCATGAAACTCGTCGGAGGCATCTTGAGTCCGGGAAACATTTCGCCGAACAGCAGGACCCCGCGCACCTCATAAATCCTAACCGGATTGACACTTTCTGTTGCAGAGTTGCCTGGAGAGAGAGAGATAGAGAAAGAGAGAGAGCTACGCCACCTTGGCGAACTTCTGGCTGGCGAAGCTATGAACTTGGAGGCGTCGCGATCGTTGATTGAGCACGCCGCCGAGCAAGACCAACCGACGACGCGGCCGATGTGTTCATAATAAATGGAGCATGGTCCCGTGGCCTGGCTGGCACGCCTGAGACCGTGAAGACGGTGATCTGATCATTCATCGTTAGACTCGCGCGCGCACGCCGGCACCCGTGAACTTTCCTAATTCCGAAGAAAGTGTTCGCTGGCTGCTAGTCGGAAGTTAGAGACCGACGGGTTCCGCCGTACGAAAATAACAGAAGTTAGCCCGGTCGGCTGCCAGATCGTTGACTGAGTTCGCATCGCAACGAAACTTCGCTTTCACGGGGCGACCCCCGTGGGGGGTCGAGATACGCGGGAACCGGTTGTCAGCAGTTTCATCGATCAATTACAGTCTCCGAAACGTTCCCGCGACGGGAGCCAATCGAGCGACTCTACCCGGCCGCCGCTTAAGATATCCCCCAACTTCCCAAATCCTTCATCAACCATTCAGCGGTGCCCCGAGCCCGGCTGCCTATCCTTTATCAACAGCGGGGCTTAGACCGCTCACGGCGGAGCTTTACGGATCAAGTTCCTGCGTATCTCTCCTCAAATAAAGAAAACGAGGATAGAAAGCGTTCCGGCTCCGTTCATCCTCGAAAAATAAGTTGTTGCCGCTACTGCCTCTGCATTATCGATGAAAAGTGCTAACGGCCAGCACCGACCAGTTCTTCGTTACCTCTCTCCGGCTCCTCCGCCTCCTCCGCCTCTTCCGCGAACTTTCGACCATAACTCGCGAAATAACGACGCAAGAAACTGGGAACAAGAGAGCATTCGTCTTGCCGCCGCCAGAAGAACCGGCCAAATTATTAATCTCCAGGGCTGGGAACTGCTGAAGGCAATACCGGAAACCTGTGCCGCCATCCATTCACGAAGCACACAGCTGCGATCTTCATGCCCATATTCGGTCGTCTTTTCTAAATGGAATAGGGTACTTCGAACGGAGCAATAGGCAGCTCATTTACGAGTCACCGCGTGATCCTTTGAGGATACAGCATTTCACCAGGAGGTAAACGAATCGAGAATTGCTCGAATTAACGTCAGAATAGAGGATATAGTCGTCAAGTGATAATTTCATCCTAAGGATAGAGGAGTCGATCGAGGAGCTAGAGGGAATAGGTAACATTGACTGTGAGCATCGGGATAGAGGATGTGACCAAAGATTAGAAGAATCTTCTATGCTGCGCCAAGTACATTTTTAGACTGTTGTTAACAAGTGTTACTCACAATAGTGTAAAATAGAAAACAAAGGCTGAGAAGTCCAAAGACCAAAAAGCACGAGGTCCAGGACCCACACGGTGCAAAGAGAACAAAGCTCAGAAGCTGAAAAGTCCAAAGACTGGTAGGTCTAATAACTAAACGGAGCGAAGGCTAAAAAGTCGAAAGGCTAAAGAGTCCAAAGTTTAAGGAGTCGAAAGGCCAAAGAGTCCAAAGTCTGAAGAGTTCAAAGTCTAAAAATTGTAGGGGCTAAAAAGTCCAGAAGTTAAGAAGTCGAGAAGCTAAAGAGTCTAAAGTAGACCTAATCATCCATTTTGGGGACACTCTAGTCTCCGTCACAAGCGTCGAATCCCAAACGCAGCTGATCGTCTAAACTTTGAACAGTAGCAGACCCCGACAACGTTGCAGTGGTAAACCGATTGCTGTTGCTGGGATGCCCCCATGACAAGAGGGCGGCTCGTGGTGATGTCTTGTTGCTGCTGGTGCTGCGAAGGCCTTGGCGGTGCCGGTTCCTCAAGTGCTGGTGCTGGGGGTGTAGTTAGTGGTGCGTCCGGAGGCAGTGTGGTCGTTGGCAGCGACGCCAGCAGCGCCGGCGGTGGTGGTCTCGGTATCGGGTCCGGTCTGTCCGCGATGCTGTCGTTGGTAGTCGTCACCGTTGCCATAAGCACCGGGGAGTGGCTTCTGACGGAGGAGAAGCTGCCGAAAACTTCGTCCAACACTTCCGTGGAGCCTGACAGCAAAGTTACCTACAGTGGCCTGTGGAGAGTCTGCGTGGCAATAAGTAAGTAGTTTTCACTCAGGGTTTCGGAGTTTCGAACTTCGAATCCCCTTCCTGCTCTCCCCCGATCCTCGGATCATTTGAATATTTCCGAGGTGTTTTGTCACGAACACTTCGTCGAACTTCCGCCGGCTTTGCAGACTGTGCAACCGATACTCCCCCGCGTATCCAATTACACCTGCGACGAGCAGCCGCGCCATTTCCGACTCAAAGTAACGATCTAGACCCTGTTATTTGCGAAACTCCCAGCGGCCCCGGTGTATCGTCTTTTAATTTCTGTCTAATTGAAGCTGTCGTGCCAGAGAAATCGAACTGCCTATTTTGCTTACTCGTCTATCGGTATTTTGTCGTGTGTTGGTTGCTTTTGGTCGAAGAGATGCGATTGCTTCGAGGCTCTGAAGACGCGTGTACTTAGACGAGCGCTTTTACTAGTAAATAATTTTTACGACGAGAAAGTGTGAAATTATTCTTAAGTGAATTTTGCTATCTTTTTGTCTCTCATGAGACCATTAGTCTTACTTTGTCATGGCAAAAACAATGACCAGTTGGTAAATGACTAGCAGTCAATTTTAACATATCTGATGTTTTAACTTTCATAGGATCAATAGCCTCATTTTTTCTTCCCAAAAACAATTAGCAATTATTTGATGCACAACAGTTGACTTTAGATTACTTAATAACCTACCTGATAACATCTTTAGTAAGTCCAGCAGTCTCATTTTACCATGACAAAAACAATAGCTAATTGGTTGATGTACAATAGTTGACTTTAGGCTACCTGGCAACCATATTACCTTTCATAAGACCAGCAGTCTCATTTTACCATGCCAAAAACAATACCCAACTGGTTGACAAAGAGCAGTTGATTTTAACCTATCTAATAACCGTATTATCTTTCACAAGCTTAGCAGTCTCATTTTACCATGCCAAAAACAATAGCCAGTTATTTGACAAACAGCAATTGATTTATCCTATCTGATAACTGTATTCATACAAGAATAGATAAAAGAATAAAAATCTTTGCTGAAGAAGCTCGTGTCTCGAGCTGGACAAGAGCTCCTTGCGCAGAGAGCACTATGAATTGTCCTCGAGGACACCGCTTTCGAATAAACAAAGTTAGACTACGCCGATTGGAGCCACACTGGAAGTGCTTCCGATTTTGCAAGTCCAACTGCAGATAGTGTCTACCTTGCTCTGGCTGTCCAGAGAGTGCTCTTTATGAGTAGGTGTGGCTGCATTGCTTTTAACGGAGCTACTGCAGTTTCCTACAGGACAATCTGTGACCATGGTTGGCCTAAAGTGTTGTAATTTGTCTGACCCGGTTCCGCGGATGCAGTCAAGAGTCCATCAACTTTCCTTCTTGATTAGTTAATAATTGGCTACGGGTCACCTGAAATTGCTTGGAAACTATTTGTTCTGGAAGAGCATGGTCTGAACGAAAATGGTGTATTGTATCTTATCGTAATAAGTAAATTTTAATTGAATAGAAGCCGAAATTATTTATTTAATGTACCAGAACCACTTAGTCGTTAAACACTGAATTAATTTAACAGAAGAAAGCACTGAGTGCTGAATAAAATATAGAAAAAAGATCGAAATGGTCTTTATATTTACTAGCAAGATAACAACATTTATATTCCACGATATTCAGTCTCGATAAATTATATACAATTTTTGTTCGCACCATTCCACGAATAATTCAGAAGTAATTTCGGCCGCACGCTAAGGTGAATCGCCGTGTACATACGTGAACACGTAGAGCTCATCTTCCCGGGTTCTAGGGCGGAGTACATAAAAAATTCATAAGAAACCCTCAACTTGACGGTGAGTGGTAAAACACTGTAAATCTTGCGACTGGCCACTAACTTAGTTCCGAAGAAAAATGGTCGGTCTGCATGGAAAGTACCGTGGCCTAGACCCCAGATGTGCATGGTTTAAACCTTTCCAGTAACGGTTCAGATGGTCCACCATGAGGTGGAACGGTCGTAAGATATTCAAATTGGAAAACCCATTCACCGGTTATTAAATGAAATAGATAAAAATGTCGAAGACGATCGAATTTTAAAAACTTATTCGTGCAACTATATTATTATTATATTTATATATTATATATTATTATTATTATTATTATTACACTATAACAGGTTTAACCATACGTGTAACCATAACCTAATGATTTCGCTGTCCACGCTTTTACAAATTTATCACCGTTCCCTCGGAAAACAATGCGGAGCATTCTTCGTAATTTCGACAGCCAGCTAATTGTGTAATCAGTTTAGTCCCGGGAACGCAATAAAAGCTGTAAAGGTAATCTTTAAACTGCGACCACCGGTAGCCAGCTTATCGTCGTCCGAAACGAACGCCGAATGAAAATCGCCATGCAAATTTAAAATAACTTCCCCCCTCAATTTGCTTATCGCCGGAATGAATTTTTCCAACGTCTGCCTCTTTTGCTAATTATTTCGGAAGCATCGGGCCACTCGACTTTGGAACTCGGACGAGTGTTTCCCTCTCTGTACAGTTTATCGGCCGCGACTTCGCGAAACGCGTACCTTTAACAACAGCCAACAAAAAAAAAAGGCCGAAACAAAGTCCTGCTTCCAACGAAACGCGTCGACGGTTCTATTTTACGTTTTATCGCGACGAATCTCTGAATCAGTGAAGAACGTCGTCGTCCTCTAATTCTCTTTTCCGTATTGTGCACGCCGGAAATGAAAATCCGCAAAATCTGCCTCGACATTTTTATTTCGTTATTAGGATAAGTAATCTTTTAATCATTGAAGAGCACATTTCCCTTATTCCGTCCTCTGTATATTGTTTTATGAAAATGAAATCTGGGGAGATGTGAAGTTATAGTCGATCGCTAAGCTTATTATTTATTTGATTTATTTTATAACTGTAGTTTGAAGCGAGATCGTTAAGTTTGATGTCATTAACACTTTGTGGCTCGCACGTCTCGCAAAATTTGTTCGCTTGACGCCATCAGCACTGATTCAAATTAATTCATTTTTCGCCTTTATCGAGGAGGGTTATCGGAAAATTATAAATTCTTTAATTTTGACTTCGTGAGCTTTTAATGCTGTCCACCTATTTTCATGAAAATTCGAAGATACACATATGTAAATACATATAAAATTTGTTTGCGCGTTACCTCACTGTGGTAACGCCAGACAGCATAGTGTTAACAAACTTCCGAACGACTTTGTTGTAACCAAAAATTTATTTAGTTCCCTTGTGAATTTCTCATTCGAGGTACCTTGCTCCGAATAAATTATTCCATTAGAAAAACCGGTTAAAATAAAGCTTCAGGATACATTCAATAACTGTCGGCAAATAACGCGTTAAAATGATACCGGCCGTGATCCGGCAAGAACACGGCACCGTCGCCGAGTAAATAAAAATTCCCAACAGAATCCAATAGAATCGAATAAGTTGCAGCGAGGAAGATTGCGTTGTCCATTCCAGAACTGGCGCACATAACAAGCATGCTTGCTTCCCGAGGATATGTGCGCCCGGTCCCCTTGCCGAAGCGTTTTTAACTTCGATGCGACGAAAGAGCATTACCAAGCACTTCCCCGGGAACCGGCGGCGATCTTGTAACAACCTTGGTCACCCCCTTCCCCCCTCCCCACCGCTCGTGCCGCGTTCATTCGCGTTCGATACGTAATATCGAAATGGACACACGGGGCAGCGGGAACAATAACGGAAATTGAAAAACTCGCAGAGAGAACCGACGGGGAACGCGCGCGCGCGGGCGCACGGCTTGTACCCGGAAGATTGTTTGGGATCTTGGACGGAAGTGCACCGGAGCACTCCGCCCGGGCGAAATCGTATTTAAGGAAATCTAATTCGACGTCGTCGTTGGACCTTTTTGCCCTCCTCTCCGCCGGTACCGGGGGGCGACCGTGTCAAAGAGTAAAAGCCATGACCGCACGTGTACTCGTTGCTGCTCATTGACCAAAACGACCCACCACTTTGCGAACAGAGCGCGGCTCTCGCCGGGCTTCCGCTGTGTCAATCGAAACAGTGCCCTCTGGAAATTACAAAATCTATTCGATTCGAAATGAATTATTAACGGATTTATTATACGAGATTTAATTGCAACGATGTTTTATTGTGATAATTGTATTCGTCGAATGAGTTAGTTTTTTATTGAAATAATTTTAATAATATGAAATCTCAAATCGCCTCTGTCATGTTTTAAAGAGAAATGTTAAAGCAATCGTGGCTAACGTGAAGTTTTAATTATTATATCACATTCTTTTTAGAGAATGTAAAAGTACAAGTATGTTAACTATTAAATTTTTATTATGCACAGTTATTAAGGCACAGTGTCCAAAGTACAGTAATTATGGCACGATATTCAGAGAGACAGAGTAACCTAAGCACAGCGTTCAAGGTAGGAGTACAGTAATTGATCTTTGTAGTTCACGGGCACACGGAAACTGGCTCAACAATTTCGTCCTTTTTTTAATAATCGAAGAAGACTTGATGCTTGTATCACAGAAAAATCTATATCGAGAAAAGAAATTTATATCGACAGAAAAAATTTTTAATATTCGACAGTCTTAGAAACATGTTGCAGTTCTTTCAGTATGTTTTATTTCGTATGCAATAAAAATTGGTATTCAAACGTGAAATTAAAAAAATAACTAAATGCCTTGCAAGTATAATTATTTAATATTAGTAAAGCTGACATTATTGTCTTAAATATATATCTGGAATTATGTAGAATTATTTAAGCCTGCTCTTAAATTCCCGATTAAAAGTTACTTATCGTGCACTGTAAGTTACAAGTAGATTTAACAGTTGTTTATCAGTACAGAGGTCGTGAAGACTAATTTTAATAGAACGCGGGTTCGCTAAGGATAAGTAGCAGTTTGCTTCCGATCAGATAGGAAGCTCTGCAACCGTCTGAAAAGTTTCCGGTAATACGTGAAGTTAAAGAGAACTTAACCGGTTCTTTGAAGGCACGTTAAAAGGATGTTAACTGTTCTAATTAACAGTCCGTTCTCAAACTAACAGCTATTAATTTCTTTTACAAAGGTAGATGAATATAACAATCGCTTCTCTGTCGATTTTTAATCGGATATACCCGTAATGTGCCCGTAAATTAATGGAATAATTGTTGCTGATAATTAAATGAATATTATTGTAATCAGTGTTAAAATGGAAATCGGTATGAAAGCAACTTTGTTCGCCTACGGTGGTGCAATTCGTTGAAAGCGGTATTATATTGTAAGCTCGTGATAAGTTGACGTTCCAGTTCAGTAAATATCAGTGCAACAACTGCATTGTGTTTATTTGCACGCTGAATTGATTCTACGAAATGCATGGCTGCGCCGCGATCGTTTTATCGCGGCTTCGAGTAATCACGTGAAAAAGTAAATAAGCGAAAGATTAAATCAACAGGAAAGGCCATTCACCTGGCCTGTCGTAAACAATGAACTGCAGATTGACCACAATTTTTTTGCAAGCTTAAGTAAACATTGCCACGGCGTAAAACTGCCATTTTGACAGAAATACGATCGGGCATGTTTAGGATTATTTGTATTTCAATTTCATTTGTATTTATGTTTATATTTATTTTCATTTATATTTTATTTGTATTTATCAATCTTTATCTATGTGTTTTTCAAGATGTTTTCTCTGGCCACGTTAATTGTTCTACAGACCTTAATGGAACGTGAGAAAATTGCACTTCAATTGTCAGAAGTTTCAATCATAATAAGGTATGATAAGTTGTAATAAATTTTTATCAAATTATATTATTATTAAAAATAATAAATATCAACAAATTTATATGAAATTAGAATTTTTATACTAAAAAGAGATTTACACGAAACTAGAATTTTTTAATTATAAAGAAGACGCAATTGTAATAGATTTTAAACTTAGAAACAAATTTAAATAAAATTATAACAAATTAAATAAATAACAACTGTGTAAAAATGTGTGTCAATGATTAAAAATTCGAAATATGAGTCTCGATGCAAATGTGGTTTATTCATTCAATTTTCACGTTAATAAATCTCCGACACAAGACTCTTGACTTGTTTCCAAACCCTACAAATTAATTCATATGCATAAAAGTCGATTATCCACTTATCAGAAAAATGTCTTACATTCATCGTACGAAATGAATCATTAATTTCACGACGTTCTTGTGCTGAAAACTTTTATTCAACGCTTCCGGCATCGGTATTGATTTAATCGGGAAAGTAAATTGAATCGTTAATTAATAAATGAACAAACATCGCCGCAATATTTCTCGTCTTGAAGATCTAGAACGTTGAAGCAATCGTTGGACGGGTTCGTTCACTTTTCAAACATCCCCAGTGCCTCTACGCAGCAACTAACTTCTGACCTCTGCCTCCCCAGGGTGTCACCTACTCTAAACTTTTCCACCTGCTAACAAACATTCTCAATGTCCAGAGGACCTTTCCCGACGTTACTGTACGCAATACTTCACGTCATGCTCTCCATGAAAGTACAACAAAAAACGCTAAACAATGAAACAATAAAGTAAATATAGCGATTGGTACAACTGGAACAATTCTGTATTTTAAAACATATATAAGTGCGAGTATTTCAGATGACTGCATTTTTAGGGTGATTTATTATTGAGTGATAAAGATAATTGCTTATTTATTTATATATTTATTTATTAATAATTTAGACCAGATATGTACTTTAGCAAATTCACAATTATTGCATATATGTATGTTTGATGTTTGATTATGTTACAAAACTTTGTTTTAATCTCGTTATTTCAAATCAATAAATAAGCATTTTATTTACAGTTCTCGCTTCTAGATTTAAGCTAGGTTAAGTCGTCTTTACACTTAATGGATCAAACATTGTTTTATTTTATCAGAGATATTATTAATCCTCTATGGATCGAATATTTTTACTTAGCTGCAGATAACTTGTTATTTCAAGTTAACGGTGCAGTCAACCATTATCAATATTGTTATTAGTTATCTCAAAGACCTTATATAATTAAGACGTAAGTATCATCTAAAATTATTTGGTAAAATGTCGATATGTTATCATATAACCTAAAAGTTACACGGACCCACAGAGAATTAAGAAGGGAGAAGTACCAATTAACGCAGTCATAAAACAAATCGTACAGCAAAGGGTTAAAATATCGCGACTAATTCAGTGTTCGCAAAGTCGACGGTGCGTCAAGCGAATGCACCAAATATCACGAGACTCCAACGAAAATGTTCTCGCGAGTTCAGCGACCGGTTCCACCAACAAAGAAAATCAAATTCCCCGGGAAAAGGGTGATCCACGAAAGTCGGCGAGAGTTTTCCCAGGGAACTGCAATTTTCGGTAGCGTTAAGTAAGTACCCGGAGTTACGGTTTCGCGGGGGTGGCGGGAGGTGGTCTAGGGAAGAGTTCAAAGGCCACCGGAAACAGACGGTCGTGTTCAGCCATAGGAGTTGCACGCGCTAAACTCCGGGCTGTAACGTTACTCCGGGGGGATATCCCCATAAGTCCTGTCGGTTAAGTATTCGGGTAAAAGTTCCGAGACGGCTATGCAAAGTAGTCGGAGCTGTGAAATGGAAGACGATATCTCGAGTTGTCGAAATGAAAAATGCACCGCTCCGAGAGGGAGAGAGAGAGAGAGAGCCGCCCTTGGAAATTTTATTCACCGGGCGTCCGAGATCCCCTCCCCCGGGGGGAATCGGCGCGGAAATCTTCGCGGATAGTTTTGCGTTCGCGTTTAATGCCAGGGTCGATCCGCGTGTTTCTATACAATCGTCCATTCGAGCCTCGTCCCGTCCGTTACTCCTCCACCTCCCCACCCTCCTGCTCCTTAAGCGACGCTGTTCGTTACCCTAATTTCGACTTCTGCACCCAATTAACTTGAGAACTTGTTGCTGCATATTGCTCCTCCGTCCTCCGCGCAATTGCCTGCCATTGGCGTGAAACAGCACCGGCATCGTTCGTATAAAGCTCGAACTGCGTTAATTGCCGCAAATATAACACGTTCGCGTGTTAGAGAATGTGGGTTTCTTGTGGGATTATTAACAACGCTGACTTATTTATATGAGGTATATAATTAAAGTAAGAAAGAATATGTACGAAAGAGCGTTGTTTTAGTTTCCTTTTTTTAGATTTAGATATCCCGGCTTTGTCTAAATTAAATAATTAAATATTCACTTTTCGCTACAAAATGTGTAGAGATTAATAGAGTTATTGTCAATAAATAAAAGAGGCGTGGTACAAATTTTACACAACGCACCAAGTGTTATTTCTATGGAATTTCTAAAACAGTCAATGTTGGAAGCTCATCATAAAGTTGCTTAATTAAAATTTATAAAAGATCATGTGCATGGAGATGATAAGTGGACGAAAATCATATTCTCAAATGAAACACAATTTCACTTATAGAAACTTTAAAAATAAAGATGTTAAAATCAAAGAGAACGTTTGCATTATGAGAAAAATTAAAACTCCATTTCGTTTTTAACAGAATGAATTTTAAGAATTATGTGGCCCTGTTAAGAGGACTTTTAGTCGATTTTTATATGACGTAATTGCAGAACACTAATTTGTATTCCAAGAGGACAATGCAGTGGTCCACATTTGCACACATTCTCGTGAACGGGTTAAGTCACGGGACATTCCCCTAATGGAATGGTCTGTGCTTCGCAACTCGTAGAAAATTTATGGGGAATAATGGCCAGAAGTATACATACTAATGGTCGCAAATTTTGAACAATTGATAATTAAAAAGAGGAAATTAAACGTAGCTGCAAAAAAATCTTAACACAAAAATTAATAACCTTAAAAGCGATGTAAAATATTAAGTTAATAATTTTTAAATAATATTACCTTTTCACAATTTGATATCATTATTGTGTTAGGTGTGTTTAAATGACCTTTGCATGGAAAATAAGACCGTGTTTGTATAACCCGCTCAAAACATGTTTACGTTATTTAAATTTTTGCATCTTTGGCCCCAAAATCTTTTCAATTTATGCATTCGTAATTTCAGCAATTTTACCAACGTGTCGGGGAGTATTGATTCCATCGAAGACCACTTTGCTCGATTACGGGGAATATTTCCCTCTGATCGTCGATGTCGCCAGACCGAACGAAAAAAAAACCGAAAATAAAATCGCCGTACCCCCGCAGGTCCTTAATGCATTCAAATTAGATCGTTATTTCCCGCGTCGCAGTTCCGGGCAATTTTATAATGCCATCGAAGAAAATGTAAAACGCCCTAGTGGCGGTCCTTCGGCGTAATTAAGAGCGGAGGGGTTGAAACACCTACTGTTGACTCGCTTTCGTCGTAGTTCCCCGAGAGCAAGCGCGATAATATTTATACTGGAGGCGGGATGAAAGAAATTCTGGCTGTTTGGATTGCGCACGGTCAACAACGCGCGAAGGGAAAATACAGGGGGGGCGGGGTTGGGGGAGTCGTCTGGAGCGTAAAAGAGAGCAATCCCGCGGAATTTTTATCCGTTCGAAGGTCCCGGGCGCGCTTCGGTCGCGCGAACGACGAAGCGACGGCGGCGACGCCGTGTATTTTTCTGCCGGTTTTAATTTCGCGGTCGTATAATTGCGATCATTCTTCATGCATGAAAATTCCGGATCCTTTTATTTTCCGCTAACTTATACGGCCGCGACGCCGCGGCGCGCGGGGCTCGCCGTAGCGGCCTTTGCCGCATTGCCGGACACGTAGCTCTACGTGCCTCGAGCACTGAATATTAATGTCTAAGCCGGAGTTGCGATACCGAGGAGATATTCCTGTCCCGCAATTTTCACTCCTTTGACAGCGTAATGGACCGGCCGCGCTATTACAAAATATTTATTCCGGGCATTGTGCCGGACTTATTCCGGCCGGGCTTACAATTCATTACGACGGCCGTACTCGATGAGGGGAATTCAAATTTTCCACGGCAAACGTCGCGCGACGATTAAACGGTGGATACTGTACCGAGACCTTGAGGAATTGGTGAGGTTTCGATATTCTTTTTGTCACTGCTGGACTGCGGGTTTTGAGATAAGATGTTAAAAGACTTAATAAAAATATCAAAATGAGGAAAATGTTGAAAGACTTAATAAAAATATCAAAATGAGGAAGATATTAAAAGAGTTAATAATAATATCAAAATGTGAAAAATATTAAGAGACTTGAGAAAGTGCTTTCTAATTTTTGGCATTATTTCTTTGACATTAGATTTATAGAACTTTCCTAGGTGATGAAATTTGGTAATTCTTTAATTTACGACTATCGATATTGCTAAGATATATTTATGATTTATTTGTTCAATATGCGTGCTACTTGCGACAAGTATTATAATAACACTCGTTAAAAGTGAGGATAAATGTCTGACTGTTACTTTTAAAAATTAAAACAGGGGTTTCTGACAATTTATGTAATCGTAAAAATATTCAAATAAACTATTCTTGTCCAAAAATATTAACTCTAAATGCTTATAAAATATTAAATAATTGACCTACAGAAAAAATCATATGCTAAATATAGAATATAATAAATACGACTTGTGGAAATAACGTGACGGAGAAACATAAGAGAACTTATCTCAAAGGAAGTTTTGAGGCAACTTTTCCCTGTGACAAAGCAAGATTTTTTAAACTTTACCATCGGTCGCTGGATGTTCGGAAACAGAAAAAGATCGATTCGTTTGAACCATTGGGATGGGGTGTCCACCCTTAAGCTATCAGCTCCAGACGTTTGTTCTCAGTACTCGACGATTACCGTGAAATATTTCTGCGAGGAATATCTTCGGAATCTGATTGAATGTGGACGTCGTCGCAGGAACGGGGTTCTTTGGGATCATTCAGAAATACCTTTGCCGGCTGATTGCGAGCATTTCAGGATCTTTCTGTGGAGGGGAACGAAGCGCCTTTCTCTATACTTCCGTATCGTGCTCCCCCATCGCGGAAGGAGGATGCGCTAAATGCATTTTGTGTGGTAGAGCAGTGCATTAAAATGGTGTAAGCGAAATATTGCAATCAGCGGAGGATCTTTGCGAAGAGGCGACAGTTGTCACGATGGCGGAGTAAATAGACTTTAGGGGTTGGTTGAACTGTAATTAATGGATTTTAGATTTTATCTGTTTATCGCGAAAATGAACAGGTCAAATGCGAATATATAATGGTGTTGGTAGGTGTTAAAAATACTGTTATAGCATTTGATAACCTACTGATTTGTTTATAGAAAGGTGGTAGGAAATTTTGCGATTGGAATTTTTAAAATCAGTTTATCAAAATCCATGGACAATTAGGTCGCTAGGAATAAAATCGTTCATCTGTAATTTTTAGTCATGCTTAATAAACTAATACAACATGTAAAAAATCAAACTGTACAGGGTGTTCTATAAATTGCAATTTTCTTACTATAAATTTCAACATTCACCCCTTGCACTACGATCTCTCTCACTACTGTGTTGACTAACACTTGTTCGACTTTAATCATTTCTCTGATAGAACTAAAAGTTACCTTTATTTTTCCTATATTTTTATTTAATTTTATTCCACAACTTTGATAAAAGAAAAATCAATTTATATTTCAATTTAGACGAAACGAGTAACACTATATCTAGCAGATCATGTATGAAATCTTTACTATGAGTCGAACTCGTTATTACAATAAATTGCAATTATATGACAATATAGTACAGGGGGTTAAAATATCTCAAAAACTATAACTCACCTGTATTTAAAATCAAGGTATCAATAGATTTAATTCTACAACCTCTATCGCTATAGAAAGTCACATTAACCCCTTGCCGTACTATTTTCTTCATAGTTACAAGGATGAGCACTCTTTCTATCGTAATGATTTCTTAGAAAGAAACGAACGAATATTTATTCCGTTTGCCTACATTTACTTAAAGATTTAAATACTAACGACAAGAGGTGAGAATATTATTCCAGCTTAAGAGAACGGAGTAACATTCATCCTTATTACGATATTAATAGAAATCCCTATGGAGAGCCAGACTCGTGAAAATACGGCAAGGGGTTAAAAAGTAAGTATCACGCCTAAGGACCTCCCCTTACAAGCGCAAGGTACCGCTAGCGAAAAAGAACAAACTCTCGCTAAGATTGTAAGTTTCGCACACGATCGTATCATCGAATAATTTACCATGATACGCGCTGAATAATGGAAATTACCGAGCGGCCCCCTCGAGCGCGGCACATAAGAAGTTCGTGACAGTCGCGCGTTAACCGAAACGGGAGCTCCCGGGGCGTCCGTGCGCGATAATCGCGGAGCGCGGCGCATCAGCATCGGTATGGAACGTGTAGCTCTCGCAGCCTCTAAACAGGAGCGATCACGGATTCCAGGTAGCAAACATTGCCCCGCCACGCCTCTTGTTCGCTCGACAGCGGCAGTCAAGATTTTCCCTCCGGCCGAGACGAGGTAAGGGGGAGAGGCAGGAAGCATTTAACTGGTAATATTCGCGAAGCGTTCTGTGATTCCGGTCCAGGCACTTTGGATGGGAATGACGCCACCGGGATGGGACCCCAGGTCTGACGGAGACGAGCAGAACTGGGTCGGAAATGACTCGTTACCGAGGGTACCGGAAACCGGTCTCTCTCTCCTTCGAGCCGCCTTCATCGCTACGGTCCTCGGGCTCGTTCCACCGCCTACCCGGCAACGATGCCCTACGGCGGTGCCGACGGATCAGGAAAAAAGGAGGAAAAGCATCAGCCGTCGTCGATGGTAGAGAGGGGCGTCCTCCTCGTCCTCATTCAACTACCGGATAACTTCTTATCGCGGCCGAAGGGACTCGAATTTCGCGCGGGTGGGGGGATGGAATAGGAACGAAGAGGCGGCCGCCGCGGCTAAATTGCGTGTAAAAGACGGCGTCCCATTGGCGCGGACCGATGCCACTTTTCCGCGCCGCAGTTTCGATTAACGGTCAATTGGCTGACGAGCACGACAGACCCTGGTCCTATCGGGACCGGAGTCTTATAATCCTTGCCTAGGTCATGGTGGTCTAGAGCCACGCGAGTAGAATGGGGTTAAGTATAAGGAAGCATGATTTCTGCGAGGGAGGTTCCAACTATTTGTATTTTTAAAGACAGTAATACTCGAACTTGTACGAGGTAAATTTTAACGTTCTGTAAGAACTTTGTGAAATAAACAGTACCTTTAAGTGTAGAAAAGTACTATAGTTTAGTAGAAGTATCTTTAATAAGATAGGAAGAATGCTAAGTATAGTTAATACATTAAATACGAGGAATTTTCATTATAGCTTTCATATGCGACAGGTGATTTCAATTATATAGAATTTCTTTAAAATAAATTTATTAACACTTCGCCAACCGATTATAAATTAGCTGTTTCCTCCGATAGGTAGTCTAGAAATAAATTTTCATTGCAGCCAATAATTTGTTATATATTATTGAGGTAAAAATATTAAGTACTGCAAGCTTCAACTTCAAATACTTCAAACTATATATTTCTGCAATATTAATTTCACGATATAATTAAATAAAAAGAGAGTAATTAAATAGATAAAATAAATACTGTTCAATGCTAATATTATGAAAATACAAAAATGTTAATAGATTTAATTATCCTATAATATCAGAAATGTTTATGGCCGAATGACTGGTCAGTAAAGTATTAAGACGTGATAAGTATTTTTCTAATTACTGTATTTTATCGTAATCTTCGATAGATATTTTTTTATCGAAGTTATATATATTTAACAGGCAGAAAAATACTAATAAATATAAGGTTATAATGCGTAGAATGAAAAACGAGAATTTTCGTTTCCTATGGATCATGCGATAAGAACAAGATCAATACTTTCATGACGCAGTGGCCAAAATGATGACAGGTCGACGAAATCACGATTTCGTTAGTTATTTCGCATAAATCGATCTTTCTTCGGTATCCAGCAGCGGTAGATCAATTTTACGACCGGACTTGAAATCAACGTGTCGAAATCTACGAAAAATGACATATAACATGTCAAACGACGAAATATAACTGTGTGCATGATACTGGATAAATCACGGTTTTGAACATTTCAAGTTTAACAGTACTTTTCAGTGTTGAAAACGTATAAATGTATTATCGTTAATGTATTATTGTTGGAACAGAAAAAGGATTCCCGTTGTTACCAAATAATATTTCCGTTTATTAAATCCGTTATAAAATCGAATTCAACATTGTCGGTAAAAGGGAGAAGAAACATCTCTAGGAAAAGAAATCCCGTGTTTTTCCTGCGGAACTTATTTTCTTGACGTTGTGTGCCGGCTATTTTAATTTTCTTTTGCGGAAAGTGCCCGGGAAACAAGAGAGAAAAGTCGCTAGAATTAAGATTTATAATCCTTTAGTTAATTTTCCTTGTTTAAGGTGGGAAGTTTCGAATTTTGCTATCGTGAAAAATGTTGCATTCTCATGAAACTGTCTCGATGAATTTACGATCCATTTGCCTCCATAAATTCCGATCATCCTAGATTCAAGTCTCGCCCCATATAGCGCTTAATTTCGCAACTTGTTGCAAAGCTGTTAATATTGAAGAAGTCCTGACGCTATCCTTCTTTCAATTAAAATATGTAAATCAATACTTTTTTTTAAGGTACACAGCAAAAGAGGTAGTTACAATATTTACCTTCATGGTTATAACATCGATTATTTAAGTAAATTAGCAAAAGTTGGAGTATTCATTAGCCGTATAGTAAAATAGTTGTAAAGCAGAAGTGAAACTTTAAAAATTACAGAGACTGTATTAATTAAGTATTACAGCTCCAGAATTCGCTGCAAAACTCTTGTATTAAAACGTAACATTATTTTTCCATATAGTCTTTGGAACAATGTTAATATGCAAAATTTCAATAAATAACTAATAAACAATATCAATTACAAAAATATTCGCCAATTGTAATACTTCATATAATATATAATCAAGATGGAAGTGGAATTTCCTTTGCTTGACTGTTCAACATTATCCTGTTTTAATTACGATATTTCTCCAATAATATTAATATTAACGAATTATCTGAAATACAATTTTTAAAGCATTGACCAACCATAACGCAGCTAAGAATCATTAAAAATTAAATATAAAAGAAACAAATCAAAGAAATCTAGCATTAACTCTTTCTTTTCTAGTTAATTTTATTTAAAATACTGCTATGCGTAACTAGTAGCATTGTTACATTTCTCAGCCAATCTGCAAAATCCTTATTTATCCAAACGCCAACGTCAATGGATTCCCCCGATTTGGCTGTAGAATGAAGGCCGCAATCGAGACAAAAGGAAAACTTGAACAGTTACAGATGCCGGGACGAAAACTTTACATCGCCGACAAGTCGACACGCCGTTAAAACGTGCCGCGCCTGAAAAAGTTGGCGAGCTCACTGATTACGCGATACGTTATCTAAATTCGTCTCATTTGTTTCTGTTATTCCGGTTTGAACTTTCCCCGGGAGCCGTTTCGGACGCGGAACGCCCGACGTTTACTCGCCGGCGAAACGAACGAGTATCACGTAGCCTCTCAGCCGGTGGAGAAAATTTTCTTCCGACAATTTACCGACTTTATCGCGGCTTTGGCCGGGCTGGTAAAATTCCCCGTTCAGCAGATAGCCCCCATTGGAACGCGACTTGGAACCACGGCGAAGTTAAATCGGATATCACTGTTATCGAATTCGAGGACCGCAGATAAATGCGGGGTACCGGCGACGCTAAAACTTGCTCGCGCGCCGTGACTAATGTTTCCGGGGCCGTTTAATAGTGTAATCGTGCCAGGAACAGTGTCTTGGTGCCCCGCGTCCAGGTAGCACGACCCGTTTGTACCAATTATCCACGCTGATGTTAAATAATGTCGCGCTGGGGAGAGAACGGGCACACCGCCGTCCAACTAACCCGCCCTATCGCAGCTGTAAATTCGATGATCCTATTCCGTTGTAAACCACACCTGCAGCCAGTGTTCATCGCGCGCTGGGCACCAACCAGCGTCTTTCTGTCGACGAGAGCCAATTTTTTGAGTTGCGCTGAACTTTTGCGGTAAAAGCGACGATTGCGTTGCGAATTTTTATTCAAGTTAAAAATTGTTTTACACGTCGAGAGCCGCGTCGGGTAATTTTTTACCAATTTTGTGAATTTATTTCTACTGCAATATATTTGAACGAATTAAATTTGACTAGAATGTATGATTAATATTAACTTTCTAGTTTCTGTTTAATTAATTAAATTGCGTTAATTATGTGAGGATTTTAGGGGTTGATTGTCGACTGAACGTGTTGACTTAGATATAAGAAACGTAATAAGTCAGACGATGATGTCTTTTCTTTTTTAGAAATTTTAAGGTGTGAAAATATTTCTAAAATTATTTTAAGTATTTACACATTTGTTTAAATCTCCCAAATCATATTATTCGTTTTACATAATTCTGTGACAAAAGCTCGTAAGACGAAGTCATAAAATTTTAAGTAAAATGAAATACTATATATAGAACCATGGGATATTTAATAAAAAACAATATTTAATAGAAAACAATATTTAATAATAATATTTGAAAATGGTATTTACAAATAAATTTTAAGAATGGTTCTATATAGATTAACTATTAACTGTACTTAAAATATTTAATCAAATATCTAAATCCGAAATAATCTACCCACTAACATTATTGATTAATTAAATTGTGTTAAAAAATTCCAACATCCTTCTCGTCTTAATTTAGTCTGCGAAAAGACTCGCCTGATCGTTGTAAGGCGGTCTACCGTTCTTTCTTGGGAACGACCATCCCGAAATCGAAACGGCGACCAAACTTCTCCTCACTTCCCCGGGAAGACAATTGTTTTAATTAAAATGCTTACGATATCCCCGGGAATTATACTGTTAGATTGAAAAAGTTTCCTTGCTTCGGGAAAATGGTTCACGGTCTCTCTTGGTTAGACCCGAGATTTTTCCACCGCGTGTCGCCGTGTCACGTGGAAAACGAACCCCCCCCCTTATCGGATGTGCTGAACTTTTCCTCTGTAGATGCCGCCTTTACCGTCTCCCGCTTCTGTAAACGCTTGAATTATTTCGATTTCTATTAGTTTCAAAGTTGCCAAGGATTAGGCGTGAAGCACGTGCAATTTAAAGTTTACCGCTGCTCGAGAGAAATGTGGTTTCTTAATCGTCTCCTGTGATTTTTGAGCTGAAGATTTCTTAGTTCGTTCGTAACATTGTTTGTTACGATTATATTTATTACTATTGATGCAATTCAAACTTTAACATAATAAATAATTGTATAGTTAAATTGTAGGAATTTTTAATTGTATAACACTTGTTGCAGTTATCACAAATTTAACACAAAGCAACGATCGAATGGAAAATTAAACATTAAATGTAAAATAAATAATTGTATACAATTTTGAATTCTAAAAACTTTTATCTTCGTTACAAATTAATTATTGCAATTTTTATATATTAAACACAAAGCAGCAATAGTAATACCAGTAATAGTAATGAAATTTTGCAACTAATGTAGTTCATACATTTCTTGAACATATCACCTAAATATTTATATAAAATTTAAGCTGTATAAGCTTTAATCTATTTAATATAAAGTCTTTAAAAATTAAATTGAAAACAGTAATTGTTTGCAGAATAAAATTGTGCGTAACATAAGCAACAGAACAAACTTGCACAGATAAGTGAATTATAAAATGAATTCAACGCGGTATTAATTTATTTCACGTTTTCAAACACGATCGCAGAAATGCTGGCCGCGTTCAAAGCAAATTGGCGGCGTGGTGACAAGTTTTAACGTTTTCCAACGACCGGGGCAAAACTCTGCTGAAAAATTGTGTCAATAGTAATTCTACCGGACGGATTAATTAAACTTTAATCACGATTTTCTGTGTATTCATTAAATCGTTTCATCCGCAGAACCGTGAGTTGTTTGAATAATAGACTTCGTAATTATACTGCGAGGAAATTAAGAAGTACGATACCCAAGAGAAATTCGCGAGTTGGCAGAATGGAACTCTCAAGCGAGCAACTTTAATTCTTCATTACCGAGGCTCCTTACTGTCGCTGGGAAAAAGTATCCTCGTAAAGTTACACGCTCGAGCCAATACACACACACACACACACACGCGCGGATTCGAACACATTTTCGCAAACATGAAAGGCGACTTTGCCAATTTCGTAGCAGACGATTATGCCGATAACAATTGTTCCGTCTTTAGATGTTCATTGCCGTTCATAATTACATTGAAATTGCGTACTTCAGCTCATTGAATAATTATACCAGAATAATGCTTACTGTTACGGTTTATTCGTAGTATTTAGCTTGGATATTTGAAAAGTATTCAGCTGCACAAAGAGAAATTATTTAATAATTTACAATTGAAGTCTATATACTAAAGGTTTTATATTTTCTATATATAATATTCTTCATATTATCTATATATTCTAAATATTGTATTTCATCATGAAGTTCTTTTCACTTTCCAACTCGATATATTTTTTATAAAATTTATATTTTTATAATTTTCCAACGCTTGGATAAGCAAATTTCTAAAGTACAAGATTTATATTAACAAAGTCTAACAACATATTTATATTAATTTCACAGTGAATAATTTGCTAGTTGATTGATGAAATTTGTCTCTGCTTAAAATATTTGTAAAATAATATATGAAAATGCAACATACTGCCACCAATGAATTCTACGTAAAAGTAGAATCACGTCCACTTAACGTCACCGTTGAAAATCAAGACACATCTTCGACATTCAGTGTATAACATTAGAACCGCCAGATCATTCGCAGCGACCGGTTCCGGATTTTCTCTTCCATTTGATTTTCCAACATTCGGCGAACTCGGAACTTTTTGGATCAGGCGAACGTGGCTACATTTTGTAATCTCCATGCACTTTGCGCCCGGCAGCGAAGCCCCAGTTTCCGTGGGAGCAACTTTTGCTCTAGATTTTCGTTTCTTTAACCACATTTTCTTGGCCGTTGCATTATTCATCCGTCAGCGCCCCTGTTAAACTCGAAATCCGGAAGACACGGGAAAGTTTCCCATCCGCGCGCTGGTTCGAACGCGAGAAAAAAAAAGAAAAGAACGAAATCAATTTCTTCCGGTCAGCGCATGAATGCTTAATAACCGAAGCGAACGGGAAGATCAATCCCGGAACAATACTTCTGCGTAACGTTCGTGCCGTAACGTTTCAACGTCATCGTCAAAAAATAATCGCGGAGAAAGACGCGAACTCTTCGAAAATAATGAATGAAAATTAATATTTATCTCGCGATAAGTGCAAAAGAAAAGACAACAATTAAATTCAGTAAAATTAATTAAAAATTAAATTAAATTAAGTAAGTAAATTTATAATTTACATTTCACTTAATTTCTCTTTTACTTAAGGAACATTTGTCTTGTAAAATTAATGTTTAAAATATCTATTGTACAATACACGATAAACGAAAGAGCAGTGACTAACAAAAATTGTTTCCTAATAGAATTACGAGATAGACTTTACTCAACTTTTTCCCAATTTTTACAATAATGCGTTCCTGAATAAAGAAATATATTAAGGAACTTTTAATAAAATTATCTTTATGGTATCAATAATTATTAAACAAAAAATAGAAACCTGATAGTTGTCTAGGTGGTAGGTTTAGTGTTAAAAATGATTTCCAATTAAGAAGTAATATTTCAATTGCAAATAGGGTAATAAAAATAGTAAATTAAATAAAAAAAAGACTTAATAATTATTGAAATATAAACGTAATCTGTAATTTGTTATGCACGGTATCGTGTAAAGTTTGCCAAACTCTGGCGCGGACGTCTTCGCTTCTCGCGGAGTTTTTCGGAAAATATGTTTACGTATCCCGGAGCTGGTAAATCTTAATACCGGGCTCGCGTCTCGAGGAAACGCGGGGATCGGTGAAATGGGAAGCTGCCAGGGGGTCGTACACATCCGGTTCTCTGGTCACGGTTCAACAGTGGCCCCGCCAGTGGATCGGTTGCACCGCGCGGCCCGCGCACCGGTCTGCAAGTTATTATTTCTGTTATGCCTCTGCCAGTGGGCATGCCGACAACGAACCTGGAATATTGATTCCCGGCTGTCGAAGGGAGGCAATACGGCCAACTTCCGGCACGAACCGGAAATGACTGTTCCACGCCTGCCAACCCAATTCCCCGTTCCCCGTTCCTCGAGCCACGGTGCCCCCCTTCTGTATTCCACAACCCCCCCTCGGAAACCTGTCGCCGCGCGCCGCCTTTTGCGGATCATTTTGAGAAACGCGTTTGATAGTTGCCGTCCATCATCGACGCGATCGAAAATTCACGATCGGCCGAGCAGGCGAATCCTCGTCTTCCTGAGCGTCTTGCGGCGGACAGCGATCCTGTCTGATCGAAATTGAAGTCTCTGCGATTCTTGTAACGCGATTTTTTATGGTTTAACACTTTCACTGCCACGTCAGAATTTTTAAAATTTAATATACGGCAATGGCGTGGTATTAAATTAAATTTGTACTAAAGACGTACTAAACATGCCTTTTATTTTAGTATAAAGGCATACTAAATCTTTTTATTCCTTTATTTTATTTATTTTCTGTTATGTTAATTATTTCATTCATTTATTCGCGATAAGAATTCTTTAGTGTCTAAAAAATCTATACAGTATCTAAATATGGTGAAATATAACATTAATATTAAATATTAAAAAATTTATTTAATATCAAGAAGTATTACAAAATTGTTCGCCACAATGAAGACGTCTTCGAGGCAGCGAATTTCAATCTAGGATAACAGGTGCAAGACATAACTGCAACGATTTGTAAAATGTTCAACAAGAATATGCAACACGCACAGTAGAAAATCCGTTTTCGCACTCTGTCAAGTTCGGGAAATCGAAATACACGTGTTAGACACGCATGGTATTCCATGGACCATAGTCGAGCCGGAACGTCGATACTATGGAATCGAAAGAATTATTTGAAGTTCGGTTTTTTTATTGGGTTGGTTCGGCTGCGAGTAATAGATCGGTGTAGGCGAGTTGATGAAAAAGTCATTTGGCGCGTCGATTTTTATTGGGTTCAGATTCCGGTGATTGGTTCGTGCCGGTGATTCGATAAAAAAAAAAGAGAGAGATAGCGGATCGGAATGTTACATTGTACCGCGGCGGCATCCAGAAAATGGCCACAGCCGCGAACAACCGAATATTCGTTTATTTACAAATATATTAATAAATGCCGACGTCGGCCACTGTGTGGAACGGCACTGCTGCCGTGGAAATATAGAGAACGCGCGGAAATTACAAGACACCCGAATTGCAATCAGCTTTGATGCACCGCGCAGCTCATCCCGATCCCGTTGCAACATAATGATAGACTTCGCTCGGTGCACGTAGTTGCAGCAACCGAGCACGAGTTACGTTATCAAATTTCGAGCGAGATAGTAAAATTTTACGCGTGCTGGACTGTAAACGTTGCAATATCAACGACGCTCTAAGAAAAAAAGCATCGGAAATTATTCGATTCGTCTACTGACAATACAATTAACAATCCAATTTTTTTCAAGCAGCTTCGCGCTTGTTTAACGGACCACTGCGTGCACTTTATTTTAGGTGTTTCGCGCCGACGTAATTTGAAAGAGACAGAGACGCGCGTTTGAATCCCACGGAGAAGAGTTAATGAGAAATATTTTTGCGCTCGCCTCATTAAAATTTGTTGCGTTCGAACGTGGAAAGTTCGCGCGCCGTGCACACGTTTCAAACAAATTTCCAAAGTTGGACACCCGGCGAGAATTAATTTTATTTCTCCATTTTGCTCATCATTTGAAGTTATTGCTGGTCAAACATATAATTAAAGTTCCACTGATTCGCTCGTACGCGTATTTTCTGTGAAATTTATTTATGAAGAGGTTCGGTCAATTCATGAACAAGAGTTTTTATTAAAAAGTATTTTGATTTTTATTAGCAAGTATTTGATTAAATGCAAATTAACGAGAAGCTATTATGAAACTTTTTGAACAACCGCTTTGCACGATAAAACGTGAAACGAATGTGTAAACATGCGTTCATTGTTGCATATTCATTATAGTAATCAACGTTTACCACTTATTTCGTACGTGTACACGTTTCACTGTCAACAGAGTTCGCGGGTAAATCTTCTCCCTTAATTAGATGCTATTTCGATTCAATGTATAATTTAGTTCGCGGTCAATTTTCTTCCATAATTGGATTTCACTTTAAATCGATTTATTATTTAGTTACATAAATTCTCCCCCTTAATTGAATGCCACTTCGAACGAATTTCATTTACGGAATAGCGGTTCCCAAGCAATTTAAGCATAACTAAAAACAAATATTAACCACCTCGAAGTTTCGTCGTGTTCGTGAAAAACTTTATCACGGTTTTTGTGTTATTTTTAATATTTATTCTTATTTTTTATTCGTGTAAGAAAGTAGAGGAGATTCGAAACATAGTACCTTGACGTATTTTTCATTGATATATCTTTTAATTTATTATAACTATTTCTTACGTATTTCATTGTTAATGTACTAATTACTTTCAGTGTCAATATATATGTCTGTAGTATTTATACGTATTTATAAAAATACGTATACGTATTTTTCTTCAAAACGTAATACAATCTGTTTAATTTTATAAATGTCCAAATATGGAAAAGATTACATAATTTCATTCGAAATACAATATGACATGATATTAATTTAAAGATAAATATTTTTTACTGAAACAGTGCCATATTTAATTACCTGTTTATTAAATCGTGTATTAAATATGAGATCGCAACCAGAGGGATGTAATAACTAAATCATAGCTTTTTGTTTGTCTTTCTTACAAACTGTATTTATAAATTGCAATAAATTTCATGCATGGTGAACACTCTAATTTTTTGTTAAATTACTTCAACATTGAAAATTATTTATAATATTAAAAAATTTTTAAATGTTTAAAATCGAAACGTAATTACGCCTGTCTATGAAAATCGTTTAATTCGATGCATTTATAAGAACGAACCGAAAATATATTTGGTGATATAAAAATATAACAATATAAAAATGACATGCTTCTTCTACTATCCGATTTAATTTTAGTACAAAAAGGTTAATTTTGATGCCAACTAGTAGAAGAATCGACTCGCAGAGCCAGCGTTCGTTGCGCCGCCTCGCGTCTCCACGGAATCGACTTCCCGGCGATCGTTAAAACAACGATCGTCGCGTTTGATGGTTTAGCGGCGTGGCCGAGCAATCGTAAGATACCCGTGAGAATGGTATCGACCCTGTTAAATCAAATCGTATAAAACCGAACGGCGCGGAGAGGTGGGCACGCGAGTTTAATAACCGACGTCGAAAGAGCCCGGAATTCCCAAGTCGCGGGCTCATCTTCTCTTTGCCAGATCCGTTTCAATTAAAGTCGAGCCCGCGAGCGTGAAATGAAAAAGGCAGCGCCGTGGTTCGGCGACGGGCGAGGAAAAGCTTGGACAATTTACTAGTTTGGTACATACGAATTAAAGTCCGGCCTCTTCCCCCCTTTCTGAATCCAAATTCGTTTAACGTCTCCTCTGTAACCGCTCTTCGGAACTGTTTCTGTTTCCGTTCGGTTGCACGGCGAGCAAATATGGCCGCCTCGCTGTTCATTGTTCTAGGATACGGTGTTTTCGCGTGCTCGCTCTTCGGAGTCGACAATAAACCCGGGCGCGTTGCGAATAAACCTACCCGTTTCCTTACTTTAATTCCGCGCACTGTAGGGAACCTTTTATTGGGGGTCGACAATTTTCTTGTAACGTGACACATTGACGAAACTCATCGTCGATACATACATACATATAGATGCATATTGATATGTATGTGTACATATTCTTTGACATTTTGAGATCAATTTTGTGTTGTTACATTTTATCCACGTTTATTAAATAATAAATGTTCATCTTCAGGAATCAGTCGATCGATATCGTGCAATTTAGTATTTCTTTTCTTCGAGGTAAAATATAAAATAAAATGAATAATAATAAAATTTGAACATCCTGTTTAATACTAGTTTAACCTCTTTACACCCTTAGGCATGTATATGTGTGTTTAGTTTTCTTAAAATTATGATTGTTCTAAATGTAAAGGAAATGAGAGTTGAAAAACTATTTATTACAGAATCCCTCAGCAATGCTAGCAAAACGTTATCGAATAAAAAGAGATGGATGATAATATAAAAGAAATAATTAAATAAATTGTTCCCTACTATAATCTGACAATTTACCACGCGCGAAACAGTGACAATACTTCGCTCTAAAAAAAAAACTGATTTTTGCGTTAAACGTTGATTTCAATAACATCCCCCTCCCCGGGAGCATTTCGATTTTTGTCAAAAAATTCTTGAATTTTCGTCCGCATTGTTGGTCTGTCTGGCCGATGATAAATCGAATACCGTGACCGTGCTGCCTGAAAAAACAAGGACGAATTTGTTCGGCTATCGGGGGGGAGGGGGGGAGGCCGGGCTTTCCGATCAGCGTGTGTTTCAGAAATGCGCATATCACGACGACGCCGATAGGTACCAGGCGTGTACGAATCACTTTCCTTTTGTTTTCCGCAGGTTCCCGCATGGAGTACGAGTGCTCGAGTATCGACTATTTTCCAAACGAGGAGTACAGTCCGGACCCGAGCGATTCAACCATGGCAATACCATGTGAGTACCCATGAAAAACCGCGCCGCGGAGACAGGTGGAATGAGAAACGTGTGCCTTTGAAGGGGGAGGTTGATTAGGTGTCCTCTGCCTGGCGCTGAACTGGAGTGTGACACGCCCGTAAAATATTCGGCGGGAAAATGCTTTCAGCCGAGAGAATATACCCTACCATGATAAACTGGATCCGACAATTTGTCTATCCGCGATTTCTACCTACCCCTCTCTCGCCCAGTCCACCCACCTCCCACCTCCCCCCCTTCGCCGACGACTCATCATTCCGCTGGCATGTTCGGTGGACCGAAAGGAGAATCCAAATGACACAGAGTTGCGGAACATTCCTGTTTGAATATAAGATAACACTGCCCTGGTCAAGTGTGTCAATTATTGTGCACCCCTCCAATGACAATAATTTCACTTTTGCTTAGAAGCAACATTATTAACCCTTTGCGCTCGAATGGAGACTCTGAGGCAGCACTAAAATTGTTACAGCACGTTCCAAAATCATTTTTATGTTATAAGAAAATAGATTTCAGAAATGATTAAAAGTGTTGTTTCATTAATTACAAGATTCAATTACATGTGCATAAAATACATTTTGTTACACAAAATGGAAATGCCATACGTTAGAAAAGTTATTTTAGAATTACAGTTAAAATGGCTTCGAGTACAAAGGGTTAACCCTATGCACTCCGTTGTTTCCGCTCAGGGGACACCGTAATTCTAGTATATGACTAAACATTAAAGTTTACTAGCGATTTGCAACTATTCCTCGATGTCTACAATTTCATATAAATCGAATATTATAATAATAATATTATATATACATATATACATAGGTAACGTATACTATATAACAATATAAATGTTCATAAGCGCTGGTAGGTAACATCCATAATGACGCGGAGTGTAAAGGGTTAAATTAAAGCTATTGAATTTGTCCAATAAAATTGTGTGCTCAGAAGATGACACACACAGTCTACAAAAGGGTAATTGACACCCCCTATTATGAAACACCGTTCAATTGTGACCCCTATTTGAAACAGAGACACAAATAGACCAATTAGCTAGTGATAAATACTGTTATTTAACCCCTTGCCGTATTTTGACGAATCTGGCACTTTACCGACGGGTTATTCGACCGTGAAGTTTTTTATATTTTTATAATATTAGCATTAATTAATATTTAGTCCTATTATCTATTTTACTTATTTTATTCACCACGAAAGGTATCTAATATTTTTTAAATTATACAAAAATACCTCGGTAACAGATAGCAAATTAATGATTGTCATAACTGATTAATAGATTGTCGATTGGAGTAAAAAGCCGATTTATAGGCTACCGGTCGGTAAAGTGTTAAGTATAAATGTTATTTCGTTCTTTTAAGCCGGAATAAAATTCTGTCCATTTAAGTAAATGCAGAGAAACGCAACTTTACTTCTAAGAAATTATTACAGTAGAAAATGTGATCATTCTTGCAACTATGAAGAAAATAGTACGGTAAGGGGTTAACAATCGATTTCGTGAAAGAACGCCTATTCAAATACGGGCGTTTCTACGTAAAAGCATACTGTTTTCATTGCTCCAATTGATGGAACACTTGACATCTGTGATCCACATTCGTACCTATTGTGAAACGGTAATATCAAACGGGAACTTATGACATTTCAGGAGAACGTATTCGTCGCTTACGTTATTACGCAACGTTCGCGTCGATCGCCGCGGAACGTACTTCACGATAATAGCACGAATCGTATCTGCTCGGACGGATCGCCGTTGTACGTCGTTTCGCATATTCGCAATCACGGTGCGTTTCATCGATTCCATTCTTCCGTTTCGCGTTAATCTTTTGCCCCGCGAACCGTGCTTGTTAGACGCCGGGTATACCATTGTCACGTCGCGTTTCGTCGTCGTCCCCATATTTCCATAAATAACGACCCCCGGTAGCAGAGCCGGGGGGAAACAAAAGCCGAGAAAAAAGGAGGAATCCCGGTCGAAAGTTTTCCCATTCCCCCGGCGGCTCTCATACCTATATTTTTTAACGCAGATGCAGTTACCAAGTCGGCGATGTTCTTCTTCGCTGCAACATCGCTGCTGGTGGTGGCCGAAGTTTGTTACTTCACTGCCCACGTTACTCACCCGCGACACAGACTCTGCGTCTTTGTCGCCGGCGTGGTCTTCATAGTTTCCGGTGAGTAATAAACTGTACCAGCGTTATATACGGGCCGCGCGCGCGCGCTTTTGCGTACGCCTATACGGCGAAAGAAGCCGCCGTGCTCGCTGTGTATGGGGGAGAGAGAGAGAGAGAGAGAGATTCACGGTGGTGTCGGGCTGCCCGTGATTCCGGGCGAACGATCGGGATGAAATTTGTGTTGCCGGGCAAGCAACCACCGTAAAAAGAAAGCCGAACCGAATCGTTTGCGAAAGTTCGACCGTGCCACGGCCCCGCCCACCTTCGCGCGCCGGTTACTTTAAAGAAGCCATTAAAGACTTAACAAGTTTCATTTAGTGCCCCGGCTCGGCCGCGGATAATTCAGTTTATCCTCGCCGCGACGATGGAAACTCATTTGTTGACGCAAACAGCTTAATGTGTAATTTCATTTCCGAACTCATCGGAACTTCCGCGGTTTCATATTTTCCGCCGCGATTCGACGGCCGTATCGAGCTCCGCTGCTTTTATTTCATCTCTGAATTGTTCTTGGCGATAATTAATTATTTACTTCGGCTGATAAAGCGACGGGAGCTTTCCAGAAGCGTTCCAAGTCCCGCGGCCGATTTATTATGTTTATGATCGCGGGCGGACTGTGGAAATTTATGCGCTTTTTAAAATGATTAATATTCTCGGATCGATGCTATATTAAATAACCAGTTAAAGAGAAAATATTTTTACGTCGTTTCTATCGCAAATATTCTTTTATCCTTGAAAGAAAGACTTCTTTTAGGTTTTGCGAGATTGTAAAAACATATCTTAGAGAAGAAAAGATGCGAATAAAAATGATCGCAGATTTAAAACAATACGAAAGAGCGAAACATTCGCTGAACGTGTGAGGATTAAATATTAAATCCACGGTTTACGATTTGCCGACAGTACCTAATGAAAATTTTATGCTGATGCAGCCCCCGGAAGTTTTAATACCGCAAACATGTCCGAGGCAACGCTGTACCGAGCGTGTCCAGATTCTGCTCGATTTAATTTTTGAGTTGCTGGGAATCGAGAAAAATTCGTATTTCATGAAGTCGAATGGCTTTTGCCCCGTTCGTGTCGAACCGCGTGCGCGCGCGCTGCAGAACGGCTGTATGGAAAAGGGGCGGATTAAAGTTTAAACAATCGCATTACGGTCGGCCAATCGATTGTTATTATATCGGTCAGTCAGCGTGAAATTGTCGCCGGACCTGCGGCGGAGAGATAAGGCTCTCGGGTTATTAAATCGGTTTCCCTTTCAGGTTTGTTAATGCTGGTGGGAATGGTGATGTACATATCTGTGTTCAAAGCTGAAGTTGGTAGTAAACTTAGACCGAGGTCGTCGTTTCAGGTCAGTCAAATGTGCCTATCTAGACGTTTCGATATTTTTGTTAATCTGTCGAGTCCCGCGAAAGGCGTCGCGATATTAAAAATCTCATAAATCGATCGGCTTTATTCAAATGTTAATTATTCCACCCCAATCACTGTCTAAAATCTATACTACTGAATTTCTCAAAATTAATATTACTTTTCGCAAATTTATAAATTCAATATAAAGTAGAATATAAATTTTATTTAACGAGAAATATAATTATCAAAGAATTAAAATTCATAAAGTACTAGACTGCGAGCTTTGTGCAACTTTTTGTGGAAATAGACGAAATAGAAAAGAGCAAAATGATTAAGTCAATTTGAGATTACCATTCATTTTAATTGTTTCAGAATTAAAGAGAAAATAAATATGTAATTTATCGCAAGTTATTTTAAAATCAAAACGAGCTGTTTTAAAGAAATTATAAAAGTTCAGCGAAAATATACATTTAAAAGCAATATGAAATTGCATGTAACTACACTGTAACAAAAAACAAAATTCGAAGCAATGAAAGGATTTTTTTCAATTCATTAAAATATAATCTCCAGTTTCATGTAACCGATGCGGAACATTTTTGTTTCATCTATTTTTGAAAAATCGCGCCGATCGACCGCGACAAGAACTTCTCGCGGGACTCGACGGATCGTTTTCGGCCAAGCAATAAATTTCGATATCGATTTCTCGTAACGTTGCTCAGTTCCAACGTTAGCCGACGGTGAATCACGATCGAAAAAATAAAAAACCGGATTCACTGAATTTAATATTTTCTACGGTGGCGCGGATATTGCATCTTATCTGTATCGCGCTTGTACGAATGAATATCTTCGTAGCAATCTTGCGATTTCAGGGACCACCCTTTACCTACAGGTACGGATTCTCATTTCTGCTGTACGTGAGTGGCTTCATCACGACCGAGCTAGCTGGCACTTACGCCATATTCTTGTACATTTCTTGGCACCAGAGAGAACTGGTGCGACGAGATTCCAGGAGGAAAAATTACGGGGTTGGTAGTATTAGCTTCTTTTCCACGGCTTCCGCGGGAACCCCCCCCGCCTCCTCCTCCCCCGCCGCCGCCCTAAACTCGCGGGATCGGAACTTGGACAGAATTAACATCCGCTTAAGAATGACCATTACGCGAATTGGAAATCGTTAGCCTTTATTTGGCGGAGTATCAAAGCGGCGTAACTGCAATAATCTCCGGCGGCGGAACCGAATTCTTGCCGGGACCGGAATTTCATTCAACGGTGACAAACTGGCCGGGCCGAACTTTTCGCCGGACATTGTTCCGAACTTCTGAATGTTTCATCGAAAATGTTATTTTATGTTTCGAAACGCGGGAGCGGACATGTATTTTTTAAAACAACGATTCTTCCACTTGTGGCGTCGCGAAATTCTTCAATTCTTTACCTGATGCAATGAGATAATATGTACAGATATTTAAATAATAAATAATTATTATTTAGAACATAGAAAAAATAAGCAAACTGCAAGATGGTGATTGCTTAATAATATTTAAATTAAACGAGAAAAGTTTTTTAATGTTTTAATAATAATCCTACCACTTGTTGCGTTATGATATTCTTAAATTCTCAACAATAATTCTGTGTTCGACAAGAAATATTGCTTCTGAAAATCTGATAAGTTCTTTATATATTTATAAAAATCGAATGGAAAGATGTTAAAATTATCAAAACAATTGATAACGAGGTTATTTGGTGAAAGTAAAAGTAAAACAGAAAATAATAAAAAATCACTTATAAAGGATGAATCATTTAACTCTTTCACGTTTACAACATTTTACAATCCGTACTGTACAAGGAAAATTAAGCTGATAAATTACAGCATATTGACCAACGATACAATAATTAATAAACAGAGAATTATTAATTTTCATTCGAACGATATCGTAAATTTGCACATTATCTGCGTCAATTAATTCTTTGAACAACTCCGCTGTTTATTTCATCAGTATTCACGTCGAAATTACATTTCGTTACATTTATGTCACTGTTCCATGCTTTTAGGAACCATAATTTTCACTGTCAAAATCGTACCAAAAAAGTAATCAACTTAATTACAGATGATAAAGAATATTTTGTTCGAAACGTTCGAATATTTGCGAGCGATATTAAACATCGTCGATTAAGTATCTCAATTAATGTGTACAAATTGAAGCAATTAGGTCAGCCGTACATGCACGCGTCTCGGCGGACACGCGATCGCCGAATATCAATACGCGAGTGATCCGAGTGGAACACGATGGTTAAGTGGGGACAAATATTTCTTTCAGTATAATTATCTTTTTGTTGACTGTCGCATAATGTTGCAGGCTCTTTGTATAAATTTCTACGGAAATTTCTACAATAATTGTAAAATAATATTGGTAATCGAGACGTAGAATTAACGTTCATTTTTAAAAGACCGTTTTATAGTTTACAGTCTCTCAAACATAAATCTATTTTATTCGAATATAATTAGATTTATGTTTCAGAGACTGTAATCTGTAAGAAGGTCCTTTAATAATGAATTATATTCGAATAAAAACGTTCAAATAATATTAAGTCTACCGAAAAATTCTATCTCTTTTTAAAAAGAAAGTAAACAATAAATTTTGAATACACCTAAGTTTTATTTTATTATTATAGTAATTTAATATAATCGTAATTTATACCCAATTGCCAGCATGATGACAAGGTTTATAAATATCATTTTTAAGAAATTTATGTCGCAAATAAAATGGCATTAACTGACATAATTCCCCAGTAAACTTAAAATATATATAACCTGACATTAGCTGACATAATTTTCCGGTAAACCTAAAATACCTAAAATGACTAACAGACATAATTTTTTCGGTAAACCTAAAATATACACACACCGATAATTCGAAACTTTTCCGCCGGCGAACTTTTCATTTGTATTCGGAGAAGTTTCCCCTAAGAGATTTATCTTTTTCTTTTTTAATAATTCGCCGGGGCTCGTCAGTGACGCGGGTTCGCGGATATCCCGGGATTCCGGTGAAAGTTTTCAAGGGAAGATAAGTTGGCCGGCGCAAAAATTTCCCGTTGCAATCTGGGGTTTCCCAGGGCTGAAATAAAACCCCTACGTAAATAAACTTCCGGCTTAGTCGAGTATCCAGGTGGTTAAAGTCTACCGCGCGTACGATGTGCAAATTTGAACGTGAAGTTTACCTTTACATTCCGAAAGTTTACGGACCGGCGAGCTTCTTCGCGGCAACTTCTGTCATTCCCGAGTGTTACAGGCAATATGCCGCGGCAATTACGCCCCTTAAAATTCATTTACCATCGAGATATGCTTTAACGGTCCTCCGAGCAATTAAATATAACAGAACGCGCGAGCGTATGCCGTAAAAAGTCAGAAATACCTGGTTTGGTTTAATAAATTACCTGGAATGACGATAGAACTATATTATACATATATATGTTCTTTATGGAACTATGTAATTGGTAATGATAAAATGCAAGTTTTTATAGATTGGTCGTGTTTAGAGATTTGTATATTATATAAAAATTAGTATAGCGATAAGAATTAATAAGATTTGCAGTTTATTATACAGATAATATTCTTATGAGTAATATCTTCTATTTATTTTATTTTGGTGTTCATAAGATAATAGATAATAACAGAAATTTATAGAAGGATGCAATAATAGTGATGAATGTACTATATTTTTATTTAAATTCATTCTAGAAACAGAATCTAGTTAAAAGAAATATTAATATTTGTCTTGTGACTTAAAAGATTCATTATCTGAAGAATATATTACACTTTTATAAAAATTCATTATAAAAGAAAATTTAATATTGCTTGTAAAATACTCCCGTCAACGAAATTAATGCTACCGTCAATAAAACATCCTACGATCATAGTTTACATAATCATCAAGTATTGACGTAGACATCAGTTCTTTTATGTACATAAATTCATTGTAAAGATAGAAAATACCTAAATAAAAGAAAATATAGAAATTCGTCTTTCATTTTAAATGATCTACAATATAATATTTTAAAAATTATTCCTCTCACGAAATTAATATTCTTACAACAATCTAAAAAATTAGAAATTTAGACAAAGACCATTAATAATGGTAAATAACTACATTTCTATATAAATTTAGTTTAGAAAGTGAAAACACTTAAATTAGTGGAAATACAATATTAAAGAGTAAATTATTGCGTGGAAAGAATTCCTTTTAACGAATTTAATATTACTGTTCCTAAAATATCAAAATAAAAATTTATCTAAAAATACATATAGGCTATAAAATTCACTATAAAATCGCAAAATATGAAAATAAAAGAAACTAATCAGTAATCACTAATTACGACTAAAAAGTAACCTAGTACGTATAAAAAGTAATGTAATACGTCTAAAGAGTAACCTAATGCATCTGAAAAGTAACCTAATGCATCTGAAAAGTAACCTAATGCATCTAAAAAGTGATCTAATGCGTTTAAAAATTAACCTAATACATCTAAAAAAAATGTTTGAAAATGGACCGACTTAGTTGTCCGGTAGTAATGCAATTCATGGACCGAGAAGTTCCGCGGCGGCATTTTCAAAATAATTATTCAATAGCTCTTGGTAGCTCGGAACAAGAAACGGTAAGATTATTCTGTCCAAGTTCCCGGGGTCTGTTTAATTAACTTTTTACCGGGGAGCCCTCGTCTGCATACATGTTACCGAGCAGAGGGTAGCGTCGCAGCAGCAGCAGCAGCAGCAGCACGGGTTTGGCCAACGTTAAGTAAATTCCTCGTAGCCCGGCGAATTACCATCAAGCAACTAGACTTAAATTGCATTTAACTGGTAAACAGACACCGGATGAAAACGAAACGCGAAGTAGAAACGAGTGTTAGCTCTCGGTCTCCAAGCACTCGAGATCTCATTCGCGCAATGCCATCGCCACTCCGAAACAAGTGACACTCATGACTTCTCCGTCCCCCAGGTGGTTTTCACCCCGCGCATCCCGAGGATTTAAAGCATCGGCCCCGCTTTGAGACGGACTTTGACACTTTGATACTTTGATACTCTCAAAACCCGCGATGCTCGAACTCGTGGGAGTACACGTACATATATATATATATAGAGAGAGAGGGAGACTCGATTTCGTTGCGTTGCTCCGGGGACCGAGAACGAGAATCGGGAACGAAGCTCTGAATGCGCAACAGAAATTTTTCTGCTCGAAAAGCGGGACAGATTAATATCTTTTAGAAATGTTGCTGGCGCCCATTCGAGCGTATCTAGAAAATTTAATCGTTGGTTTCACGCTAAATGGAACTTTTTCTTTTGAGTGTAAAGTGGGGAAATTCTTTAACTTGTATATATTTATAACTGATAAACTATTTATCATGTTAATATTTTTGTATTTTAAAGAGGCTGTAAAAAGGGTATAGAATATTTTTATCTAGTATGCAACTCTGTAAAAATGTATTTTTAACAAGATTCTTTTATTTGTCAATATCTCTATCTGATACATTCTATTAAAGAGATACAGTAAATATTATTTTTAAATTATTAAATATTCTATATTAAGAATAAAGTGTAAGTAATTATAAATTCTAAATGTAAGTAAAAACATATTAATTAATTTGTTTGCATTCAGTTTTCTCTGATGAATTTTCGATGAATTTCATTTTTTTCTATGAGAGAAACTGGAAATAAAATAATATATTAATTTTGTTTTCTCATGCACAGTTTCGCGGAAAATGAAAATAAAAATTTAATTCAACAGCGGAAAGATATTTAATCGATTTAGAATCTTGATATTTCGAAAGTGTGATTTCTACTCTATTTACGTCACACCATTATTCGAAAGGATTAGAATAAACCCATTAATGAAACTTACACTTAGATCTTACCTCCGGTGAACTTTCAGTAAATGAATATTCAGTAAGTAAATTCTATAGTGTATCCTATTGAAGATTATGCAGATGAGGGCTCGTCCGTTTTCTTTCGCTTGAATTTATTATTTTCGATAACTTTGTTATCGTGTAGCATATAAGACTTACAGCACTTTTACGACACAGTAATTTTTTAATTAATAGGATAAATAGAATAGCGAATTTTACTTAACTGTAGTAATTGGTATTAATTGTAATAATTTTCGTTCGATATTGATCTGTTCTTTCATCTAATAATATCGTTTTTTTCAGGGAGTGTATCATTTAGACAATCATCACGTGCATCATGCAAATCACTCGAACATTGGTCCCAGTGGGTTCCTCTGCGAGAGGCATCAGAAAAGATACTTCTTCGGCAGGGATTCGGTGGATCACGTCGACTTCGACGAATTCTTGCCACCACCTCCGAATTTGGAGTATCATGATTATTCGAGACAGTTTCCCAGGGATCTCACCACTCAAACGGTGAGTCAATCATTGGAAAAATATTCAAACTCTACCATTTCATTTAAGTTAATCCAAGGAACTAAAACGTTGACGGAATAAAATTTACTAACACTTCATTTATTAAAATTTAGTGATGTTTCAATTATCATAATTCTGTAGCATTTCGTTCAATAAGACCGAACAACATTTAATTTATTAAGATCAAACAACATTTCATTTACTAAGATCAAACAACATTTCATTTATTAAAATTAAGCAATATTTCATTCATTATAATCAAAGAACATTTCATTTATTAAGATTAAGCAATATTTCATTCATTATGATCAAAGAACATTTCATTTATTAAGATTATACAATACTTCATTCATTAAAATGAAGTAAAACTTCCCCGTTTTCAATCAAAGAAAATAGACAAATTCTTCGTGTTATTCTAGCATTATATTGGTTAGAATTTTCCTTGAATTAAATTATTAAAAATTGACTAATAAATTATCGGGACATAGGTTCACAGTCGTTTTTACTTACGGTTTGCAATTTCAATTTTAGGTCAGTACAACGGCTGACGTACTGCAGGAAGAGGAAGAGGAGTATAGCCCAAGTGTTCAGCATGAATTCGTGACTTTCGATCTCGACGGGCCTCTGCCCCCACCGCCCCCGGTTAGGGGTAGCGAATGGGCTTTCGACACGCTAAGGAAAACGACTCCCGTCTGATATACCGTCAGGTATGGAACATTTAACACGTCGATTGCCAGACCATCGTCGAAAAATATTTCCGAAGATCCTTAGCGAAAATGGAAACTGTAAAACCAGATTTTCTACTAAAAATTATTTCGTGCTTTATTTATCGCACTACGATTCTTACTACAATTTATTCTCGTCTAGATATATCATTCTATAAATTAATTTCAAGAAATTTATAAAATGCTGCTTGGCAATCGACGTGATAAACTTTGAAGTAAATTAAATAATTTACGAGCCACCTTCCTTCAATTTTTACATTTTATCAAAAGCTCTACTGTTTTATTTTATCAATTAACGGAGCAGCAAATTATTCTTTCCTTTCCTTCGAATATTCTCATTATTTCAGCATAACGGTCGTTTATTTGCATTTAATTTCTCCCTTTTAATTATCTGATTAAAACAATTACGAAATACAGTGATACGTCTCCGTAAAACGCTTCGGTAGACGCGAGATCGTGCGTACGTTACATCGATCTTTTAATTAAACTTTTTTTCCAACGGCAGACGAACTCGAAAAATCGTTGAACAGTCCGAAGAGCACGATGGTCTACCTTCGGGCTAATCCATAATTAATATAAACACGCGATCTAACTGTGTACCGGACGTGATTAAAGTTAAACTTATGAACGAGACGCTCGGTAGGAACCCCATGAAGTTCAATATTCACTGCTCGTACGTGGTTCGTTCTGCAAGCACGCGAAAGTGTGCTCGCGTAATTGTTTCGCGTAATTCCCGTTGTTGTTTAAGGGCTTCGATAGCACGGTCGTTGTGCCAACAAATACACATCGGGCCGCGCTTCTAATAGAAACAGACAACTCCGAACTACTTGACTTCGCCGTGGGTTCGCGTGGTCTTCGAGAAACTAATTAGGGTACCGAAATAATGAAACTAATTTAGGAGCCTCCGGCGGGGGAAATGAGCCCTTAGTTAGCTAGTCGAAGACAATTAATGGCTGGAACAACAGCACCTTGAACAGATAAATTAAAGAACCGGAGATCGGCGTCGGTGCTCAACGTGGCTTGGTATTCTAATTCATAAATCGAGTTTTTGGTCGCGAATGTACTTCGTCGTCGTGTCGCTGTCCACTTTGATACATTGTTAATAAATAGTTAATGCTATTTCGAGAACATGAAAAATAGAGATAATGGATTCTTTTCGACTAGGTTTGTAAATAAATTACGGTGATAACTAGACTGCAGATTGTATGCATTTATAGCAATATTGATTAGATGCAACTTGAAATAGCATAAAAATTAAATGCATTTTAAAACGTTATTGTATTATTTTAAATCTATCAATATGGTTAAAGGAAGAGTGAATTTTTGCAATTGGTGCAGACAATATTTATTTTATATAAACATCCACAGTAAGAGAATAATGAATATAAATTGAAATATTATAAAAATAATTGTTCTATAAGGTGCATAATATAGGAACTTCATAATTTTGTTACTTGTTAATATGTAGCACATTATCAATATACTCAAACTACCTAGAAGATTATAAGTTAACATAGTTGATTAATATACTAAAAAATTTCGTTCATAATTCATTTATGTGCTTAAAGGAATGTTGTCTTTGCCATAACGAAATCAGATTCTATACAGAAATTCGCAAACAGTTAATAGACATTTTATCAGCGCGCAGAAATATGATCGAATAAACCTGAATAACTCGTTAGCACGGTACCATCGAACTTTATAATCACAGTTGCCGTACAAAGCAACTTTCTAACACACCATTAATAATATTAACGATTTTTACTCGGGATCGACCGACCAGTCACAGTTAATAGACTCCGAGCGAATATTACGAAAGCGGCGAAACAAAGTCGGCTAAAAATCGATAGCTCGTTAAGACGATCAAAACAAACGAACTTTCATAATCACGTCGTCGAAGGGAATTTCTAAAATGAATTTTCCTAGATACGAAGACGTTTCGACAGGCATTTTTTCGTGGCGCGGTTGTTTTATTTCGTTACTAATCAACCCCTTTCAGCTTCGCGATCGATCGCAGCGCGGATCAGCGGCGACGGAGCGTTCGTCGTCGAAGCGTTGTCGGCCGACGGGACTAAAAAATGAATACACTTCTCGATTTCTTGCACAGATACGCGCGGCTGGTGCAAAGCGTCGAAAGCGACGAAGAGGACGAGGCGGAGACCGAGGAGGACCACGATATAGCCGGCGATTAAACAGATCGACTCCGGCCTTTTTTAATGAGAGACCTTGCCCCCCGCGCGAATCGCAAATATTTCATCGCGGGCCCGCACAAACGCAAAGGCGCGCAGAGAAGAGTGAGACGCTTTTGACGCGCGGAGACGGCCCCGGGGATCGATCGTCGGATTATCGAATCTCGGTTTTAATAACCATCCTATCGCTGTCCCCGAGAGAACTGTTCTCGCGACAGACAGCTCCGTGTTCCTCGAGAAATCGGAGCCGCGAGTGTGACAGAGACGCTGCAATTACCGCGCGGGAACTAGTGGTGCGAAGTGCGGCGTTATCGTTCGATTGGTGCACCGTCGACGACCTTCGTTCGATTTGTCGACGAATATTTTCAGCGACGAGACGTTCCCCCGGTTGACGAAGGTCGGAGAGAACGCGTCCCGCCACTGCCAGCCTAGATCGTAGATCGTCAACGCGATCCGTCCTATCGATAGGACACGGATCAAATGCGTATTCCACGGACGAGAAACGAAAAGTGTTCGTAGAGGAAACTCGATCGAGTTATTCGATCATTGTCAAATTAAAGGCATTTTGAGGAGTCCCGACTTTGCGGACGATGCCGCGTTCGTTTGCGAAACGGATCGTTCCAGCTGATCCGGAACATTTCTATTATGAAACTGTGAATTTATATGCTGAATAAAATTTGCCTTCATTGTAACGAACCGGAGTTGGCCATTATTCGGAGTGTTCCGAATAAATATTTGTCTAAGGTAATTGTCCGGGTGAATTCATTTTCGTCGAACGTTTTATTCGAATAATTCATTGTTACTCGTTATTCCATATATTTACCATAATTATTACTCGAATAATTCTTTGTTCGAAGAAGCAACGTAGAAGAAATAAATCGATAAAATAACACTTTATATTCTATCATTTTTATTCAAGTCAATTACATTCCCTATAAATATTTGAATAAATTCTTATTCGAATAAAATTTGATTTGGATAAATTCGTATCTAATTGAGAATTCATCCGACAGTGCCAAATTTTACCCAACACTGTAACGAAAGGCATAATTGTTCAATTGTATTTATAACTGTATAAAATCCACAGTCTACCTTACAAACAAATTTGGCAACGTTCAAATTGTTTCAAGTATAACAGAGATTTTCTAAGGCTATTGCAATGATCGTATACATTAATCGTCGACGCAACAATCATTTTCACAGTCGTTTGTACAACATTCGTTGCTAGAGCATCGAAAGACTGCCAGAACTGAAACAAAAATTGAGACTGCGAATCGACGAATCTGTAATCGCGTAAACACTGTTGTATCTAGTGTAGATAATTGTCCGTTTAACATTTTAATCTCAATTCTACGGGGATCAAGAACATCGGAAACATCGTTTTACAAAGTATACAAGTTCTTCCGCGGTTATGGTGTCTACAGGATTCAGATTAAAATGAGCATGAACTTTTCTCGGAGACTGCACCGTTGTCCAGCGTCGAATTGTCCCGTTTGTAACACGGCACTGTACTAATTCATCGCACTCGGGATCAGCTGGCGCGGCAACGAATCATCCAATTAAGAAAGGAAGCGTCCAAATTAAGAGGGAAGCGTCGAAATTGAAAAAAAGAAGAAAGGAATTGCGATTGATTTCGAGGTCTAGGGATTTAACGATCTATTGTATAACTGTATCATGAACGTGTTCATAGTCGAGAACTGGTTAAAACGAAGTTTTATCGTGTTTCGGTGTACAGAGAGCATGTGGAAGCTACCGATGTTACGAATGAGAATTTTTAACTGGTGACAACTAGTCGATAAGGTTTTTTACTGTAGTCAATTTTCCACTGAGGGTTTCGCCGCTCAAACGTTTCTCGGCCGGCTTATCGGCCGATGACAAA
Source organism: Augochlora pura (assembly GCF_028453695.1). Taxonomy (NCBI): domain Eukaryota; kingdom Metazoa; phylum Arthropoda; class Insecta; order Hymenoptera; family Halictidae; genus Augochlora; species Augochlora pura. The sequence goes on along the minus strand of NC_135775.1, from coordinate 19,357,205 downwards.
TGAAAGTTACGATGTTCGTCGATCAATCGTCAGTCAATCTAATAACAGTAAGCTCGGACGTTTTCATGGGGAACTCTGATTAAACGCTGTGTACATAGAGGAGGAGGCTGGATATCTTCGTTATTAAATTTCGAACCGTGATACGGGGATCGCGTGTTGATCATACTTTTACTCTCCTGTTGAATATTGTTAACGACATTTTTTACTCTGACAGCCGTGCGTCGTGTTGCGAACGGAAGCATCTTTTGTGACAATATATACGTGTATATGTAGAATGGTAACCGTGTCGAGTGCCATTTTTTGAGGCTACCATTGTTAAGAATAAATTCCAAATACACTTGGATTCCATTCAAACGATTTCGAAATAAGAAAATGTTGTTTAAAGCGTTTCTCGTATTGTTTTCCTTTTTACCGTTCGGCATGTATACCGTGTGGGAGACGATTCATTTTCCATAGAACTATCGATCGTTTCTTATGACTGATAACATTGAAGCCACGTGACCGAGGTATTCGACTGAATTCTACGGAGATCACCTGTAAATAATTGCGATTACTGCGATGGAATTTACCGTGGACTAATGTGCGACGAGAAAGTTTGTTTTGTATTATACATACATATATATATATATTTGTAACGCTCAAAATTATAATGATAATGTTACGATGCCAGGTGTTCGTTGTAGTCATCGAACGTGAGTTGACTTTTCCTCGACGGGGTTCGAAAGAAACGGATTAATGTAATGAATATAATAATATATATTCGGCCTCGGACTAGAGAGAGAGAGAGATATCGGACGTTTGGCGAAACGTTGGCATTGTTTATAAAAATAATCCATGTTCATTAGCGTACAATTGAAGTTTATTGTTTATGTATTCGATGGTGATAAGCTTGTCCCAACTTTACAATTTGTACAATAAAGTTTCTCCGAAATGAACGGCGCTGATTTCGATCGCTCCTATTTTATTTATACTATTGAGAAAGTCTAAGAGAAGAAAGGTGTTTTCCAGTTTTATTATAGACCTATTCGTTTAACCTAATCTAGGCCATTCGACGCTTTTGTAACTACTTTATCAGTCGTAAATCATTGCAATTAAAAAGTTCAATTATAGGAAGATCAATTATATGTTTTGAATCATAGTATAATTTGAATCATTAGATATGTTAATAATGTTTGGATATTTTGATTATTACCTATCCTGTTTGCGTGACCATAGATATTTGTTATTTTATTTCTATGGTTATTAATCGTTGATATTCTATTTGATAAATTGTATATCACTCTAGTTGTATTTTTCTGAGCCTAGACAATTGATCACAGACGATTCTTATTCTCTAACAATTTTTATATTACTTGTATTACTATAGACAATGTCTGTTCTACTTTTTTGACCAAAGGCACTTTATATACTTGCTGTCTGACTATATACAATTTCTATTCTACTTGTCTGATCACGAACCAGGTTTCTACTGTATTTTTCTGGTAATTATCATAGATAATTTTTGTTCTTCTCGTCTGACCAAAAAGAATCGCTATTAAGTTTGTCTGGCTACAAACAACTCTTATTCTACTTGTCCGACCATTCGTTCCTATACTACTTTATCGAGCTCAGGTAAAGCTGATTTAATATTCCTGATCTCAGTTAACCCTCCGATGGCCGACAACTTTTTCAACGGTCAAAGCCCGACAAGGCCCCCAGGGACCTTCTCTATTAATAAAATCTAGATGATAATGCAGTTTATGAAACCATAAAGGAGGTATATTTACTATCTTATTTATAGATATAAATAATACAGTTTATATAATCATAAACGAATTATAAATATCTTATTTATAGATATAAATATATTTCAAATTTTGAAATCCAAATCCAACTATATACCAATTCATTTACCCTGTCAAATCTTTTTCTATTTACGATACAAACTATTCGCTAATATTAATATTATCACTGATTAAAATCGGCTTTTAATATGAAAAAAGAAAAGCAGCTGCTTGGCTAGCCTCTTTTCCATAAGTCAGTAAACGAGGAGCAAGATTCGACTTGTCTCAAGGGAAGATTATTTTTGTCGTTTCTGTTCTTGTCCTGCAACCTTAATAATTCGAAACGCAGTTATATACGTCACATGACTTTGACAAGGTAACTCGAGGAGCAGGATTTGTTTACTAGTCATTCTGTCGAAGGAGTGGGGCCAAGGAGACCGCAGTTCGCGTCGTAGTCTCCTTGCGAACGCGTCACAACAACGTCCTACGTCTCGACAATTCGACGAGCTGAAAGGTAACAAACTTTACCATATAGTACCTTGCAAATGTTACTTTAGTTTTCCAAATAGACAACTTACAAAACGATCTAAATTATTTTCGTAACAACTCAATATCACAGACACTACAGATATTGTATGCAATGCTTTTCTGTGTACTGAAAAGTTTGTAAAATTGACTTTTTAAACATCCATTTGCAAGAAAAAATATATACAAAACTATTGCTCTGTACCATCAGTAAGTATGTAAGTAGTGAAAGTAATTGCTCAATTGATCATGAAAGTAATTATATTTTTTTGATATATTTCTGTATAGTATTTACATCACTCTAATATTTGCACTCTTATTGCCACCTCTTCCATATTTATTACAACGGAAATAATATTCAGCACTCGTAGTAGAAATGTAATATGCTGAATATTCGCTCCTTGCTAACGTGTTTTTTGTGAACTATCGATAACGCTGAATGCGATACGAAATGATAAGGGGACTCTAGAACTCCCCAAAACTAACACAGAAAATCCCATAAGATACAATGTCTGTACTAGTCCTAAGTCTGCGCCTTTGTTTTTTGGCAATGTCGGTACTTCAGAACATCTAATAGGAAACCCCAATCGATGTTTAATTTACCGTAATACCTCCTATATGATAGTAAATTGGGTATCAGATTTAATTCTTTACCTTGTCTGCAATATAACCTTTTAAGTCGTCGATCGACGGCTAGTGAACATTCGTTGGTATCGCAGAAAATTTTAAGCACAGACGAAGTATAGGAATAGATTCATCAGTATACCAAGTTCCATCACGGACAAGATATGATATCGATATTTGAAATCGTGCGATAAGTCGTCTATGACAGCGATGGCAGCGGTTCTGACCATGCTGCACCCCTCAAGGAGATTATTTGTGATGGCTATCGGATGGCACCACCATCCGTTGTATCGAATTTTGGCGAACTTGGGTACAGTCATTTTCTACTAGGCTAACATTGCTCCAGTAAATATTGCTTTAAAGAAAAACGAAAGTTTAATCGGACATATTCGTTTAACCCCTTGCCGTGCTATTTTCTTTATAGTTTAGCAATGATTAGAAGTTCCTCGATTGAAATAATTTTAAAAAACACGATTGATGTATATAGTGTGTCTATATTCGCTTGATTTTATAAATTATCAACTTCACGAATTTGATGGAATTAGGAAAAGCCAAATGGCTAATAAAATTAACAGATTATTGCTATAAATCTCTGTCACGAGTCAAACTCGTTAAAGTATTCCAAGCGGTTGATATCGTTACGTTAAGTTTAATCAAAAGTATTACATTTACATATAAAACGTGATCTAAACTAATAAATATGAAATTTCCGCTATTTTTGTGCATTTTGCAACAGAATCTTTTAGAATTAATTAAATATTAACCTATTTACGCAATTACATACAGATGATCCGATCGTGATATAACGTAAAAAATCGTTAAAAGTAATGTAAAAAATCGTAAAAATTAATGTAAAAAGATGTGTCTCGCAACTGTACACGAAATATATCTTTTGCTTTCTAGGTTTGATTAACGTTCGTTAAATGGAAGTGGCGTCACTGTCAAATGTGTATTTACGCTTCATGTTCTATCTTTTCCAGCAAATTCATTTGAGAAATTTAATCAGTGCAATGCAGCTATGGTTTCAGTCAGTTTCGCTGCAAATTAAGATTGCACATTTACTCTAAGGTAGATACGAGTTAAATCGAAAGTGCCGATGTCATGAGATAACGTTGTTTCACTTCGTAAAAAAACAAACAAAAATTCTCGAGACGTATAATTATAATATATTATCTGTTTTTGGAAATGTTGTTTAGTTTGAAAGAATTTTATTATATAATTTTCGAATATTCTAATCGAGTGCATAAAATGTAACATATCTTCACGAATTAATTAATTAACGCTGAATTATTTCTACGGTCATTGATAAAGTTTCAGAAATTAGGGATTCGTTACATTTATTGTTAAATATCAGTTATCCTGTTCACGATAAATATATTATTATCGTTGATTACTGACCAGATCGAATAAATTAGAAAGATAAAACCTTCCCACGCGCTCATATATAAAATAACATTGTTTGACGCATAGTCTGGGTCTGGATCAATTTTATCAAATATCAAAATAACAGCTTAAATTCATCATGAACGCAGGAGCATGTAATTTAACGAATAGGACGGAACTTTAATTATTATAATTTAGTTAAATGAATTTCGTAAATTACTTGAAATTCCCTCATTTCATCAAATCAGGGATAGTATTCATTTAAATAATTCAACAATATCGGAGACGATTACAGTTCACAATTTTTAACATTTTTTATTCATGAATATTTTGTTACTTCACATGAGTGAGCAATATTTACAATAATATTACATTTTTCAGTACTGTATTATTTTGTAGCTTCTGTTAACATGTCTTCCAAGTGAATAGCTTGATGTTACTAATGTTTCCAGTATTAGTAATGAAATAAGAATACAGGTCGAAAGGTTATGTATGATCATTATTTTACTATGTTCTGTCATAATCTCATCGATCGCGGTTTTACGCTTGCGGCGACTACGTACGAGCACGTGGCCGACGCGATCACTTGTCACTAAACGCATTCTCAAGCCATAGCCACTAGATAGCACCGGCTTACAGCAATACCAGATAAATATATAATGCGTGAAACATGTTCATTAATAATTCGCTGTAATATCTAATGATCATTATCTGCAAGTGTGATTATACCATATGCATTAATCGCGGTGTTAACCGGCCACAAATTCAAATATATATATATATATATATATATATATATATATGTGTGTGGCACAGTTAAATTGCGTTGTCGCGTCAAGCGAGGCTCAAGTGTAATTTTATAGGTTCGTAATTAACATTACGTCCCCTGTCTATTAATGTAGCACTTTGCACGCGTTGTGTCGCACAGTTATAATCCCCCTATGTTCTTCGCGTCGCTTAAATTGAAATTCCACAACCGGCGGATATATTTATATTATTTCGGCCGCGCCGTAAACAAATTCTCGTATTTTACAGAAAATCTCTCGTTGATTTTTCATGCCTTTGGCCCTCGTTCCGAAATTTTTGTTGCGAATACATTGAAAATATTCGGCGATACGCAATGTAAAGCTCTGTAAACTACATTTTCATATCGCACGATGCAGTGTGAACAATGTCGTTTCGCTCTTTCGAATTTAATTGTTCCGCGCGTACGTTTTGTGAAACGTTCTATGCGTTAGCTTTGATTGCAAATGTTTTCGAGACATTTGCTTTCGTCATTTTTGTGTTCTTTAAATACTAGTCGGTGTTTGTTAACAAGTGATTGGTAATAAAATTTTCCAATAATATATACAGTATATACATATACAATAATATATACAGTATATACATATACAATAATATATACAGTATATACATATACAATAATATATACAGTACATACATATACAATAATATATATAATAATATTGCATACAGTAAAATAAAGTATTACATATAGTAAAAACATAAGTAACGAAGTATTAAAAATAAAATTTAGGACACTTATGTCTATTAAAATTGAAACTGCAGAACTCTAAACAAGATTTATAAATTTTGCTGCCAAAATTGGATTTATTTCAACCCTGTATCATATATAAAATAATATGCTTGCATAAAAATGGTTATCCAAAAATTTCTTACAAAAATATTTTTATATCAGAAATTGTAGAAGAAAAAATTAGAAACCTGTCATTTCGATCAGTTTGATAGTTCCAGTATTGGAACTATCAAAAGGGAAGGTCAGTTCTCAGACTGGCGCGTATAATGAATTCATAGCGGGATATATGCAGGATAAAAAATTAAAGTAAAGCAAAAGACGTAGAATGGCAGTTATATTGACTCAGAGCAGTAGAATAAGGTGACGTCTATTCAGACGAGCTGTGTGAAACGATGCGATGTCAAGGCGGAGAAGTAAAATGAAATAGTTTTCTGACAGCCACCTATCGCATAAGCGAGTTCCCGTACAGATACACTCCGCATAATTTCAATGTTCTCTCTGTCTATAAATTTCGCAAAATGTTTTCTACTTTCTCGGACGGAAGTCTTTTCAAATCATTTCTTGATTCCATTATCAATCATCTACACCAGCGAAACACTGCTATTAAATATTTGTTTATTTCAATATTTTATTCATTGTATTTTTATTTTATATAATCTATTTATAGTATTTTTATTTTACATATTCTGTTCGTTGTATTTCTATTTTATTTATATATTCTATTCATTGCATTTTTATGTTATATATTCTGTTCATTGTATTTCTATTTTATTTATTCTACGCATCGCTAAAGGTGTCTAATATTTAAAAACTTATATAATAATATTAGAGCTTTCTAACAATTTTCTCTCAATAATAGCTAACAAATTATTAGTTGCCATGACTGGCTATTCACAGACTATCGATCAGAGGAAAAGCCGATCAGCTACCGGTTGGTAAAATATTAATATAAAGTCACGAAACAATTAATGAATACTGAGTAAAGATTGTAGTGTATATATAAAAAATAGATTTTGAAAAATGATAATAAGATTAGCTCTCAGTAAAATTGATCACTGCGAGTACACCTATTATTTCGGAATTTGTCGAAACTGCAGCACAGTACCATTGCTCTCCAAATAAAACGAATTTACGAAGTTGTTAAATTTAGAAACGTTCACGGAGTGTCAAGTTATTAAGGTATCTATTTGCATCGCTTCGTTTGGCTCCCGCACCGCTATAACCATCTTGTGAAATCTTTTTCTAATTTCCAAATTTAACCGAGTAGAAGCTATGTCTGGACGGCGCGGCGGGGCGTGAGAGAACATCTCAACCGTGCTCCATTATCGTACGTTTTGTTATACCAGCTGTATGTGGTCGTACATTACCACGCAGCAAAACGACTGGCCGGCGCGGCGCGGCGCGGTGTGCGGCGTTCGTTGCCATTATAAAGGCGCGCTTAAATGAATTACGCCATCATTATGTTACATTAAAATATAATATTACTGTAACTCGAGAAAATGTTCGTTCGCTCGCGTTCAAAGTCCACCGTAAACTATCTTGTGTGATCGAAGCGAATCAGTGTTATACATATTAATCGAAACCAGTCAGTATTAAACATATAAATCGAAGCGAGTCAGTATTAAACATATCAACCCTTTGCGGTCGTATGACTACTCTCAGCCACCAAAGCAATTTATTTATCCTTTTTCATCTTTTTCATTTTTGCATAAAATTAAAACGTATTATTGTGTTACATATTTCTAAATATTAAAACGATATTAATAAACTTTGTTTTCCTTCTTTTATTATTGTTTTCTTATTCCTGTCCACTGAAAGAAAATTAATTACGACCAGCATGAATCGCGTATAAATTTAATTCGACCTCAAAGGGTTAATAAAAACTTTCGCGAAATGTTCCATTAACTTAGTTCAAACTATTTTTACGTCATCGTTTCGTCAGTTGAATTAGAAAACTGCTTCGTTTGTCAGATGGATCTGCTTTCAATATTCTTCCAACAGGTCGATATTTTGTCGGAAAAACGAAATTGAAATTTTCAGTCGCCTGCGCCTTTGCTGCGACTGCTTCCGGTCGAGATGCGTGTAAAGTGGAGGGCCAGAGGTACATTTCGTCAAAGGACGTTCACTGACCGAATTCTGAACAGTGGATAATTGTCTCTGTAATGTTATATTGCTATTTTGCAGCTTACAATGTAGACGGTTAAAATGCCTGCGCGGAGGCGGATTAATCCTTTGCAATCGCGTCGCGACTCCCAGGCGACGTTGAAAATTGCCAGAGTATTTCTAAAATATTGTCGAGTTATTAAATTTATCTATACTCGATAAATGGTCAAATAGAAAAATCTTTTATAAATGTACACGTTCAATTTTATAAGTACCAAATAGAAACATTAAACGAAATAGAAATACGTAGGTTGAAACAAGTGTCTTCATTTCGGAGTTAAAATAGTCTCGAGCGCAACGGGTTAATACATCTCCGAGGTTTCAGTTTCCTGTAAATTGTTATCTGAGCTAATCCTTTTGTTAAAAATTAGTTGACGCATAGTTTCGCTCATTCTCTCATTATGTAGCAAGAAAATACAGAACGGTTCGTGAACGGGTCACTTTTCACCGTAGTCAAGCGTGCATGTTTACGCTGCGGTGTTGTAATCGATACTACAGTAAATATCGACTAGAAAATAGCGTTGCTAAAACTGTATTTCATCTGCAACGAACAATATTTTACATTGTTATTTATTTCGCTATTAGCTGCAAATTTCGGAAACCAATTTATTTTCAACAAAGGCAAGAGAATGTAAACGTATTGTTCGCGAACGAATCACTATGATTCATAATCATTGTTCAGATTTACGATTTTGTTGACAAATATGAATGAACTGCAGAATTAAAGTAAAATAAAAACTGTTTCCCTTAGTTGTAAAATATATTGTCCACGTACGCGTTAACTTTTATTCGTAATAATTTCAGTGAGTTGAAAATATTACAATAAAAATACTCGATTCATGAAATGTTTTCCTGTGTGCGTTTGATATGTGTTGTGCGTTTGATATACTTATTTTTGTAACAAATGCATAAAATTCGCACTCTGGTAATGACATATATTTTGTTACTTTATACCTCACGATGCATGTATTTCGAATAAATAAGGGGAAACAAAATGTAGACCGTAATTTTGTACGGTTTAAATTCATAAAATCGAAAGCAACATTTCATTCGAAAAGTTCGAGTTAATAAAATATATGGACAAGTGGAAATTGTGATATGAAATTATAACTATATGAAATTAATATGGAATTATAAGACTAAGAATAATATGAAATTAATATAAAATTATAAGAATAAGAATAATACGAAATTAATATGAAACTACAAGAATAAAAATAATACGAATTTAATATGAAATTATAAGAGCAATAATATGAAATTAATATGAAATTGTAAGAGGAATAATAATATAAAGTTAATATCTGTTAACGCACATAGAATCGTAAAAATCCTCGATCGTTAGAACAATTCGCTCATTCCAGCGAGTAAGATAATAACAGAACACGAGGCGACGCAGCTAATAGAAGAGGAATTCGCCAGAAGAAGATGAAGCAAAGTATTAGAATGAGATAAGTTCTCCTTGTACAAGAATTATGTACTCGTGCTTCAAGTATAGAGCAGAGCTGACAAGAAGGCGCCTGGAGCGAACGTACCCTCATTGTTTACGGGCGCCTTCTCGTCAGTTCTTAATAGTATTCAAGTATAAGAGGTTACTTGAGCAAGAATAAAAGAAATTAGTGAATGAGACAGAAACATTGGGTGAACGACGAAGTCCTGTTGCACACTTACAAAAAGTCACTTATAATTCATAAAGTTGAGCTTCCAGAACGTACAATTTATTTGTCATTACTGCAGATCTCTAGGCAAAATAAAAATTATCTAAATTAATTGTAAGAAGTGTAAATTAGATGACAATATCATTTTCGTTTTAAGAATTGTATTGAGTTGGGAATAATGTAATAATATCCTTAAATTCTTCTAACCTTCTTTTAGTTTTGTATTTAATACATTCATTTTTATTATAAATACATAAAATTCACAGTTTAATTACTGTAATACAAACAAATAGATTTAGTTATATTATCGTTATAGAATAATTTATGTAGAAACGTTTACGCATGATTCTCAAGAAAAAGAAAATATACAGGGTGTTCCAAAAGTCATACCAAATCAGAAAATGAGGATTTCTTGGGATACAGGGTGTTCCAAAAGTCATACCAAATCAGAAAATGAGGATTTTTTCGTATCATTTAAAGCAACTTTTTCCTTAACGAAAATATTTTACAAAATTTTGTTTGCGAGTTATTAATGAAAAATAGTGACCAATGAGAAGCAAGTTTGACTGATGCTAAGCGGCGGAGTCAATGAACAATCAGAACCTAACCTCGCGCCAAAAGAGCTCGCCTCTCATTGGTCAGTGTTTTTCGTGAATAATTAATTAACGACGCCTTGGAGACAATTTTTGTAGAGGAAAAAGTTAATTCAAACGACTTCCGGAACCTCCCTCCCCTATTTTTAGAATCTATATATTTCCCTTTTATGTTAATAATTTTAATTGCTTTAAAAAAATTCAAACTCGCTGTCCCAAAACTCGTGTATAGACGCATTTATTTAAATGCAAGAAAACGAATAAATTAACAAGGTTTATCGCCAATTTTCTTTTCTTCTTCCTCTGAGAATTTTTTCAGTCGACGAAGAAGGCTTTTCTAAAATTCTAAATTTAAAAAAATGACGTTGAAAAATGAGGATTTGCCAATCTAGTAATAATAGTCGCTGTTTCGTCAAATCACCGTCGAATAACCTGTCAAACACGTTCACAAGAACGTTCCGGGAAAGCCACAGGAAACGCCGGACATTCCACGCGTTTTCCATTGAAGCCGACTTTATCAAGCATCTAACCAGCAAATTCGATCTGTATCGATACACAGACAAAAAAGGACGAACGATGGAGGGGGGGGGGGGGGCGGTTGTTGACGGTAAACGTGTCACGAACAATCGGTTCGTTCCGTCGATTACAAAGCGATCGAGCATCGGCGAGGAAACAACAGACGGCCCCAAAAATATCGAATTTCTGGAATCGAGGAGGAAAGAAAAAGTTGGAGGGCCCCCGGGGGTCTGTTGAAAATTTTGAACGGAAACGAAAAACCGTGTGCGGGCGGCGAGGCGAGTCGACGCGCTATCGGGGGACAATCGCGCGCGTCGAATCCGATGAAAAGTCATTTTATAAAAGCATGCACGGTGTCAAAGGAAATTTTCACCGATTGGTAATTAGACGAAATCTACTTAACATTTCTTATATTATTTATATTATTTGTTCGGTTCAGTATTATTTGACGAATATTTTAATATTAATACGGAGTCTAAGAAAAGTGACCAATACGATATCTGTCATATTGGAAGATGGACTTTGGTAGTGGAGCGCAAAAAGGACGGCGACGATAACGTTGACGTTGACGATGCAAAAATGGACGAAGCACCGTGAACATCCTAGTTAGATGAAACAATGTATTCTCATAATATTTACAATATAATATATAAAATATAACATATTGTTACATTATAGTAATATTAATTAAAATATGTATTTTATCTTCACCTTAAAGATTACTTAACATTACTTAACATGTCAGCGTACTTACAGATAAATAAAACTGCTAAACTGTAATATAAAAAAAAATAATCCATACAAGATATTATCTACAAGCTTTCTATACTACTGTTTATCAGCTAAAACGTCTATGTTTAGAAAATATTAAAGATCCGATTGCATTACATATATTTAAAGAACCAGATGTAAAATTCGGTATTTAAGGAAACTGTGTTATTTAAATAAAATAAACAGCGTATAAAAGTAGCAATTGCATAAAGGAGATAAAATCAGTGGAGACTAGAAAACCAGAGAAGCGTTAGAACCGTTGCGAAATAAAGGAGTAAGTTAGACGATTTCGGGTGGCGAAATGTTTTCCGCGGCGTTCGGCGTGCGTCTGGCCGCGCGAGGACGCGACAGGCCAGAGGCGCGCCAATAATTCCGGGGCAGCGTTCATCCGCACGTGCACACACGAGGACGCGAGAGGGGCGGCGGTTAGCGGGCATATAACGCGGGCAAACGGCGGATTACGAATGGAGCAGTCTAGATCTGTCATTCAGTTTAATCGTTTCCTATGCACTCCACCATACCCATTGTCGACCGAGCTCTATAATAATTTAATGCCAGATATAATAAGTTACTTGCTGTCTGGCCGACTGCCAGGCTTGCCCTATTCATTCCTCTATGAAAGCTGAAAAGCTCCCGCCGAACAGATGGAGCGTTAACTTATGGACCGTACGCCTCGATGGGTGGCGCGCGGCGTCGCAGAACCCCCCCCCCCTCTCTGGCGCTGCTGCCGCGCTTAAGTGAATTTAAACGTCGTCTGATCTTAATTGGTCAGCCTCTAATTGAGACGGTCATTATAGGCCATTAACGGGAGATCAACGGACATTATCATTTTCCTGGTCGGAAGGGAAACAATAACGTCGATTACGGTTCACGGGGAGAGGATCCCCGACCGGGCTTTGCGCCGCGTTCGCAGGACAACCCGCGTCCGCGATAAGAAACGACAAGATTTTAATGATCGGGAACCGATGAGATATCGCTGCCCGATTCAATGCCCAATGATGGATTCGATTTCGAAATGACACGGTCCGTTTCCATTGTCATGGAATTACCGCTACTTAGCGTTACTTCGTTATAAATGCGTCCGACGATATCCGTTTCCATTCGACGAACGCGCCGGGGGGGAACTTTTCGTTGATTATTGATCGCTACCAGTCGGACGGAGATGGCACTTCGACTTGCGGAACCGATTCCGTTCGTGAGCTACGATTACTGGTCCCCGGACCTTCCCGTATTCGTACTAATCGGTCGGGCTGAACTGTTCCGGTTGCGAAACATTTTTACGATTGTTTTACCGATCAGTTTCTGGTAACCTCTCGCATTAGATTTCTACTCAATTTCCTGGAATTCTTCTGATTATTCTTTTTTATAGCTTTTGTGTGTTTACAGTTTATTATTTGTCCGATAATTTTCTGATAATTTTTTGGATAGCTTCCTGAATTATTTTCTGATAATTCTTCATTTTTTCTGAGAGTTGTTCTCTCAATTTTTCGGATAATTTTTCATTTTTCTAAGAATTGTTCTGTCAACTTTTCGGATATTAAATTTCATATGTCAGTAACCCTTTATAATATAAGAACGAGGGAAGTAATAATGGTGTACAATATTAGAAGTACTTTTCAGTAAACTTTGTAACAATTTCATTTACAGAGTAATCCATCATTTACACATGTGATATCATAATTTTTATTTTCATTCTTCTCCAATCAATATATATATATTTATTAGGTAATGGTCGAGGAAAACTATAGAATATTTATACATAATAAAAGTCGTAAGTGGAACACAAACCAAGTCAAATTTCATCGTGGCTTTAATTGTTTCTAGTGAAATTAAATTTATTATTACCATCACAAGTCAGCGTTGCAACGCAAAACAAAACGAATCTAAAATAATTAAATCATTTGATGTCACGACTTTAAAACAGTCGTCGAATAAATTTATTTATTCGACGATTTAGCGAAACGAATGCAAAACAGCGTCGTGGCTGACTATCGTCAACTACTGACATGCATCGAACAGCTAAAGTTGAAGAGAGTTGACGACAGAGGCTTTGTTCCATTTAACTAGAAGCGTATTGTACCGGGCCGGCTCCTGAAAAGATTAAAACAAACAGCTTACTTCTGCCACAGAGCACATTCGCAGCATCACCGAAGTTGGAAATTGCAGCTTTCATCGTCGCTGGAAAAGCGAACCATAACAAGCTAAGAAACGATTACAATGTCCGCGTGGAAAATGTAAAGGTGTTGTTCGCGATTCTAGACATAACTCCCTTTGAGAATGCCTATTCTCGGAGACACGCCGTTTGAATCAACATCATCCTTCTGGTTTTGTCGACGGTAAAGAACGTGGATGAACATGTCGGATGTTTCGCTGGTAAAAACGACATTAACTATTATGTTGAAATATAAATAATTTCTAATTAAAGTAGGTTGAATCTATAGTTCGTGTTTAGCCACTCTGAGACACCGAGTTTTTACTTTCACAGGATAAATAAGGTTTTAACATAAATAAAATAAAATAATCAATAAAAGTAAATAAGAACAAAGCAAAATAAATGTCAGATAAAAATTGGAAATTATTTAAGGACTCCACGTGATAAATTCTCACCGAGTTATTCTTTATTGTGCCGGTTACTGCGGTTGACCAATTACTGTGCCTCTGGTTCATTTTCAGACATAAATTACTTAATTTTTATCGAGTAAATCGCGTAACATTTTTTAATGGTCGTCTAAAGAAACTAATAGACTAAAAAGGTCTCGTCAGATAAATACAAAGCGAATTATTCCGGTAAACGAACGAAAGGCGTTATCAATTGGTCCGCGTGCACAGTAACCGGCTCGACAAAACCGGGCGCGCGCGGATGTGCCGCGCGGCGCGGCTAGAGGCGACAGGCCGTCAAGGCAGCAGCAAGCGGTCGGCATTTAATACCAAGAATCCGGGAATTTGTCAGCGAGCGTAAGACATTTTAATTACAGCAATTTAAATTCAATAATTTTGGTATTTTGCTCGGGTTGGAGGAAGCTGCGCAGCTGTTCTGCGAATTAGCATACTAAACTTTATCACCGGCAGCCCGACAAAGACGTGCCAAGACGGCTGAACTAATTTCGAAGATAGAATAAAGTTGACGGGGGGGGGGGGGGGGGGGGGGGGGGGGGGGGGGGGGGAGGGGCGCACGTTCGTCCCTAGCCACCTTCGGAAATGATAACTTAAGAGAAACTAACATCGTCATCGCTATTTATTTTTACAAAATATCGCCGTGCTCGGCAACTGACAGCGCGCTGTCATCCATAACCGGGGACGCGTCATTAAATTATGGTGTAAAACTTTGAAGTTTCTCTAGTCGGTTTATTACCGGCAGCTTTCGAAACAAAGTTCCCCGGGACTAGCGGGGCTATTGGGGATTACGAATTTGTTTGCGTGTCATTGTTCAAGACATTTTCGTGGGTGGGTGTCTTGGCAACGATTTGTTCATCGTTTATCTGTGATTCGATCGCCATTCTACTTGCGTTTATGTATACGGGTGTGACTGTATGTATGTATATGTGCTTGTGAATATTTATTTATATAACTCTTTGTTAATATTGTTAATACAGCACCAATGGTTCAATTTTTATTATTAAGTTTAATTAAATGATTTAATTTTAAAGCAAACTGCAGACAAGCATTACAACTATCAACGATAGAAGTTGTTAATAATATTCAAACAGTAAAATTTGTTATTAACCTACTAGCAAAATTAGTTATTAATACTGTTAAAATTTATATTATTATTACAATTAATAACCAATTAACAAACGAACGATCAAATAATAGACTTAGAATATCAGTCACCTCTGCAATGCTTGTCTGCAAATGAGAGGTTAGGTCAGAATTAAATCGAGCCATGTACGTAATAATTACAGTTATCTTTAGCATTAATTTCAATAGTTTATCGGTTTAATTACAGTTATCTTTAATATCAATTTCAATAGTTTATCGATTTAATTAAAGTTTGTTAATCCTAAACCATACAGCACAGCATAGTATAGTAGCACTTCGGCGAAGCACTGCATTGCGTAATTGCTACGAAGACAATTCGAATTTAATCAATAGCGACCACTTCTCTCTTACAAAATTCCAATTATAATAAACATTTAATTCCAGTGTACAAATTGCATATTTCGGTCAAATCCGCTACATCCTAGCCGCGTTAAAATTACAACTGTACACGCTGTATCGTCAAGCGGAAGATCATATCATGACCTGGGTCCGAAATTATGATCTTTGAAATATTGAATGGCTCCGTTTCGGGACCGGCCATAGAGAAAGAGAGAAAGAGAGGGAGAGGGAGATGGGAACTACCTCGAAAATCGAGTGGTTCATCATAAAATAATTTCACGAAACCGTAACGGACGGCGGCCGCGTAGCCCCGAAATTATCGAGATTTCAATTCCCCGGTCTCTAACGGACACTTTAAAATACGATCCCCCGGTATTCTGCTCATTTTTATAGTCATTACCGCCGGCATAATTTTTCGTATATCCCGAGGAACGAGGCGGGCCCGGCATGAAAGACGAGGAATACGGGGCAAGTCACGGCGTATTTCTGGCGCGGCGAAACCGCTTTCGTTCCGCGGGCGGGAAGATGAGGACGACGGGAGGAAAAAGTGGCCCGGAGAAAAGAGGACGGATTGCACGGGGGTTGGGCGAACGGAGGGGCTGGAGGGAGGGGGTAAAGGGGAGAGGAGCCGGGCAGAGGGTAGAACGTGTTACGGAAAATTTGTATTCAATTTCAGTGGAACTGTTTTGTTTTACTCAGTTCCCCTGCATACATTACATCAGAAGACGTGCTCAGCTTTTCAAACGATCTTTATATTATCAATGCGGTTTTACAGCACACCTCTCGACGCGGAAAGACGGGGGGGGGGGGGGGGGGGGAAACACGCTCTCAAAGGGTATCGTCCGGGTGTGTGTGCGCGCACGACGCCGTCGACGCGGGGGTCGGCGCGACGCCGCTTCTTTTTTTTCCTTTCCCGAGGATTAGTAGAATGCTCCGGGTGTAATAAACGGCGCCACTTTCTTCTCGGTTACTTTTTTTCATAGCCAGCGCCACGGCCGCCCCGTGTGCATACTTTTATAAACGCCAGTAAAAAGTTTGACGGCCCACACTCGCGGGGCCAACGTGCCCGCCACCCGTTCCCTTCGCGGCGCTATCAAATCGAGGCGGTTCTATCGAGAATCTATCGACACCGCGATTCGACGATATTTTAACCCTGCGTCGCACGGGGACCGGGTCTTCGGACCCCGGGAGGATATTGTTTTTCATTTGTTTTCGTTCTGCTTTACCAGCGGTGCTTCAACGGCCGAGCACCGTCTTAGCGTTACGGGACGGGGCGAAATTTTCGTCGGGTGATAGATAAAAGATTATGGCAGGTGAGGTAGATTTTATTCCACGTTGTCGAATAGATATTTGTAGGAAATTTAATCGGATAAGATTTTGTTCGACGCTAAGGAATATATATTTAATACAGTCGAAATTTATCGAAATAAATATTTTATTGAATCAGAGTTTATATGAATAAATATTCTATCGAGTCTACATTTATACGAATAAATAGTCTGTCGAATTAAAATTTATACGAATAAATATTCTATTACGTCAACATTTATACGAATAAATATTCTGTCGAATTAAAATTTATGCGAATAAATATTCTGTTGAATTGAAATTTATACGAATAAATATTCTGTTGAATTGAAATTTATACGAATAAATATTGTATGGAATTAAAATTTATACGAACAAGTATTCTATCGAATTAAAATTTACACGAACACGTATTCTATTAAATCAAAATTTGTACGAACAAGTATTCTATTAAATCAAAATTTGTACGAATAAATATAATATTCAATTGACTCAAAATTTATCCGGATAAAATTTTATTGAGATAAGGATTCACTCGAATTATATTTTACTAAAATAAGAATTTTATTCGAATAATAATCCATTCACAATAATCGATAAATAAAATTCTACTCATACGAAAAATAATTGATAGAAATGATAGAATATAAATCATTTTACCTTTTCACAGTTTGTCGATTTATTATTTCTATATTTTTTCCTCGAATTTTGCCTAAAATCCGCGGTCTACGAATAAAGTTTTCGAAACAATAGATTGTTTAAGTATTATATCAAGAGATTTAGTGTCTGAGCAAACGATTCAACGTTCCAGTAATCTATTTAATGTTTCAGTAATCGATTTAGTGTTTCAGTAAACGATTTAGTGTTCAGTCTCCTTGAGTTTGGGGCGTTAAACGCCCGCTTACCCGATGTTAGTCCGATAGCGGAGGATCGTTCAGGTGTTTATTATAGGTGTTATAAGAGAGCGATACCTTGTAATCTCTAACGAATGCGATAATAGCGGTCGCGCGTCACGGCGCCAACAACACCGATTGTCGTTGAAAACTTCGGGCGGCAAGATTAATCGGATTAGAAAGCCGATTATACGACGCCTTAACGCTGTGATATTTAACGGTGACCTATGCGACCACGTATCGCTGACTATTTCGGCAATCTAGAATAGAATCCTATATTCGTAATGCAGCAGGCAATTGCAAGACGAATGTGTGTCGAAACTGGAATAGAAACACTTGGTAACGAGGAAGGAAGAGAGGGGATGGTTAACATACTGGTTATCACGGTTATTTCGGTGGCGGGTTTCATAGTTCTCGTATTTTATTCACCGTAGAATCGACCACCGCGGAAATTAGGTGCAATCGAAGTCGATTAATCGATGGAGCAAAGTCGGAAAAAGAGAGATTCATCTTACGAGGCATTGTTTTGAAGCTTTCGAAATTTTTTAGAAGAAGAGCATGGTAAATTCAACACCGATGAACCAGACAACAAAGTCTTATGTGATTATTAATTAAATTTGTTCATTTGAAATATCGTAATAATTTGCAAAGGTTTGAAGTACTACGATCTACCTAATAAGAACAAAAACAATATTTTTATCAAGATAAAGATATTACGAAATTTCTAAAATAATTTAGCATTATTCTATTTACTATTATCTATACATATTATGCTCCCAAACAATGCATTCTTAACAATTTTCCTACTTTTGCAATTAGTTTATTTGACGCATCAAGAATTTTGGATCTCATTCTTAATTAATCACGTAGAATGACAGAAGCGAATGATGAACGAAAACATTTCGAAATTTAGCGAATGTATTAATATTCCGTATAAACCGAGAGAAATTGGAAAAGATGATTGACACTTGCATGCGCCTAGCATATCCATTATAACGTAGCAATTGCTTGTGCAAGTGGTTAACCCATTATCGAGTGCAGTGCCTCCGTCGCTACGAATATTTTTAAACAAATGAGAATACGGTTAAATTGATTACAAATGAGAATACGATTAAATTGATTACAAACGAGAATACGGTTAAATTGATTAAAAATAAGAATACGATTAAATCGATTAAAAATGAGAATACGGTTAAATTTATCAGAAATGAGAATACGATTAAATTTATTAGAAATGAGAATAAGGTTAAATTGATTGGAAATGAAACTGCAGTGTCTTCGCTTGCGATAGGATTGAATGTCGGTGACGGATTTATGGCGCAATCAAGGATTTGTGATTTTAAGGAAAGCGCATTGGAAATACTGGTGGCCGACATTTGGCAAGCAAACGTGCCGGATAGAGCCGATTTGGTATAATCTTGAATGACCATCGATGCGTCATAAATCCATGTTTAGGGATGCTATAAGCTCGCAGCTGGACATAACGATTCCTCGGAACTGCTAAGGAGACACGGAACTTTCAGCCGGGGCCCACGAGGTTACCATTCCACCGTGAACGAAGGTATCACTTGATCTAATAGATATCGGTACCTCTTAATTTTCATGGATTTAAATTTCTCTTAATTCCAATTTCATTTAGATTTTCATCAGTCCTAGTTAGTTTAATATCTAACATTAAATGATATAAAAGCAGACTGAGCGACCTCAAATTGATTTGTTGCAAGCGGATTGCAGAGTTTTATGAAAAATAAAAATTGTCTGTATTAAGTGACGAGTTCATTTTTACTTTAACTATTTTAATAGATTCAGAAAAATACGTAGACATTTCAAATTGATTTTAATATTTATACTATTTATCTAGTAATAAGTATTTATTTATTTTATAACTCTTTCGTTTACGAGCTATTAACGAAAAATAATGACCAATCAGAGACGTGAAAGTAAAGTAACTTTTATAAAATCGGACTAAACGATTTGAACTCCTCTTCTGAGACTTTTCGCGGCGCGAATGATTAAGAAAATTATAACTTTTCGCAAGAGCTAAGTAGAACTGCTTAAATTAGTGAGGTAACTTGAACCTTTTGTTTTGAATAAAATCTCAAAATGTGACTACCTAAGAAAACAATCAGAGGGCATTCTAAATTATCCAATTAATCGAGAGTTAAATAAAATGACTCGTGCTCAAAAGTTTGAATGATCTATATTATTTATTCATCGTAAAATTATACCATTCATTGTTCGTACAATTACACTATAGCAGTCTGACAATATTAACCAATCAAAACACAATAAAATTGCTTTGAAATAATTTATACTATCATACTATAAACGTCATTCAAAATTTCATCGAATCTATATCCTATACATATTTTTATTGTAAACGTAATCGTTACATAAATGAATTATAAATCAATTCGAACCGCAAGAATAGTTTGCATCACTGAAACATTGTCGAATAAGATTATTTATCACAGTACAAAATGTACGAAGCACATGTACGTGTACATCTACGGATTATCTACAGTGTGTGTATTTAGGCACAGAATGGATAATGCTTCTGTGAGAAAGGTATTTCGAACGTTGTGCGAAATATTCTGATAAACGATTCTAAGCCTTATAAACAGAATTTCTGATGTATTGAAAATGTTCACTGCATTGTATTATTTAGTTTGTCCATTATATTGGCCGCCGGATTCGCTTCCACTCCTAAATACAATTCCCGCTGTATTTAAACCCATGTGCGCGAAGTATTTTCAGAATAAACATTTCTTTGATTAAATTAGTTAATTGTACAAAATCATTTTTTACGATCAAAAGCTATGTAATTATCCTGTTTGTATAAAAAGATCTTCATATACATGGATTGACTTTCAAGATCAGAATTGAGTCAAAATTAGGTTAGGATTAGATCAAGGTTAGAATAACTATACTTCTTAATTACTGTAATATTATCTTTATAAAATTGTTTACAATAATATCGTACAAGTTCAATGAATAATGAGGAAATATAAAAAGATAGAACTTAATGTTTTCAACACTTAGCATCGTAGATCAAGTAAAATAAATTAAATAATCAAATTAAGTACTTGTTTTCATTCAGACTTATAATAATTTCAAAAATACAAAAATAGTCTAAATTAAATGTTATAATTTTTATAACGCACCAAATGTCAATGAATTTTATCACTCACTATGGTTAATGTTAAACATTTTCTGTCCAAATTTCCTGCACGCGAAATCAGAATCGTTCTTCCGGCAAAGTGAAAATTAAACGGCGAGGTTGTCGAAGTACTATTTAACAAGTATTGGCGGCGATGAAGCCGCATTGAAATTACAACTGCCAAATTCCTCCCTTTTTCGTAAAATGTTCTGCCGCCGAAATAAAAGCCCGGCAGAACGAGAGCACGAAAAGGCAAACAAGGAAAAAAATGGCCACCATCCGGTTGTCTTTCGACGCGGGGATACGTGGCAAGGCTCCATTAGGATTTAACGGGATTATCGGTATAATTTTGCCGCGGTGCTTCTGATCGTATTCCGCGGGAACTTTTAGATCTATAACAATTACTCAGGCTTTTACACGAACTATAAATGGGGGCTACGCGAAAATCAGCGATTCTGTTCAGTATTCGAGACTCTGCCGTCTAATAATGCACCATTCGACGCTTGTAGCTGAACTTTTACTATCCACTTGCAATCCATATTCGGCGAAACGTGTTGAAGCACGTATAAAATCCCCTCCTCTGGCGACAAATTTTGCCAAGGGTACGCAGAAAGCCGTATTACCGATTAATTAATTGTTTAAAACGATAAGTTGTACCGATCGAACAAAACGAATACCTAAAAGTGTTTCGTATGTTCCGTTCAGCAGATTGAATTTAATCTACGAGAATCTTTATCTTGTTATCTCCACGCCCATCTTAAATATATAAATTATAGAAATTAATTTTCAAAATTAATATTCTATATTAAATATTCTCTATATTGAGAATAATTATCATATAGAAAAATAAGAATGGCTATAACGTGAATTATTGCGAGAAGAAAATTTACAATATTAATAGATATCTATTAACAATGTATTCCAGACATTTACAGAATTTTAAAAACTATATAAAATAGAATAGCGTAAAATAATTCGACGATATTCGTCTAACCTCTAAAAATATTATCACTGTTCTGAAATGTAAATTCATGTTTTAAGAAAATGTAAATAACAAAATCCTCGCAGCAACGCTCGCTTGATTAAACTGTTCTAAATATTTGACAGACGTTTCATACAGTGAACGTCGGGAATTTGTTAACCTTTGTCAACGAGACTGTCACGAAATACGCAACGTGCCGATTGTCTACGTTTAATAAAGTAGTCGAACTTCGTTACAGGATATCGTTCGCCGGAAAAAAAGGTCAGCGAAGGTAAATTAAAAGTGAATAAAGAGCAAATCGTATTTATCTCTGAGTAGCGTCGGATCCCCAGGGGTTGGTCCTGATACCGTGTATGTCAATAACAGGTAACGATTTCATGAGCAACTTTATCCTCTCTCTGTACGGTTTTATCGGGAGCGCAATTAATCTTGTCGATGTAACGTCCGGCGGAGCATAACTCTTATCATGTGTGACATTACCGCAACGTGTTCTTCGTGTATCAGCATCTTTTGTACAGCACTTGTGCTGCAGAAGGTTTCAACAATTCGAAATCTGTGCCCGCCGAGCTTTTATTGCCGGTCGCGCAGACGATTTCGATTTATGGAAAGTTCGCGTCAAAATCTATTTCGTCGTTTAATGCACGGCATGCCATGGAATTAATCCTTAGCACTCGAGCGGCGCCTCTGAGGCGCCAATGAAAATCGTTATATCATTTCCAAAATAATTTTAACATTGTTAAAAACCCTATATAATATAAATAGAACTAAATATAAATTAGTATAGCATAATATAAATATAACTATATAAAATATAAATGCAGCTGGTTAAAGTAGCTATTTTCCAGTCTACGAATTCGCGTACATTTAAATCTGAGAAATATAAACGTGTATGTTAATTAAAATTAATAAAGTTTCACGGCAAAATATCTGACGAATAATCAAAAGTTCTATTATAATTTTATCTTATAAAATCGCGTATCAGAATTTATAGAAAATCAAGTTAAAAAATTTTAATGATTACTATTCAAGAAAACTAAATTTTAGAATGTTATTCATAAATTTCAAAGTCGGTGAGAAATATATAAATTGACAAATTCTAGTTTCTTGTTCCCTGGATTATTTTACAAAGCCAGATAGCGTACGAGAGAGGAATATTCAATTAAAGTTACTAATCAATCTAGCGCCGATATAAAGGTAATTGTTAACCTTTGCTAATTTCAAGTTTCTGCTTCAGTTCGCCGCTGTTCGGATTTCTATTGTTCCGTTGAACTTTCGAATTGCTGCTAATAAATTCATTTCCACATTGGCACGCGTGACAGACATTTTTCGAATTTATTCGCGTTTATTATATATCGTCTCGACGTTTTCGAGTTTAAGAGAAAATTGTTTATTCAACGCGCTGTTTGTATGGTCGTTGAATTTTCGTTCATTCGGATTTACGTCACGCGTTTAATTCGAGGCGTTCCGAAATGGATAGACGGTGCCGCTCTGTTGCTTCCTCGAAGACGCCACTTTATGAATGGCCATAATCGAACGGGAAAGTTTTATATTTCGCACTCGATGTTTTATGCGAGTCGTTCTTCGCTATTCCGGTGTGTGGATATGTTGGCAGATTATGCGAACGTTTTCCCGGCATCAAAACGAACGTTTCCCGTCGAACGAATCCTTCGCGTCCGGTTTAACGATGTACACCGGAAAGGTTCTCGGAAAATATCCGCTTCGTATTATTTAATCGAATATCGTGTGTTTTTCTGTTTGTAAAATTGTTGGCGAGTATTGTCGAACACCGATATAAATAATAATAGTGACTATAGACTGGAGATCTTTATGCAAAATAAAAATTGTATTTTGAAAATTACAGCAACCAGTTATCAGGCAGAAACTTTTTCCTTTCTTCTATTGTTGTAAATTCAATGTGCTAATTTTTTTTATAAATATATAAAATCCACAGTCTGAAAATAGCAATTAATAGAATGTTTCTAGAAAGCTTTATTTACGTTCAACAAATTAACTGTACTGAATTTCGTGATATAGCTAATTTGTGCATATTCATTACGTAATTATTTAGTTTCTTCTAAAAAAAGAATATTAATATCCTGAAATATTATAAATGTAAATGATTTTCACTGAAGCAAATAGGATAGACTAAGCGTCAAATTAACAATTGTTTAAACCTGCACTAACTTTCGTGTTGATCTAGTAGTTAACCCTTTGCACTCGATTGACGACTCTGCGCTGCCATTAAAATTGTTGTGATACATTCCAAAACTTTTTTTGCAAATATTGCCAAAGCTTAGATTTAATAAATCGTTGAAAATTTCACTGTTACATGGGTCACGAGACTCAATATCATATGCATACAATGAATTTTGTTATATAAAATGGAAATACTAGAAGCTAGTAAAATTATCTTAGATTTTCAGTTGAAATGAGCTACAAAATACATCCAGCAAGCATTGAAGATTAAGAAACAATATTGAACAATTTCTGACTGTCAACAGAAAATTTCATTCTTGTTAATTCGCGATAAACGGTAGTTAACGCGATAAGAATAACACAGTTTCGAGTTCGTGTCTCCGACTCATTGAATTAGCGGTTCCTGAGAGTCGGTGGCACCGAAAATACACTTCCGGTCCCCGGTAACTTATTACACCAATCCACTTTTGTTTATCAAACCATAGCGATATTATCCCGAATGCAACAAGTCCGTTCAGTCTCGCCTTGCCGCGACAATAAATATGTCGCGAGTTTATTTGAGATTCAAATGAGCCGCTGCTTTCGCGCAAATGAAAGTTTCGTGTCAAGTGGTCCGCGCCCGCTTCAGCCAATAATCCTTACCGCAAAAAAAGTTTAATCGGCGCGCACGACCGGCGAACACCGTTCAGGAAGCACAGTCTCATCGACACGGATCCCCCTCTGCACACGTTCGAGAGAAGCTCAATGATACAGCTAGGATTTACAAATTGAATTGTTATGCTCTCTCTCTTGTCTTTTACCAACGTTATTACTCGAAAGCGACTCGATACTGTTCGAACGATAGTAATCCTTAAGATAAAATCGTAGAATTTTCTATGACAAATTTAAATATGTAGATATTAATTCTGTAGATGTATTTCTTAAGAGAATATTTTTAAAAATTAATTGAACTGTGAAATTTGTAGTCTTGAAGCATTTCAACTCCAAAGCTTTATTTGTCGAGAGAAATAAAGTTTCTCAGCTGAAACTTTTGTACTGCATATATATACTGAAATAATAAGGGTGGGTATTTCACGCTGCCATGATTTGGTTTTAAAAAACTTTTTCTTACTCAAGAATTATATTTACAAATTTAATTTCCCCTTATTTGACTTATAAAAAATTATATAGGAGCATATATTTTAAAAATTACTGACGAGGGGTGAACCACCCTTAAAAAATACTCGAATATTACCGTCACACCAGGTATCGTCAATAAAAGTCCACTGGTAATTTATAAAAATTATTTTTTATCAAGTGAAAGGATAAAATGTCCGCCGAAAATATTCGAAGGACAACAACGGCGCCGCGACGAATCACACCCCATCTCGAATGCTACTTATCCCCCGTACACGGGGAACTGTATCTGCGGGTGTAACGAGGTGGCAAGACGGGTGGAGAGATCATTTCTCGGAACGACAACTGAGTACCTGCTTATGTGTACATACGTATACATACATCCGCGCGGCGATAGGGGGAGAGAGCGCTGGTTGCGCCGCTTGTATACAGTCGCAATTGCGCGCAACGTTCGGTATATAATTGGGATGAATATTGAGAAGTTGGCAGTGAAGTTGTAAGTAAACTTGGATGCCTCGAGGCGAGCTCGCTCCACTTGAGAGCAGAGACGTGTTGCGGACAGATCTCCTCTGCTCTCCTCGCCTAAACCACTCCTTATTCACCTATCGCTGCCACCTTCTGCAAAACTATACGAATATTCCGGATTATCCAGACGCCACGAAACGGTATTTATCGCGTATATTTCATTCGGGTTGTTCGCCGTGTAACAGCCTATCGGGGATCGTGCATCCGTCATAGATAAACTGTCCTCGTTCGATCTCCGTACTTGATGGACCCATGCTGCAAGTATTAGGCTGTGAATGTCGGATTTACAATGCGCGCAAACGTTTTTCCATCTTTTCACGTTATATTGTTGTTCGATGCATTAGCATTTTAGTTTTTTGATTATTTAGTTTTTAGATTAGTATTTTACATTACATTTTAGTTTTGTAGATATTGTGATCGTCAGCGATTTCGGTGCATCTTTATAGTTTTATTTTCAGAAATCAGACATTTTAGTTTAAAAAGATAAAACTCGATTTATTTTATTAAGTTCTGGCAAATTCAACTCTTATAGATATAGAAAATTGTCGTTTTGTAAAGGTGACAACCCCTTGTTGTACCATTTCTTTACAATTATAATTATTAGAATTTCTTCGACCGGAATAATTTCTTAAAACTGTATATTTATTCTCAATTTACATCTACTTTAATCTTTAAATATTGCTGACAAGAGAATAGAATTTCAGATTCACTTAAAGGACAGTATAGGTTATGTTATTAAAATACGATAAGAATATTGAAAAAGCTATCAATTCAATACATAATTTACCAAAATTATAAAAAATATCAAAAACTAAAAAATATCAGAAAAATATTAAAAACTTCTTTGCTGTTACTCCAAACCTTAAAAATCATCCTTCATATTCTCGTGAATGAAACAATTTTTCATTCAACCCAATAACATACTGTATAAAACGACACACGAAATGAACAGAGAATGAACTCTTACGACTGTTCTTTCATTATCAGTTTCATTGGCAGCTGGTACACGATGGCGCAATAAAATCCACGGATTGGTTCAATCATTTTGAAAACCAATAAATCAAGTGGGCAGGCAAATGAACCGGCGTAATTATTACACGATTTTCTGTACATACCGCGTGGTTCCGATTCGGTTCATTAATTGATCCGTCAGTGATAACTGGGCGCAAATTATTCCTTCGTCGAGATAGAAACTTTTTGTAAACGAGACACAGCGAACCGCTTTTCAATTTTACGCACAATTACCAAGAGTTAGTTAACCCCTTTGCACTCGAACGGCGCCGATCACCGCGCTTTGATTTGAAACAATTTTTCTCGTTGCTGCTGTTCGCTTTTTAACCCTTTGCACTCGAGTGGCATCTCTGAAGTTCCAATGAAAATTGTTATATAATTGACAAAATAATGTTGATATTATTTAATACCCTTCTGTTAGTAGTGTAACAGTTTTACGAGTCACAAGACTCAATATTATGCAGCAAATTATACTAAGTGCTATACTATAGGTGGTCGAAATAGCAATTTTGGGATCTAAGCTTAAAATGGGTTCGAGTGCAAAGGGTTAATGTATCGTTGGAGATTCAAGTGTCGCGTGGCTAATTGTTCAGTGTTAAAAAGGGAATAAAATCGAGATTTTCTATTTGGATATCTTCAAGTTGGATACCTTCCAGTGCAAGGGTTAATATTTAGAGATCTGTGATTTCGAAGACCAAAGTTACGAGACTAGAAAAAGCAAATTGTATTTCTTTTTCAAGAAAAACGAGAAAATTGAGGAAATCGAGAACTTGGATTCGATGCCATCGAGAGCAAGGGTTAAAACTCAAAAACTTCTGATTCCAAGAACCTAAGCTTTAGACTAGAAATACACAAATTATATTCGACAGATGTTGTCTCGCAGATCATAGATCCTTTTCCATAACAATGCACCTGCATGCTCGCCATAAGTTCTCAACGAGACGAACAGCATCTTTCTCTACGCGTCTACTTTATTCAGTGAATCGAAGGTTCAGTGTCTTTTCTTGTTCCATGAAGGGAAAATCGCGATAAGGGAGAATAGGATTTGACGACGTTTCCGGCCAACGGAGAATGAGAACCAAGAAAGAGCGAACCGAGAATTATGAGCTGGTTCGAGGGGAAATGCTTGCACAGACTTTTCCATCATTCTTGCGCGTTAGTGACCTCGTAAACGACTCGCAGGGTGATTATATTGGTTGTTATTTCTAATAAAATGTTTCTGTTATTCGGACGGCTATTATAACTCCGGTTGCTGGACTTTATCGCCGTGTATACATATATACAATATATTGTATGGGTTCCATTTGAGACAATCGAAATGGACATAACTGCTGTAGTCAACGTAAGTACTTTCTAAGTATTTATCTTAGGCTTTCTGGTTAGTTAATCCTTTATTTATTTGTTACAAGTGAGATAGGCTGAAATATAATTTTAGATTTTGTTACATATTGTAATAAGAAATATAAATTGTCTGTTGAAGTAGAAATAATCTGTTGTTCAGAAAATTAGTGTTGCAAAAGTTTTATACAAATTTCCTCGATTTATCGAATGTTCTTCTTTCGAGTGACGACATTTTCTTTTAGTAATTACATTTTAAAATTTTATACATATTTTTAGGTTGTGTATTAATAATTTATCCATTTAATAGATACTTTTATGTCGTGTATTAATATTTGATCCATTTTATAGATAGTTTTATATTGTGTATTAATATTCGATCCATTTTATAGATACTTTTGTATTGTGTATTAATATTTTATCCATCTTATAAATACTTTTATATCGTATATTAACATTTCATCCTCTTTTCACAAACATTTATCTTGCATATTTATAATTTTATTCATTTCATCACAAGTATTAATACCTTATCTCTACCCAAAACTACTTTTAACTTACCCTTATTTGGATTTTACATTGAAATGAACCAAAAAATACTATCAATTCATTATCAAATCAATTTTACTAGCATTTCACTTTGTAGTCACATAAAATAAAAATCTCGTCTTGGACCGTCAAATAAATTTTCACAAGGAATAAAGAGCGAAACTACCCGAAAAATAAAACTTGAAAAATAATGCTTCGCCTCGCTGAGAATATCAACGCGATTTAGTTTTTAAATATTTTAATTCTTTCCGAAGAAATATAATTCCGTTTCCGTTCTTTCCTGGATCGTCTAAATGGCAAGAAAATATTAATTTTCTCAAACAAGATACGACACCTCTCATTACGACACATCATGTAACAAGTCGCGATGTTTGACGGAACTTATTGTTTGGTACAGGATACCACCGTAGTCAGACGGTGCCGAGTAACACGTATTGTGGTTTGGCCCTGGTTCATTTTTCCCAGTTAACCTACATCTGTTCCCGTACGGGCTGCCTCTTCTCTCCAATTACACGAATATTCGTGAATGTTCGATTCGCCGGGGCTAATACAAACAAAACCATTTGCTACGTGCTCCTTCGCGCCGCCATTTTGGAACGCACTTTCGAAAAAGTATATGTCCGTTCGCTCGGGGAAATTGTATCCGCTTGAAAACGCGCGAGACAAGAAAACACAGAGATGCTTCATACTTTTAATAATATGCTTTATATTAAGAATATTTTTGTGGTAAAATAGAGTACCGCATTTTTAATTATTTTGTTAATTTGAGTGCCGTGAACAATATTCCTTTCTTTTCTCTGAACCATGTATCTTTCAGTATAGTGTGATATTTGATGTGAAATTTCCCTTTTGCCATTATTTATTTGTAGAGTTTCTTTTTAGTGGCACTGTACTGAGAATTGATATTTCAAGTATAAAGTAGTTCGAAAAATAGTTTCGTTTTTTAAAGAAAAATTGATAGACGCTTTTTAAGGTTTGGAGCAAATTTTATTCAACCATATACTTATTATTTCATTTATTTTCGACTGCTTTGCAATTTATTTTTAATTCTCGCAATCACGATTTTATATGTAAGATTGCACTATAATTTAAGTAATTTAATTTAATTTATACGAGATTGCAGCATAATTATATTTAATTTAACATGATGTATATTTAACACATTGAGCGCCGATAATCGACCACTAAAATCCTCATATAATTAAAGCAATTTAATTAATTAAAGCGAAACTAGAAAGTTAATATTTAACATAGGGGGTGGTATTAGAACTCTTTTGCAGCCGAGTGACATGGCACTCGTGTTAAAACCCATCATAAATTTTTAAATTGATCGTTTCCATAATAGTGTCGAAGAAATTAAAAAGATGGAATTGTCAACGCTCTCAATCATGCTGAAAAACGTACAATGAACATTAAACTATTTCGCTTGCTATTTTTCTAAAAATTAGTCTATTTTAGTAACGAATCCTTGAAAAGCTCTATCCACGTATTCAATACTAACCCATTCCGCCAATGAATAAAAATCAACAAATAAATGCACACATAATATATAATTTCCTTCGTCACTCCACCAATCAAATAAAACATTGTTACACGCTACTCGACACCCGGATCGCAATTACCTCATCGGTGCAGGTATCGCGAACAGTCTCAGACGCAGGAATCGATTCAGGAACAAGCTGGCATACGGCGGGAACCGTCGCACGCAGTCAGCCAGAAGAATAAAACAAGCCCGAGGCCGGCGACGATGATAAAGAATAATAATGTGACAAGAGAAAAATTGATGGTAAACTAGCGCGAGAAAGGCTTTGGGACAGAGGCACGAACGAGCGAGAATAACGACGATTATAATAGCAAGTTACGCGCGAAAAGTTTCGAACGATCTTGTTGCTTGAAAGCAGAGACATGTTGCGGACAGCTAGTGCTCCGGCTCCGCTCTCCTTAACCACGTTATTCGCCTATCGGAGTTCCTGTACAAAACTATGCGAATATTCTCGATTATCCCGACGGGTTTGATGGAATTCCTATTTCGTGCGCGGCGACGAGCATGTACTCGGATTATCAGAACTCGGAGAGAGACGAACAAAAAGATCGGCGACTTTTCGCCGGTGTTTCCGATTCCCATGATTTCGTACCAAATTTGGATTAGGGTTGCTGGTTATCAAATTTCGAGTACAGAACAAAAGGAAGGAAATTTCTTTTTTCACTGAAATTTGGACGATTTTAACTATTTTTTAGAGTGTTTCATCAGCACTGGACTTTTTAACCCCTTGCACTATCGCGAATTTTATGCTGGGACGTTTAGTTCTTATTCTTACTTAATAATATTCATAATGGGACCACACAATTTTTGTTTTCTGTATTCTCTTTATTTGCCTTCGTTTCCATATTTTGATAACAGAAGAATTTATTTTCACGTCGATGTAGAAGAAATTTTCTCTTTGATTCAGTGCAGTGAAATTAAGGAGACTTTTTCGACATTGACGTTGTGAGTTAGGCTACGAAAATATTGCACTATTTTATTTATCGCAGTGAAAGATAGTTCAAATATAATTAAACATAGTTAAACGCAGTCGAATATAGTTAAACATAGTAAAACACAGTCAAATATAGTTAAACATAGTAAAACACAGTAAAATATAATTAAACGAAGTTGAACGTAGTCGAATATAGTTGAACATAGTTAAACGCAGTCAAATATAGTTAAACATAGTAAAACGCAGTCAAATATAGTTGAACAAAGTTAAACGGAGTTAAATATAGTTAAACGAAGTTAAATGCAGTCAAATATAGTAAAATATAGTTAAAAATAGTTAAACGCAATCAAATATAGTTAAACATAGTTAAACGTAGTCGAATATAGTTGAACATAGTTAAACATAGTTAAACGAAGTTAAACGTAGTCAAATATAGTAAAATATAGTTAAAAATAGTTGAACGCAGTGAAACATAATTAAACGCAGTCAAATATAGTTAAACGCAGTCAAATATAGTTAAACATAGTTAAACGCAATCCAACATAGCTAAACGTAGTCGAATATCGTTAATCGCAATCGAACATAGTTAATCGCAATCGAACATAGTTAATCGCAGTCGAACATAGTCAAACACACTTAAACATAGTTAAACGCAATTCAACGCAGTGAAACACGGTATCAAGTTCGAGGGACGAACAATAATTTCGCTGCATGACGGGTTATCGATGAGGCGTTCCAATACTTTCTGTGCCTACATAAGGCTTTTATCGAATCGCTTTCGATCGTTTTCTATAATGGAACATATTGAGTGAATGAAATCATTTGTTACCTGGAAATCGGGAAAGGACGCCGGGGGAAACGGTCCCCGCTGCCGTGTAGAAGCCGCCAGTATTGGAATGCTTGTCGTTAAAAAGAGTAATGAATAGACTGTAAATCTTTATGCAAATTCGCATTTCCGTCGACTGATTTACAGCGACAGCAGGTCAAGATAGTCTCATTCCGTGGCTATTAATTCCTTAAAGGCTCTCCTGGTTTGACGGTCGAAAATGTCGAATCTCTTCTCCCGGGGATTTTTTACTGTTCTACGACCTGCAGACGGATATATAAACTGGAAATAGGAGGATATTTTTAATACTTATTATCAGTGAAATGTCATATAATATTAAAGGTATCGACGCAAAATATTGCTGCAGGAAATTTGTTTAGTGAATTTAGGAGTAAGTTAATTTGGGTTTAAATTTGTCTAGACTAATTTCTAATGTATAAGAATAAATTATGAATAAATTAAGAATAAATTATAAAATATAAATCATTGGAAGGGAGCTGCTGGAACAGTTTTTGAAGTTCTCAATGTGCTCTACTTAGTGCAACGTATTTTATTTGAAAAAGAATTCATCTAATATGTTTATTGTAACGTTTGTTGCAGTTTGTACTAGCATTACTCGTTAAATTCAATTTTTATGAATTAAAATAAAATTGTTCTAGTTTTATTTGATCCACTGTGCTCATTTTGCTCCAGTTTTTCGCAACGCTCGCATAAATTCAGAATTATTTTTTTCTGGTTTCTGCAACGCTTGAATTTTTGGTTGCCACATGGAAAAATTTTTCTAAATTTACTGTCAGAACTGGTAGAACTTCGAACAAAATTATCAGTCTGATTAGAAGTTTCGCATACTTTGCAAAATTTTGAAAACACGTGGCAAATATTAAAGTTACCTTTATTTACGAGTAGTTTAAATTAATGTTGAGATGATAACGATAAATATCTAAAATTCTGGTTTACGAATAAATTGTTATTTAAATGCTAAATTACGATGTGATAGTGATAAATAATACAAGCAATAGTAATAAATTTTAATTATTGTAATATTCTAAACATTGCGTAGCTAAATAACTGCACGTACAATTTTATAAAACAGTAAATTAAAATCTAAATTTACAATTTCGATAATAATTAAATAATGCCAGATTTTATAAACATTCTATTAAAACAATTACTATAAAATTAGGAGTTACTGACAATTATGCAGCTACAACCATACATAAAATAAAAATATACATACCAAACTAAAGCATTATTAAGCGCATTAAGCTCTGCCCAGATGAATGGTAATTATCGAATTATAATTCTACCAATTTGAGGATCCTTAATTAACCTCCGTACACATGTCAGACAAAAATTCACTTTTATTCCGCTCCACGTGCCACGACAGACGTGTCCCTCTAATTACGCTGTAATTTCGTGTATTCATTTAAAAATCAAATTACGAACGGTACCATTTTTAATCTAAAATGAAAATGCTGAAACTTCATCGACGGATCTTTCTCGCATAATTATCTCCCAGAAACGACCAATAATGTGTCGAAGCGTGAAAAAAATAGTTGTTCAACATTCTAGAATTACTATTATTATTTAACTCTCTATGGGCTGAATTTATTTCTTAAATATCTATCTACAGACAATTTGTAAGGCATTTACTTTGATATTTCATGGTGCTCGAAACCATCATGAATATTGTTATTGTTTACCTCTCAGAGACCTTATATAATCACAAAGTATGCACCATCTTGTGAAAAATCTAAAATTATTAAATGACGATATATTAACCCTTTGCACTCGAAGCCATTTTAGCTCCAAATCTAAAATAATTTTCCTGTCTTATAGTATTTTCATTTTGAGTGGCGAAGTGTATTTTATATATACCAAATTAATTCTCGTGATTCATACCAACAGTACCATATTTAATAATTTTTCTAAAATTAAACATTGTTGCTATAAAAATTAAATGCTACATGAGCCCGCAGAGGGTTAAGTAACAGTGTCGTTCAACATTCTACAATTATTATTATTAATAGTATTATTTAAGTAACAGAGTTAGAAGAACGTGGTTCATTGTTCTTCGCGCAAAGAAACCCCTTTCTGCCCCGCGGGGACAAGGTCAACAGGACTACGGAGGGTCGCGCTGTAAATCTTAAGAAAAGGGGGGGGGGGGAGGAGAAGAGGCCGTGAGGAACGACGACATCTTGTGCTTCGTTAAAACGTCTTACACGGATGGCGCGTACGGTATCCCCCGCGAAATTTTCGCCGGATGAAAATTACGCGGATTCTCCACTCCAGTTAGTAATTACGCGCTCGCCAGTCGAGTTAACTCTGGTAACCGTAAGTACTTGATATTGTAACCGGGTATCAGGGGCTGACGGGGCGAACCGAGCCGTGAAATAACGTAATTTGACAAAAGAAAACGGAACTTTTCGGGGGTACAATCTCGTTCTCGTTCGACCCGCGAATTTCGTTCCAGTTTTTCGCCGTCTGAAAATCTCCCCCTCCCCCATCCCCCCCCCTCCGTTTCGTTTCACTCGCTCCGCTCTCCTAACCGAATCGCGTCGATTTACGAATCTATCCAACGTGTTGTGGGTTGTTTTTTTTTCTCTCTCGTTTTGTTTTCGCGAACTCCGCGTCTGTTTTAGAACGTTTCACGTTCTGCTCTGGAACGCATTTACGCGTTCGTTTTTGCGTTTAATTTTATTGCACGCTTTGCTGCACGAACGTTCACTTTTGCGTTTGCTGATAGAAGAACCGCGCTGATTTTAGAATTCGTGGTAGATGCGTTGTTGATGGACCAGGAACAGAGAGTCTGGATTAAAGAATTTTCTCCGTTAATGGGTTTTAGCAAGCGATATTACGTTAATTTTTTTAACGCGATCGCTGTTTCGTACTTTGTCCACCGATTTTTGTCATCAGTGCATAAAATCCTAATAATAACTTAGTAGTTAATAGTTTTTTTTTATAAGTAAGATACGTCTAAATTTGTCCAATTTTTATTACAATCTTTGGTACAATGCTTTGCAATTTTATACGGAATACAATATCAGTTTCTAAATTTTATATAATATACTAACTCAATGGCTGATGTCAGATGTCATCTTTCAAGCCATCGATGGTTTGTAGATTATTGCTATGAACTTGTTCATTGACGTATCCTTGTATATTGTATTTTATATATAATTGTAAAGGATCGTGTTAAAAGTTAAATACAAATTTGTTGAACTTTTTAAATTTAATCGTGTTTTATTTAGAGAAAATTATTTAAAGTGGAAAAATTATACAATGTATCCCAAAAATGTTACCATCTGGAAATTAGAGATACTTTAGGTCAGTTGAAGTAACTTTTTTCTTTGCGAAAATATTCTACGAAGCTTTGTTTACGAATTATTAACGAAAAACAATGACCAATGAGAGACGAGATCAGCTGGCGTTAGGCGGCCGAGTCAGTCAGCATAACTGCTCTCCATCAGCTCGTTGACTCGTCTGTCTTTGCTTCAGTCGAACTCGCCTCCCATTGGCCAGCATTTTTCGTCAATAATTTATTATCAGAAGATGTTGCTTCGAAAAACTTCAGCATTCCCTCATTTCTCGATTATCAATGACTTTTGAGACACCCTGTAGAACGCAAGATATGCGGAACGCAGCAATATATATTCGCAAATCGCATAATAAGTTGTTAACATTGATACGAAGCTACATTGTCTATAATTCTTCCCAAATATACGAATTCAACTCCAATTAACGTATTGTTACTGTATACGGTATATTTCATTCGTCGAATGTTCTACGGGATTCACGTTCGTGTTGTTCGTTGGAAAATTTGATTAAACTTGATAAAAAGTGCTACGGTTTACGGAAAAATGTTTACGAAAATTTTAAATTACTAATTATCCCCGTGTGTTATTATTTTCCATTGAAAATTTTACCCATTTCCATACGAAGCTTGCTTGTTAACATACGCGAACTGGCAAATTTTCGATATTCAATGCAGAAGTAAATAAAAAAAGAATCCAATTATTGAAATAGAAACGTTAGTAATTGTTAACTTTATTGTACTCGTTTCGTTTTATAACTGCTGCGTAAATAGTGTTTGATTAACTGACCGAGTCTCGTTCGCGTATTAACAATACCATAAATAAATGACAAAAATAATTGTTTACGTAAAGAAATTTTCATTTGTGCAAAACTTTCAATCCTTACCTTGCTGCTTGTTGCCTCGAAATCCTTTTAAATATCCACGGGATTAAAAACTTTCTGTTCACATAGTGGACCCTGTTTAAACCATAATTTATCGGGTTAATACGTTTTTAAAGTGTCCGGAAAATTAAACGAGCTCGGCATGGATATTCGAAAGATGCGAGATTATTGATTTTATTAATAGACTTTTCGGATTCGATTCTCGGTTGGAATGATAACACTTCATTTATATTCAGTTAAATTCACCAGAGAATTCTGGCGAAATACAAAAGAACAATATTTCAAATACCGTGTAAATCATTCAGTGCTGTGCAGTTCGGATGAATAAATGTTTTAAATGAAATTTCAAAAATTGTTCTATTTCAATCATTCGAAGTATGATGTACATACAACTTTGGGAATATGCAGATAATAATATAAAAACTCACAATATTTATCTATTTTTGACTTGGAAAATAATTATATTCTTATTGATAATTCATTTTTAAATAATTGAAGATAAAATACAATAGTTTAAATTCTAAATAAATAAAATAATTTAAATTCTAGTGGCCTGTTTAGATTCTAAATAAAATAGTTTAAATTCTAAATAAAATAGTTTAAATTCTAAATAAAATAGTTTAAATTCTAAATAAAATAGTTTAAATTCTAAATTAAAAAATTTAGACTCTAATAGCATATTTAAACTCGAAATAATAATTTTGACCATTCTTCGCAAACATTTATTCAACGCTATCCGCACAATTTAAAATTTATTATTTCTTATTCATTAAAGATTACTATTATTCATTAAATACTGTACACCATTACCCTAAAATACTATTTCGGCACTCTCTGTCGCCTATTCAAGGGAGTGGGATAGAAGCAGCCAGTAGGTTTCAGTAAAAATTTTAATCCACGGACGCCGATGATGTTTAAATAAAGAAACTTCCATTGCTGTTATGCAAAACTCGTGTTTAAGGCGGCGAAAGTTTCGGGATATAAGAAGTATATAGAGCCGAAGCCAGGTGGTGAAGAGTATGCTTGCTCAATATTTATGTACCGGAAGTTTGCGTTCAGTTACAACGAAATTCCTCCTTTTTTTTCACTATTTTTTTCCCCCGAAACTCGTTGCTCAATTTCATGCTTATTAAATGAGCGAATCAATCATTCGCGTTTCGCCGATTCTGACAGAATTAACCCTTTGCAATCGAGGCTATTTCAACTCGAAAACGAAAACATCTGTTTCAACCTACAACATTTCCATTTGGTATGATTGTTTTAATTTGATGAATACGAAATCGTGTATGCTTATGAAAGAGTTGCTTATTTGATAGTTTATCAAATGCAGATAAATTTAGTAATGTAAAAATTCTTTTCGAAAATAGTGTAGCAATTTTTAACGTCGTCTTGAAATAGTCAGTTGAGTGCAAAGGATTAATATGCCATTGCATATCTTTTTCACCGTCGAAATTGTAAGTCGCAAAATAGCAATATTATGCTCCAGAAATAATAAGGAATAATGCAGAAGTAAATAATAAATATGCAATATAAAATAAGTAATAATTATGCAATATAAAATAAGTAATAAGTATGCACTCAAACTTTTCGGAAAACCACTTCTTTAAAGAATCTCGAATTTTACAGGAAAATCGATTTATTCGAGAAGCCCCAAATGTCCAAGAAATCCGATTTATTTATTCAAGGATCTGTAAATTTCCGAGAAACCGACCCAACCTGACATGACTCGACCGACTCGTCCCAACCATCGAGTTCTCGATATTTTTGGACCACTAATTATTAGTTAATTTGATGATATCAATTTAATCTGGTCGAACCATGAATGTTAATCCAATCTAATAATTGCGAATCAAGAAAGACGTTTACTTGAGAATTTATAGCTCCTTTCAAGTCTAATTTCATGCATAATTGAAGCCAATAAAATTTCTTTACTTGAACATTTATATTCGACGATATTCAGACAGGCATTTGTATTTTGCACTGAGACATGTGCGTATATAGTATTTATATATAGTATAATAAGTTTGTATATTATAGAATAAACGCTAGAAGACCGTAGACAATGCACCGATTGTTTTATAACCGGTGGCATTATGGAGAGGGTAGCGAATCTAGATGTAGAAACGAATTCAAATTATAAAATGCAATTTTAACATTTCATTTCGATTGAAACAAAGTCTCCAATTCAACTTGTTCTTTCTGCGAAATTGCCCGTTATCAGTTGTACTCGAGCAACTACTGAGAAGAAGAAGCCTGGTCTCATTACCTGCAAACATTCATTTTCCTATCAACGAAAACATCCGGTGTAACAGAGAATTATTCCAAGAGATATAATACAGGACGACAATGGTTGTGATATATTTGACGACAGCAAATATATTTTAATCGATTTTTGACGACAGCAAATCGAATTTAAGAATTTGCTAAATTAAAATAATTTACTAAAATAAAGTGATTTACTAAAATAAAGTGATTTACTAAAATAAAATGATTTACTAAAATAAAAAGACTTACTAAAATAAAAAGGCTTACTAAAATAAAATGATTTACTAAACTATAGTGATTTACTAAAATAAAATGAAATACTAAATTAAAATAATTTACTAAAAGCGATTGTAAAATACTAATTTTCGAATCACAGGAAGATGTCGACACTTTTCGCGAAAAATCGTGGATTCCGGTTGCAAAATTCGTCGGAACGGTGATTCGAATATTCGCGGAATATTCATAAATGGACAGGTCGGAAATAAAAATCTGAGATATACGCCGCCAAAGCCAAATGATTTTTCTATTAAATATGACCTTCGAGATTCAGTGTTTTGGGACAGGACGGGACGAATGTTCGGCCCGAGTTCGGAAGAACGTACCGGAACTTCTGCGATTCCTTTGTTCGATTGATGTTCAATACGAGAAATGTGACGGCCGATACTTCACCTCGGCTGCGATATTCCTCGGGATAAATGTCGACGAAGATCGCGGACGAGTATTCGGGAGACAAATAGTCGAGCAGAGTGGGACTCCTATCCTTGGCGGATTGCGGATTCTATGAAATTCTATGAAATTTCACGGTCGCTAAGCTAAACTCCCCACTGTCCGTTTGATTAACTATTGCGTTGCGCATGGTTGGGTGAAGCGAGATTTTCGAAAATTTTCGCCGGGTTTTGAAACATAATCTGTATATTTAGTTTGGAAATTTTAACACTAGATTCAGAAAGTACTAGAATTAATTATATTGTATTAATTTGTAGAAATATCAATGAGACGTTTATTGTGTCTTAAAACATAATTTGTACATTGCAAAATATTAACACTAGATTTACAAAATCCTAAAAGCAACTATTTTATATTAATATATAAAAATAACGATGAGACGTTTATTCCAATTACTAGCAAGTCTTATTGTAACATTTACCGCAAGTAAAATTTATATATTACATAAATAACTCGCAAATGCATCTTTCCAATCTGAAAAATCGTAAATTAAAAAATTATTGACGGGTTTCTTGAACTAACAATTAAAAAGGCAGATAAAATAAATTACAAAGTTACTATGCATTAACTAAACTCTACATAATTTTAACAATAAATCTGGTCAATGAATAATATACTTATAAACAAGCAATATTCAATTTAATATTGTTGTTTACAACGAGGAAAATATTACGTTCGCGAGTAGTAGGAAAACACGCAAGGAGTTGCAAAAAAAGAGATTCTTTTCGGGTACGCGACGATCTCCGAATATATATCGTTAGACGTGTCGTTTTCAATGTCCATTGTTTAACGTTTATACGTACCTCGCGTATTCTTCATTAAATATAGAAGTAATACCATGTGATCCCATTCGCTTGCGATTTATGTGTTTGACGGGAAACCGTACTCGACAAGAACATCTCTTCTGTGATAAAACAAATCCATTTCAATTTTATTTCAATCTCTTGAACAAATATTATCGTCATACTTCAATCTGTTATCGCAAAAGACATTTAATTAAAGTAGTTGTGTCGCCGCGCAGTAATCATTTATATTTCCGTGGAAAGACGTGGTGGAATGTTCTTGTTCATCTGTTAAAGTAATTTCCTTGTATAAAAGGAAATAATAATATGGGACGAAATAAAGGAAATATAAAACAGTAGAAAATAAAGGAAATATAAAACAGTAGAAAATAAAGGAAAAATAAAGGAAACTCGTGTTGTTTGTAAAAGAAGATAGAAATAGCGACGAGTAATTTGCAAAATAAAGGAAACAATTTATGGTCGTTGAAATATGAAAATCCTGGAGGATTGTGCAAACAATCTGATTAATATACAGGGTGGTCCACGCAACTTATAATAATTTCTACGATTTCTCAAATACGCATTTGGTAACAAATTATTCAATATAAAAATTGTGTGTTTCAAAAGTACATAGTATGTAGTGCAGTTACTTTTTTTATATGTGAAGTCGTGTTAAAGATTTGTAGATCAGCTTTGTTTTCTTAAATGAAATATTATATTTTTTATATATTTTATATTATATATTGAATTCTGAGTAAAAAAAGTATTGATCTATATCGGCCCTAAACCTAATAGTTAACGAGAAATTTCGCTTTATTTATTGAACATTTTCTTTACATAATATAGAGATTTAACCTTGTCACAAATATTTGCAGGTTAGCAGAAAGTGAAGAAAATTTTCAAAAAAGCGAAAATATTCGTTAACACAGAGCTAATAAAAATCAATACTTTTTTACTCTGCATTCGATATTTTTCCATATTCTAATATAAAAATATAATATTCCATTTAATATAAGAAAATACACCTTCAAATCTCCGAAGCAACTCCACCTACAATAAATAAATACACTATATAATCCACCCCTTTAAATCACGCAATTTTTCTATTAAAAATTATCTTGCCCAATGCATATTTTAAAAGTTGCATTCGACGTACAAATTGCATAGCTCACCCTGTACCTCTTTTACATTTTTTAAACACGTATCACTCGCTTGAAATTCTACATTTAATTAGAAATTTAGATATTCCTACTTCCTCATCGAATATATCGCAGATTACCATTGATCTGGCCCCGTCGATTTCACACAGTCGCTCTCCACCGATATCGTTATTTCGTTTCCGTGACAACAGGCACGGCGATTCGCGTTAACGTTTGATCCGGTAATTATTTAGTTCGATCGAGAGCCGCTTAAATATTCGTCCGGAATAAATGCCGTTCGTTATTCGCCGTCAGTCGGTGTATTCTATCCGATCTCTCCTAGAATACTTGACATTGAGGATCCGATTTCCTGTGATGCGCCCGTTTTGACAGATTAATGCCGGGGTAACTGCGATACACCGCAGACGAGCGAGACGAGGGGGGGGGGGGGAGCGGGAGTGGAAGGGGAGAATAAGGTCAACCTCGGTTCAACAGAAGGGAATGTAAACCGAGTTGCGCCGAATAAAGAATTCCGATATCGGTAATCGCCTAGATGCATTTCCCAGTTAATACCGACGCATTGAACAGAGGCAACGATACCCTCCGCAGTGACACCAATTACAGAGAGAACTACGGTCTCTGTTAGGGCGTCACGGCGTCGTCAGTAATAGCGACGAATTGTGACGTTATATGTACGGACTGTATTAAACGGAGGACAGGAATTTAGTGGCGAAAAAACTAATATATCCAGCCTCGTACTATTTACACCTTTCCTTTGGAGGTCCTCGAATTCTATTCCAACTCTGACGTTCTAAAAAATGTTGTCTCTCGAGGTAAACTGCTACCCCTCTCACGCATTTCTAATACTCGCTGATTGGTTTTCCATGATTTTGGCAATAACCAATCAGCGAGTCTGTTTCAAGAAGGCACCCTTCCTTTGCGCCTTGGCACGTCCTTTTGGAAAGTTGCTGGTATATGGAAGGCGGTGGCGACAGCGATATTTTAACAAAGACGGGAAATTTCTCCAGGTGTGATTACGGCTGACCATCGTTGTAAACTAACACGGGACTTACCCTTTGGAACTTTACTTTTTTTATGATACGTCGTGGCTATTGAGACCGAGAGAAGCGAAATCCTAAAGTTAAGCAATAAAGTATGCGTTCTCTCGGCAGGAAAATTATTTTAAATCTAAATCGCCTAGTTAGCGAAAAATCCTAAAATAAAAAATAGCCAACTAGGCCCGCCCGTGTCTTAAAGAATAGTAGTGCTGGGCACTAACAGACTCCCTGGCTTCCCTTCGCAGATTATAAAGATGTTAAAGACGAGTACGTTTTTTATTTTAAATTATTTTCTTCAAGCTTGTCCTGATTTCTGGAAGACGAGAGCACGCTGTCGCTGAAACGACTGAGAGTTAAATGTAGTGTATGATTGAGACGGTACCGCCGGTCGACGTATTGGATTGTTGCAAAAGCAATTTCGGTTTTCCAAATAGATAGCTCACAAAAAACAAATTGGAATTACTTTTGCAACAAACCAATAGTTTTTAGAATAACTGAGAGCCGTGTGTGGCGCAGGATTGAGACGTTATGGTGGTATTGGATTGTTGCAAAAACGTAATTTCGGGTTTCCAGATGGACGGTTTGTAAAAACAAAATATGGAATTACTTTTGCAATAACCTAATAGTTTCTAGAATTCTTAGTTGATCTTTATGGGTTAGAATAAATTATAACAGATTACAGTAGTTTAAAAAAATCTGTCGAAAGATGTTTATTAGAGGAAGAATCTTTTTTTAATTACTTTCTTTAATTAATTTTTTAGACTTAAATGTATTGACTTTTTGTAACTATTTTACATAATAATACAGTGTTATTTAAATCATCCAGTGTTATTTAAATCGCTCAGTGTTATTTAAAATATTCAGTATTATGTAAATTGTCATTTACTCTTATTAAAATATAATTTCCACATCAAGAAACTCGCGAATGAGAAAATTCACAAAAGTCTTCAATCAAAATTCGCGCTTATAATTATTTATTAATCACATTACTTTTCAGATACGCGAGGAAATAAATGAGAGTTCTTCGTGCAGAAATTCGAAATTCGAACAACAATTGATCGGAATTTGATTAAATGATTTATGAAAACGATTAAAGGCATTATTCGTCGAAAGGTCGACGATTAAATTATTTGATTGATGAAATTAACCATCAATAGTCGATTAAAACAGGTAATTAATTGTTGATTTTTATGGAATTGAACAGATATTTTGACGTAACACCGTTAACAATTGCCTTCAGCCTCTTCATTGCTTTATTTTTATAAATTTCGACTAACAATCGAGAGAACAAAATCTGATCGTTAATTTGCGATTAACAATTAACAATACTTATTCGATGTATCGGATTAATTGTTCCACGATTCTGCGCGAAGATGTAACTACGTTTTCAAAGATTATTTTCCTGATACCGCGAAGTTGTAACTTGGATATCCTCTCTCTTTTTTTTTACGAGCCCCGCGCGAACCACTTTTCCTCTTTTCAGTTGATCGGTTCACAAACGTCGCTTTTCAATCTTTCCGCCATGAAACCGCCGTTTTGTTCCGACCACCGTTTCATTCGCATGTAAAATTCGGCCGAGAGGATTCCGCCCTGGTTCGAACAGTGCGCGGACCGTTCGAAATTTTTGGCCAAAAGGAATCGTTTCTAATTCGCACGGGGCCGCGTCCGTGTCGCATCTGCATCGCATCCTAATGCACAGTTCGGCAGTTCGCGCGTCCACACAGAAGCGGGCACGTGAGAAATTTTGCTAAAACAAAAACCATGGTTCCGATATTTATCTTTGACTACGCGTGAAATGGCATATGAGGGGGGGGAAACATGCTCGGATATTTGCTTCCTCTTTTTCGATCGTCCCTCGATGTACTCGGCTTTATTAGCTGAATATCAAATAGTTTATCGCGATCAAAATTAATTAAACTATTTTTTCGATTTCACTGAATATACAGTGTGTTCTAATTTCCCCCAAAATGTTTTACCAGAATATTTTACAAATAAAAATAAGAAGAGAGTTTTGCAGAAAAACTAGCGGTAATATTTTCTCGATTTCATAGAAACAGAATAAAGAATTAATTTAATAAAATATTCTACTAATAAGACTTTGTTCGGATAAATTGTTATCGAGATCAA
This sequence comes from Augochlora pura, assembly GCF_028453695.1. Taxonomy (NCBI): domain Eukaryota; kingdom Metazoa; phylum Arthropoda; class Insecta; order Hymenoptera; family Halictidae; genus Augochlora; species Augochlora pura. The sequence goes on along the minus strand of NC_135775.1, from coordinate 19,312,899 downwards.
TTTTTATACAATTGAACATTTATTCCATAGTATTCAATATAAATGTATTCGTTGATCTCAATAATTATAATAAAAATTGAAATGCCTCGAATTCAAGGTATCGAGCTGAAATTTTTCAATTTCTTCCTAAAAACAATATGTTCATTATTATCCCTTTGTGATCGTATGTCTACTCTCAGCCACCAAAGCAATTTATTCATGTTTTTCCATCTTTTTTATTTTTACATAAAATTAAAACATATTATTGCGTTACATATGTCCAAAACATTAAAACGGAGTTAATAAATTATGTTTTTCCTTCTTTTATTATTGTCTACTGAAGGAAAATTAATTACGACCAGCATGACTTGTGTATAAATTTAATACGACCGCAAGGGGTCGAAGAAAGCGGTTGGCAATATAATTTACTCATAATTCAGAGCGGCATAAAAGACGCCGTCAAAACGCGTATTATTCAAATCCGAGAAATTACCGGTAGTTGATTCTCGGCTGAATAGCTGCCCTTAAGACACTCGTGGCACAGCTGAAGAAAGGTCCACGCCGTAAGAAAAAAACAGAAGAAAGGAAAGACTCGTTGCGGGGACGAATGGCAAGTAGACGTGTAAAAAAGTTCGCCAGTCTACGCGTACAGTGAAACGCGAAAAGTTTACGGGGGGCAGAGGGGGCAGGGGGGAGGAGAAGAGTCCCGGAAAAGTTTCTGTTGGCGGTCCAGAGAAAATCTTTCGCATAGTCGCGCCCCCATACGGAATATACTTGGCCTGTTGTCATTTCTTGCCCCGCTCTATTGGGGATGAACGGGGATGTCCCCGTGTATCGTCGCGTTTGGTGAACCCGCTGTCACCTGCTTAGAATACCTCGGGATGTTTCATTATTTGCCGCGTGAACTTTCGACGCGGTCCGCGCGTCGACGTCGCCACGTTCCGAGTCCTTCGAAAAGTTTTTCGACTTTATTACACGGGAGAAGGTATAACAATAGGATAGAGGCCGACTGCGGTAATGGTTCCGTAACCGCGACGGGTACTCCTTGGCCGCCGCGGCCGTGTTTTCCTGTTTTTCGTTTCGCTGTCTGGAGTGCGCACCCTCCCGCCCCGCTCGGTAATTGGTCAACCTTTTAGGATGAAACATTTGAAATTTAAAGGAGGGAGAGAGAGTATCCGCGGTCCTGTCACTGTGCACTCGATGCACGGGGGAGGGGGGGGGGGGGGGGGGGGGCACGGTTGCTGTGTGTGTATATTCCCTGTATATTGGCGTCGTGATCGATAAAATATTTTTGCGGCATGATCGCCATTGTCCTGTCCAGGGTTCGGCGGCAATTTTATTCGGACCACGAGTCAAAGGTAAAGCCTGACGAATAAGATTTTATTCGACACTGACGAAATTCTGTCGAATTAAAAATTTGCTGGGTAGGTGGTTTATTCGAATTAGATTTTATTTGAATAAGGTTCCATTCGAATTAGATTTTATGCGCATTAGATTTTACTGGAATAAGATTTTATTCGAGTTAGATTTTATACGAATTAGATTTTATTCCTACAAAATTTTATTCACTTAAGATTTTATTCGGAATTTATATGAAAAATGATTGATATCTTACTTGATCTCCTTGATTGTTTTAAATTTGTAATTCTATCAAATTTGTAGTCATATATTTTTATAAAATAAATACTGATAATTTATTCTGGTAAATAAATCTTATGTTCTACATGTAGGTTGTATAAAAGGAATCCATTCTCGTTTCGATAACCTGAAACATACAAAAATTAACATTTTAAATTACGTAAACAATAAAGTTCATCATAAATTTTCTAAATGAACGATAACTATTTAGCGAACGTTATTGTGAATTTTGCTATAACTGGTTTACAGTATAAGCAAAATTTAATTATTCGTTATTGAATCTTGTTCACTGAAGCACAGGGCGAGAATTGATATTAAAGATATTGGAACAAATACTAGTAGAAGAGATTGCAGCAAGGATGTTATTTCTTTCGAAAATAAAATGCCAATTTTCTTTATGGTGGCAATAACGTTTAATAAAATTATCAATTCAATTTATCGTACAAATTTCGCTTACTTATGTTTGTTAAAAATATGTAAAATCCAGAATATAGCGATATATTATTACAATTGTTCATATCATTAATTGTATACCAGTTACATTATTTGTAGCATATTATTTATATTATTTACATTATCAGCAATACATTAACTATATAATTTGTAACATATTATTTGTATTATTTATATTATCAGCGATATATTACTTACATAATTATCAATATATCGCCATCATTACATTTCTAAAAAACACAAGTATCATCACGATTAAAATAAATGAACTAATAACGCCCCTTACAATCGATCCAGAAAAATGTAAGTTCACCGCAAAAAAAAACCCCGACAGAATCCGTTCCCGCCGGAATGATCCGAAAGCGTATAAAATTACAGAGAAATCCTCCGATTAATAATCGTTCGAACAAAAATCAGAAGATGAATGGCCAAGTAAAAGCGTTCCGGCGAGCGCGACGCGGACCGCGTTATTTCCGGCGCATCTTTAAATCACCATCTTTCACCGGAATAAAATCTTGTCCATTCCTGGTGAAAAACAGGCGTCCGCGGCCGGCGGGCATCAATCCGCATCCATGATCACCGAGAAACGGACAGTGACATACCGGTTGAACGAGGCGCGCCGCGCAACGCCGTGCGCGACAGAGAGACAGAGCGAGAGAGAGATAGAGAGAGAGAGAGAGAGAGAGAGGGAGAATGGGTACCGCGTGAGAGACGGTACACAGTGACTCGTATACAGTCACGAATGAGCGTAATTACACGCAACCTTTAATGATAGGCGCCATTACGAAGAAGAATTAGGCGTGAGCCTCCGCAGGACCGGGGGGTTCTACACACCGTATTCTAATAGAGGGCGCACATATAAACGGCGGATAATAAGTCACTTACACGAATCCTGGACCAGGAGGGTTGGCTGCACGCCAGTTCTATTCGCGCTTCGGTTGTTCCGATCTATTCTATACCGTGCACGTCACACGCATGACGCTCTTAACTAAATTATGGACAAAGTAGTCCGATTTCCCGGTTTAAGGGGGCACTCGCAAAGTTCCGGCTCGGAATGGTATATCTCCGTGCAGAATCGCACCGAAGCGCGAACTACCGTCGTTTCGATCGCCGACGACGGTTTCGTTTTGATTTTCTGTGTACGTCGGCAACTAGATGGGATTGTCGACGAGACTATGGCGTCGATCGTTCGCGATTGGTATTATTTTTAGCAGTTTCCACCGGACCGACCAACGGTATCGGAAATATAATTAATCCTAATGCGAGTCCGCGATTTAACCCCTTACCGTACTCTGACGAGTCCGACTCGTGATGGCGATTGGTAGTAATAAATTATTAAGTACGGATGTTAGTCTGTTCTTTAGACTTGGAATAGAATTCTAATCTCTTGTTATTAACATTTAAGCATTTAAGTATTATATATTCAGACATGGAATAAACATTATTGTTCTGCCTCTTTTAAGAAATTATTGAAACATTGTAAAATTCCTAATAGCAGTAATAATTGTGAAGAAAATGGTACGTCAAGGGGTTAACAACGTTTCTACTACAGCTCTCTATTAACCTTTCTATAGCGTTCTAAATAATAATGGTATATACAGGTTGTACAGGAATATTGGGATCAAATTTATGTCTTATTGAATAAAATAGGTGGCAAATGTTTATATATCGGAAAATGCTTTATTGAAAAGATTTGAAGCTATACATGGTGGATTGCAGCACTTATAAATAAATTTTAAATATTCACTGTTGGATGCTGCTAGAATTCAGGCTTTGACGACTGTCGAACTCTTTCATATATTCCATTTGTATTGGAAAAAATGGTAAATGCATTTTGAGAGCACTTTTAAAATTGCTCTACTGTTTCTGTCGTATTTTTGTGAACTAACCTTTTTGGACACTCTGTATATTATATATAAACGACAGAGCTTTCGTCGTACTTTTATAAAAGGTTATATAAATGTTTGATGCTTGTAGTATCTTTCCAATAAATAAATAAAGTATTTATATACTAGTAACATGTAACTAACACTTATATTAACAACAGTGACTTCTTCGTTGACGACTTTAATAAATTTAAGTATTTTAACTATACAATGTTATGTATAAGAATCTAAGATGAATAATTAATTTTTTCTTTGTACATTGTAATCATATCGTTCTCATTTTCAATTGTATTATCATTATTCTATTCTTATAATTATTATTGCAATTATTCTAGTGAATCTCGTGCTGTAGAATTAAAATAAATTGCTAAATAATATAAACCAAGTTACATTACATTAAATTATATTAAAATTGATCGTTTCATTAGCATTAACGAGCGGGAACCGTGCCGAATGACAATTGAAAAATATTATCGCTATTAAACAAGCGAATATTAATTATTTACCGGGCGTCTATTAACAATGTTGTACAATATGTATAAACGCGTAGACGCGACGGTGTAGTTTAAATAATTCACAACGGCTCATTATCGTCTCGTTCTTTAATCACTGTCTGGTTAATCTACATTTTTCCGGTTTGCGTTATTCAGAGAGCCTAGGCATTATGAAATTATCCGAGCCGGAGCACGTATCACGAAATTATCCTGGTAAATCGAGCAGTGACAGTAATTATGTCACCGTCAGGCCGCGTCTATCTCAATTATCCGGTTACATTTCCAAATTTTCGTCCGGTTTAATGGCGCTGCTTAAATTTCTCCGGGAAATGCATTGAGCGCCGGCCTGCCTGCCTTCCCTCTTTCGTATCTCGGAGCAAATCGATGCTCATCGTACCAATTAATTTGCACGCGGAACCGTCACTACCGGACGGATCGAATTAAAATTACACCAGCCGAAAACTTTGTTCATTCAAAGACGCGTGGTCAAGAGATACTTTGAATGATCGCGCTCGGATCTGCTTGGATCCGCTCAGTTAAACAAACGCGGTGGCAGTTTCTTTTTTACCTTTTCAACCGTGCTAGATAATGCAAAACTAATTTTCCTGGCTTAATCAATCTTCGCAGTGAAAAATTATTTACGCTACATTAATCGTACCTCCCTGGGTTTACGTTTCACCTCTCAATCAATTTTTAATTTTTTGTCTAATTGTTCGTGCGATGTGTTGAACAACTTGTTAGAACTTAAAACAGTTAGCTTCGGGAAATAGTAATTGTTTTTAATAATTTGTTCATAGTGTTTGTGTTTTTATCGTTTGTGGAGCATTGATGGCATTATAAAGAATTTCTTTGATTATTAGGAAGTCGAATGATAATTAATAATTGATGTCAATTGCGAGATAATTTATCATTACAACTTCATCTTGTTCTATATTGATAGGAGTCATAAAAATCAATTTTATATGCACAAAATGGAATTTATCGCACAAAATGTACTTTGTCGCATAATATGCACTTTATTATAAAATAGAGATGCCATAAGCCAGAAAAATGATCTTAGATTTACAGTTAAAATGGCTTCGAGGGAAAAGTATTAAATTATACAATTTAAAGTATATAAATTTTCAACACCATTCGCAGTTAACTAAATAACTTAATTGCCTATAAAAACAAAGACTATAATATGAAAAGTAAAATACAATAGGAATTATCTCATACAAAACTGTAGAAACATATAATAACGATAATATAAAATTAACATATAATTATGATAATTTATCGAAATGTTACATATGTTCGCAATGCACGTAGTAAAATTTCAACTCGTACTTGTTGCAGAAATTTCGATACATATTAATTCGAAACCTAAATTCATCATCACATGCTGCACCAGCAAGAAAGAAGTGCAGTTTAAAGGATTCACGCTGCTGCGGTAGATACCACGGAAAAAAACCAATTATGCGAATAATTATTATTAATTAACTATGCCCGGAATAGTTAAGGTGAAGTTTGACAGCGGCGTTTTGTGTGCTCTGATGCGCACAGGGTGTACGATATCTTCGTTGGCTCATTGGATAAGAGGATGCCACAAATTCCGGACCCGTGATTTGGTATGTACCAGAATTCTGTGGAGTAATGCGTAAGATGCAAACATAATTTAGTAAATAGTCATCTGCTCCCTAAATCTCTAATTAGTAGTTAGCTATTTGCTTGCAGCATTGTACGGTCGATCCTGTATCCAATTCTACAGTGGGATTACTGTTTTACGATATATTCGAATAAATAATATATATTCGAATTCAATTTTTATCACGGTATAACATATTTAAGGCTAACATATTTAACTAAATGGTTTGAACTCAACAAGGATAAAGAATTATTTTCCTTCATTTTGCTGCTACTTGAAACAATAAAAAAACAGGATATAAAAGCTACGAATTTTCGTGTTATTTATTCGAGCCCGGAACGAAAATATAAAAAAGCGTTTTGTAAATCTCGATAATTTGCACGCTGAATATTTCATCGAAATCCGTTGAAGCTCTTATGAGTTCTTGATTAAATTTTAAATGAAACTTCTAACTTTTAGTATTTTCGATAGATTGAAATTAATTTGAAATTAGCATAAAATCGTATATTCTAATAGAAATGTATTTCTAGTGAATTTGATTGTAAATTTGGTTTTTAGATCAATTCTTAATGTAAATCTTAATGGTAAATTAGAAAAAAAATGCATTTTGTAGGTAACTTAAATACACGCTAAAAATTTCATTGAAATCGGTGGACGCGTGGTCGAGCAACAGCCACCGAAAAATGCAAAAATGTTTCTAGTTGAAAAACTGCAATTTTCACGAACCTGAAATAATTAATAGCCCGCAACAACGTGCGTCGATTTCAATGAAAGTTTGTTTTATTAATTTATATATTGAACAAAACCCACGCGACGGAACATACAAAGCTATCTTCGACTTGCAAATTTGTACGAGGAGAACAAAAGGAAGGGTACACTTCATTGTTGCTGAAGTTACAATACCGGCGGAACTATAGAGTATGGTTTGATCAGTAGACTCGGATCTTTACGAAAAACAGGCACAAATAAATTCTATGAACCCTTTGCGACCGTATGTCTACTCTCAGTAATACTAAAACTATTTATTTATTTTTTTATTTTTATATAAAATTAAACCATATTATATTTGAACATTAGAAAAGAATTAATAAATTATGTTTTTCCTTTTTAAAAATTAACAAAGGGTTAAACATCACGTTTCTGAATTTGTGAGATCATTCTGCGATATTTGTGTAAGTAGGATAAATGTGTCAATTACTGTGCCCACTAACAATTTTACATATATTTAAAAACAATTTAATTTCTTAGGATTCCTAAAATGCGAATAGGTTTCAGCATAAGACAACATTTAGTGAAAATATTTGACGAAGTGTAATATGTGATCCAAATTATCAAAGAAAAAGAACAATTTTATAAATAAATTGACACCTCTCCCCGAATCTATGTTGATTAATGAACATAATAAAAAGAATGCATTATCAAATAATTATTATATATCACTGCACATACAACACTTTCTTTTTTTCCATGCATCTCTAATATCTAAAAAATCTAGAAAATTATCTAATTCGTCTAAAACACCGTACGTCGGTCTAACCGACTCAGTGATTGATGCGCTTACCCTAGGAAACGACCCCGAAAAACGTGCCACCGATTTCGCGGAGTCCTTAAAGTCCAGCTGGGTCGGCCAGCCGTCATCCGTCCGTCCGTCCGTCCGTCCGTCCGGTGTCTGGGGGATCGCGTTTAAACGGACTTATTCGTTGGCCGCGCGAACCGCTCGGCGGTGCCGTGTTCTCGGAGGATGCAACAGTGTTATCCGAGGCAGCATGTCGGCCGAAGTTTTCCAAACAGCGTTCCCCGACGAGCTCAGCTTTCTCCTACGGGGTGACAGTCGAGGACGTGCTGGATGTTGCTGTGGCTAACCGTGAGGCGGGAGAATTTTGTGGTTCCTCCGCGCGTCGGACCCTCTCGCGTCTCTGGTCCTTCCTTCGCCGATGTCCTGTGACCCGGTTCCCGGGGCTCTCTCGGCCCGCACAACAGTCCTCGCTCTCGCCTGTAATTATCCTCTGGCCGGTACTCCATAATTTTCTTTAATCACAGAAGCCCCGTTTTCGCCGCCTAATACGACACGTCGAAAGGATTCGGCGAACGTGCCCGATGCTGGCTAGACACGATCCTCTCTCTCCCTCTCTCCCTCTCTCTCTCCCTCTCTCTCTCCCTCTCTCTCTTTCTCCTTCTCTTTAGTTTTCGTCACCTCTTTATTTCACGCTCTGTCCGTATGCCTGTCTGTGTTTCTGTTGTTCTCTCTATCTCTTTTCTCCCTATCTTTTTTTCTCTCCCCCTTTCTCTCTTTCTAGCTCTCTCACTATCTTTATCTTTACATCTTTATATTTATATCTCTATATTTTTATATCTCTGTATTCCTATATCTCTATATCTCTATCTATAGCTCTGTATTTATATCTCTATATTTATATCTCCATATTTATAGCTCTGTATTTATATCTCTATATTTACATCTCTATATTTATACCTCTATATTTTTATGTCTCTATACTTCTATATCTCTATATCTCTATATACAGTCAGTCATATAGAATAATATGGAGGAACGGGGATATGTTGTTTTCTTTGTTTATATTTCTATGTCTCTATGTCTCTATATCTCTATCTCTATACCTCTATTTCTACCTAAATCTTTATCCATCTATTTATTCATCTATCCATCTATTCGCCTATCCATCGATCTACCCACCTATCGACCCGTCTACCCATCAATCCGTCCTCCCGTCTTTATCTGTCTATCGCTTTCTGCCGCTGTCTGCCTCACCCGGTCCCTCCGCCGCCTTCCTAGGCGCTATCGTATCCGTGGGCGTGCACCCCGCCCACCTCCAGAATGGGATGGGTTCCGGTTCCAAGGACAAAGTGCACCGGGCATGAAGCGAGCCCAGGGAGAGAGAGGCGGCTGCCGGTGCCACCGGAAGAAGAGTGTTACAGAGGGAAACTGAGGAAAGAGGGAAACCAGCGGGCGGGGTCGATGCTAAAAAGTGAGAAGGTACGCGGAACGGGTTGGTCGGGGAGAATCCAGAACTTCGCACCGCTGCTGCTGCTACTGCTACTGCTACTGCTACTGCTACTGCTACTGCTACTGGCGCTGCCGCTGCTGCCTGCTACGGCTACTGATGTTGCCACTGCTGGCTGGACCGAATTAGAGCGCCCAAGACCGATGTGGGTGCGAAGTCGTAGGGTGTGTGCGAGCCGGCACGAGTCGCGGCCGTTTCGTGGATGCGAGAATTATCCGCGTGAATAACTATCGCTCTGCTCGGAACAAGTATTTCTTGAAAACTCGGACACAGCGGCCCTCGCCGCTGGATTTTCGGATATTTTCTCATTTTTCCTTTCGGTTTCGGTGAGACGTCGCGTGGGAATCGTGTCGGGATGGTCAATGCAATGTGTCAATTAACATGTTCGTTGAATAACGCGGAGAAGAGGTGACGATGATCTTTGGTGGGATATGTTGGCTATTTAAAAGTTTTTTGGATAATAATGTTGATAATTTCAACATTAATATCAGTGTTTATTTTAATATTGATTAATATTGAAAATATTAAAATAGTACATATTTATTAAATTCTATGATATTATATATTATTAATGAATTATTAGTATTAAAATATTATTAATAAGTTATTATTATAATTAAAAGAATACAGTATGGACGTCATTAGTATTATCGATAAAGTAAATATGAATATTAATATTACATAAAATATTACTTCATTAATCACAGCTATTATATTAATTATTATTTAAGTAAATATCAATATTATCATTGTATAGAATTATTATAAAATTGAATCTTAAAATGTTAATATTAATATTTTACACTACTGATTTGGAATTAAAACATTCTTATCAATCATTTTCAGGTACAAAAACATCGCACCAAATTAAGAAGGAAAATATCTGGTGTTAAAGTATATAGTACCAACGTACATAGATAAATCTTTTATAATAAAACGGAACCTAATATTTATCGTAATAACAGTAATACACGAGGAGAGATCCGACCAATATTTGACGTCCGAGTGTACACGTTGATAGAACAGAAAACTTGGTCGGAGGAATTACGGGAAGGGAAGAATTTCCATTCTGGAAAGCGGTACGTTTTCTAATTTGCTTTAAATCTATTCGGCTTTAAAGGAGTTCTTCTCAGGGACTCATGCAATTACAGTTCGGAGAATCTTCTTCGTGGCAGGCTGAATTCATGCTCCATTTAGAACTTATTTCATTAGACACTTATACCACGATATTATTTTAATCACTAATTATGGTTATATAACTGTATTCCGCTCGTTGATATTGCTAACTCCTTTTATTCTGAAAGTTGCCCGGTTTAAGATTCGTGAACTTTCACAGCTGGATAATCTGACAGTGCAAATCTGTTAGGCGAATTTCCATTGTGAGTCGAGACCGCGATAAACGAGGATTTCGCAAATTAGTTAATGACGCCAAACAGAATTTTTATTATAATTTAGTAATACCAGATTGATATTAATATTCAATTATTTTACTTTCTTTACTGTTGCAGTTTTATCAATTTTATTACTTTGTGTAAATATAAGTGCTGCTGTCTATTATTTATTTATGAAGAAATTGACTGTATTGATTTATCTCTCATTTTGGTGGCTGGAATCTATCTAGACACCCTGTATATTCTATACTTCGATATCCTTTGTTATAAAAGTTTTCTCTTTAACCCCTTGCACTATAATAACGAGTTAGATTCGTGATAAAGATTCCACGCAAGCTATACTACATATGAATGTTATTAATTTATTCTAAATCGAAATTAAATTGTATTTTTCTATCATAAAATAAAAATTACCCAGTCGTATTAAGAGAAATAATGACAAATAAGTTCGAATCACCGCAATACAAAAAGAGTCATAGTGCAAGGGGTTAACCATTGTTATAAAACACTGTTTGTTCATTCAGCTTACGCACGTGCTTTTAAAGTTATACGAATCTAGGAAACGTGCGAATAGCATTCGTACGAAAATTCTTAATAAGCATCGAGTTTATATATTTTTCCAAAATATTGACCTGCCCTTCGCGAGGCGTGTTGTCTACCAAGAAAGAAAAGTGCAATTGAACTTCCATAAAATAGTAACATGCTCGGAGAAGTTTCCTTTTCATATCTAATAAAAAGTTTTTATCCAATTTCACGAAGTTACCACACTTACGCCTTCACCGGCTGAACTTTATCCTGAAAACTCAGCCGGAGTGGTCAGAGATGCGTAACTAAAAATTTAAGAATCATTTAACAACGCGTTACGCGTTCGCACTGGGCTTCCACGGCAAGTTTTCTCATTTCTTCCAATTTACTCGCCTTTTTAGCCCCCTTCGACACTTGTCGCAAACGAAGTTTTATTAAATTACTATTCACTGCTGATAATTAAATTTTCCTACACGATGATGTCCTCTTAAACTTTAGGATCATGTTATCAAAAGAATGTAAACTATGAAGAATTGGACGAGAAATATTTTTCGACGTTTAGGGAATTTTCGTAAATATTCAAAGCGGCGATCGATGACGTTGAAAATCGTAATTAATTTTTATAACAGTACTGATCATTAGACAGTGGATTTGGATAAAAAATAAAATTTGTAGTTACTTCTTTTTATTCTATTTTTTTCTTTTGTTCTTCTTTTATTTCTCTATTTCTTTCTCCAGTAATTTTAATGATTTCTCAAGTTAATGGACTATCACTTTCAAATTTTGTAAAAGTTTCTAATATTTTCAACTCGATATTTTTGTTAAACTTATGTCTTGGTTATGTTATTAAAGTTGTAATATCAATATAAAGCACTATCATTTTCAAATTCATTAAATTTATATATTTCATCATTATATTTATATATTTATACTATTATATTTCCAACTCGATATTTTCGTCATAAATTCGTGTGATCCACAGTCTATTGATCACATCCAGCAAACGATAGATCTACAATCAACGTAAAGAAATCGCAAAAAGATTAGAAAAATTAAGATAAAACGCGGCACACTTCAAACACGAGATAACTAATTTGAAACAGAGGAGTAATAAGTACCGCGGAAGACGCGGGGTAGGATGGGAAATGTAAATGTTCGAGTGCCGCGGCACGTCATCTTCAAATATTTGATCCCATTGTACGATTATACAGTGTGCATATAACGGCTGTTAAACTGACGGATGAATTTTTCGTGGGGCGGCCCCGCCGCGCGGGCGGAATGAAAATTTGAAGTAATTAACAGCGGGATTGCTCGAGCCCCTGCGACTTCGGGCCGGAACACAATTAGTTCTTACTGCTGCTGCGGAGACACCGTATATAGAATTATAATTGGCAAATGCAAATGGTTATATCGAATGGGAGCTTCCCGCTACCCTGACATTAATTCCATTTGCTCGAAACACGAAGTGCATCGATGACATCTGCACACTAGTGTTACGACGGGGCTGCTGTAGCAGCAACAGTTTCTGCAACCGGAACACCACGATTATCCGGGACATCTAACGTCAACCACTTTCTACTGACGTGGTTCCTGCGATAATGGAACGTGTGCGAAAGTTTCGATTTCGGGATCGTGGTAACCACCGATTCAGCGCCGAAAATGATTCCGTCTGCCGTGGAAATCGTTTGCCCGGCGAATAATGCTTTTTGATTTCGTCTCGTAGAGAAATTATTCAAATCGTTCTATTGTGTATAGTCTGATGCTTCGATATCATTCATATTGTCAAAGTGAATTAACCCTTTGCTTTACAATATCGTGTTAGAGTCGATGATTATTCACATTTTTTAAATTGAAATTGAATTGAAATTAAATTGAAATTAAATTGAAATAAATAGAAATTAAATTGGAATTAAAGTGAAATAAATAGAAATTAAATTACATTAAATCGAAATTAAATGAAATTAAATTGAAATTATATTAAATTAAATCAAAATTTAATTAAATTAAACTGAAATTGAAATTAAGGTAGCTATCTAATAAATATGAATTTTCTGTCTGGTGTAGAAATTTATTAATAACAAGCAAATGGTAATCCACGTAATAGTGAAATAAGTTATAAAGGAAGGGGTTAATCATTTCTACAAGAAGGCAATTAAAACTGACAGTAGTGAGTGCTTGCTACCTGTTAAATCCTAATTAGACAAGCATTATTTCTGGATCGTTTAAGTGAAATTGTTAACAGAAACTTCATTGCATTAACTTAAATAAGTAAACAATTATTTTAATATTCTGTATTTTTGTCGTTATTATTACTGAGTTCAAAAAATTGATATTAGAAATATATGTATTTTGAGAGATTATTTCTTATATACGTATATTACTGTTTCATTTTTAATGTGCCTAACTTATTGTCTTCAAAGCTATATTGGAATACAATACACATTTTGAACAGTGTGTTTATCAATGATAAGGTTAATATGTATAATTTAATATTTAACATGGATATTATACTATACTTCGATTATTTCCACCCCCATTTTTATTTTCTCAATTTGTAAGATTATCTAAGATCAATTTTAGATCAATAAGCTCTATGCATTTCTAATAAAACTAGGCACGTGACTATTTAACTCGAAATAATTTCTATTTTGCAGAAATATCCACAGCCTCGTCATCTTAATTTACAAGAAAATTATTTTACAATTCTTTCGAAAAATGAAAGTACACAAACAATTACATCCCGAAAGCTATTATAAAAGATTATTTACGAACGTAATTGTACAACATCTATTACACAAGCATCCGCTTCAACGAATTTCTACGATATTACCGTACCGTTTTCAACGTTATTTATAAACCGCGTTTTTACCATAAATTTGCGAACTCCATTCGTTCGGCTCCGGCTAAAGTTAATGACCGGTGGTGTGCGTCGAGGTGTGCGCCCGTGTGTATCGAATCAAAGGACAAATAGGTGTAAGGACAGAAATATTAGCAGACCAAAATTGATGAAACCTTCGAATGAACGCACGTGCGAAGAACGATGCATCATCGCCGTGACATCGCAGCGCATCGCTGGCCAGAATTCGTAATGATATATGCGTGCGAATGTCAAGTTTACGTCTGCGAAAATGCGATTCGCTGAAATTAACACGCGCGCCGTCAAACGGTCGACGGGGGGTGGGGGCGGAAACATGGGTGAACGAAAAAAAAAATCTCCAGGCGAACCGAATAAAAACCGGGGGGGGGGGGGGGGGTGTTGGTGGTGGGGGCGAGGGAAAAAAAACACACCCCGTGACTCGGCTTACGGAATTTCGATGGGAATTTATGCGATTTCGATAAGGGGACGGAACGGTCGGGCATTATGATCGGAAAGTTGCGGGGAAGTTGTGCAAACAGAACAGTTCGCGATAACCGAAGAATTATAGAAACTCATTGCGAAAGTGGAAGTTCGGTTAGTGAACTTTGTGGCGGTTGCGGTCGTAGATAGGTGTACTTTCCAGCTATTTGTTCAAAAGCGGCGTGCTACACGGTTTTGCCGTTGCTCAAGATAAAATCTATTTCGACGCTCCCTTCTTCGTGCTACTCTTTCATGTAATTTTAAACAGGCGGCGGCGACGGCCACGCCGGGACGAGACGCTCGTTTTCGTATGCAGATTGTTTGAATAAGAAATTTTTCACTCAGCGGGATCATTTTCGTCTCGAACGATTCCATACATCGCAATGCTTTGCGAAACGTTTGCTTTAACGTAGCGAACGTTGTTCATCGACGCGAAAGTTTTCAAAGTTTAACCGCTCAGCCGAGTCAATATATTTAGAAGATAAATTTTGTTACGCGTTTCATCGATCATACTGTGCATGATCTTTTTGACAATTGTTCGAAAATTATCCTAAACCGTGCGAAATTGATGACTATGTTACCATAAACAATTTGATGTAAATCGTATGAGAAGTATATTTATTATAAGGTGTAAAATTGTCATTCCCTTGTGACGAGTATACACGTCGTTTCAACGTTGAACCTTTTTGACAAAATTGTAATCCACTGTGTTTGAGATTATTTATAATTATACAAATTGGATTTTCTATGCAGTTTAATTGTTAGAATAGGTATAAATAGTTCGTTGTTAATATGTGAGATAGCTATTTTTGACGAATATACTCGTCATGACAGAAAATGTATAATTACTTCATGACGAGTATATTCGTCATAATACAATACTTTGCCACTTCTTGACGAGTATACTCGTCATCACAAAAAATGTGTAATTTCTTCATGACGATTATATACGTCACTAACCTCAAACCGATCAAAAAAGATATAACCTTCGATATTCTTCACTAAATTAAAATACTTCATAAAAGTATTGTATTTGAACAAACTATTCAAAAAATCAAGCGCGTACAGTATAATTACAGTAACCATCACACTTTTTAAAGAAAACGCAACAGCGAAACCGGTTAATTCGGCGTGATCAAAACGCGCGTGCACACGTGGAAATTTTTGAGAACCAGAATTCCAGTGTTTACGTTACAAAAGAAAGTGGGCTTCAATCTCCTCGGAAATTTTCTGTAAAACAGAGACCTCTCGCAGCGCGCACGATCAAACGGTCCGCGAACATGATCCGGACGTTGGATTTCGCGGGAAAAAAGCAAGGTTCACGGGAACGAAGGGACTTCCTGGCAAGAGAGCCGGCTGCATTCGACCAGAGGACCGAAACTAATGGATTTATCTTCCTCTTAAGCGTGTTCCCAGCGAAGAGGTGTGTAAGAATAACACGCACGTGGCTCCGCGTAAATTGCACGACACACCGAGCCCTCTCTCTCTCTCTCTTTCGGTCTCTCTTTCTCTTTCTGTCTCTCGGTCTCTTTTTCTCGCCGGTTCCCTCTTTGCGAGGAGAAACTAATTAGCATCACTTAGGTGGGTCCTGGCTGGCCACACAAGGCTTAATCAAACCTCAAAGTATTCCGTGGCTGGACCCGGTTCCAAGGGAACGCGACGTATCTATCCGTGGACAGACCCTAAACTCTTCTTCTCTTCTCTGCCGCCTGTACAATTTCCCTTTCGCGAAGGGAATGCGGTTCTCTGTACCGGCAAAAATGCATTCGAGGCTCGGGCGAACTGCGCGCGGAATTTCGGACCGTGATCGTGCACTCGATGGGGGATACAGAGGTGCTTCGCGGTTTTTCCCTTCGAAAAGGAACAGACGATTGTTAATTAAGCGGTTTTTGATTCTCAGCTGTTTTACACGCGCCCGGAAATCAAAAACGGCTTCGAGTTGGAATATACTATTGTAGGGATTATATTTAACCCTTTGCACACGAAGTCATTTGAACTGTAATTCTACAATAACTTTTCTGACATACAGTATTTCCATTTCATATATCAAAATGTATTTCATACATATGAAATTGAATCTTGTAAATCATACAACAACAGTTATACTTTTGATAATTTTTTAAATCTAATTTTTCATAATATAAAAATTATTTTAGAACCTGCTGTAACAATTTTAGTGGTGCCTCAGAGGCACCATTCGAGTGCAAAGGATTAAGAGTAAATCCCACGAGACAGAAAAGTTATTTTAAAATTGCAGTTGAATTCCAATTAAAATAAAGAAAGACGAAATGTATTCAATCAAATAATTTGTTCGCTAATAAACTATTTAGTTTAAAGTATTAGTAAGTAAATAAATACATAATTCTGATTACAAATAATTTACTTGTGATCACTATTTTATAATAGTGCTATTATAAACTAGTATTATTTTATAATAAACAGCAATTTTAAACCACGTCGTAGAGTAGATTTAAATAGATAGCATAATCTTAAAGCGTA
The DNA here is from genome assembly GCF_028453695.1 of Augochlora pura. Taxonomy (NCBI): domain Eukaryota; kingdom Metazoa; phylum Arthropoda; class Insecta; order Hymenoptera; family Halictidae; genus Augochlora; species Augochlora pura. The sequence continues at coordinate 19,296,047 of NC_135775.1, read as the reverse complement.
GATAAATCAATATCGCTTAGATTTAATGAAAATTTCACTTTTAGTTTATATCATTCTTTACAAAGAAGCATATCATATAAAAATACATACTTTAATTTCTAAAAGTGTACCTATTTTTAACAGAATTTAGTTAAATGTAATAAAATTTAGTCAAATTTAATAAAACTGTAATTTTTAATAAAAAATGATGAACTTCATGAAATTACAATTATACTTCCAAATTATGAAACTATAAACAAAGAATGAGTCTCACATGGAACATCACCATTCTATTAACCCCTTGCACTCCAAACCATTTTAACTGTAAATCTGAAATCATTTTTCTGCTGTACAGTATTTCCATTTTAAGCGACCAAGTGTATTTTATATATACCAAATTAATTCTTGCGATCCATACCAACAGTTTCATGTTCAACAATTTTTCTAATGTTAAACCTTGTTGCTATAAACATTATTTTAGAAGGTGAGGGGAATAATTTTAGTGGTGCCTCAGAGTCAAAGGGTTAACTTGTATAATATCGTCAAAGAGAAGAAACGCGACAATCCTAACACGACAAGCGAAGATTTCCATCGAATGCGAACGAGTCGGTTCGCCGCGGTTGAATGGGATCGTTTCACGCACAAATTACGATTCGCAAGACGGGGTCAAAGGTCCTAACTACGTTGGCCCGGTCGAGCTCCGCGCGACGACAGGTTGAATGCGCGGGGAGAGCCTGAAGGACGGTATAAAAGATCCAAGATCCACCCCCGCCGGGGCGAAACGAATTCTACAATGGCCGGGGAAGGGCGGCCGAGGGAAATGCACCAACGCACCCACACAATCGTCGCCCGGAGAGAGGATAGAGATCGTGAAGGAAGCAGCGCGTCGGCTACGCTCGGCGTGGGGGGGCCCGCGTTTAATGAAAGAAGCGCGTTAATTAACAGTCGCTCCCGATCGCGATATAGGTGGCCGACTATAAAGATAACAGTGTACGTCAGTGCAACGGGGGTGCTTCGTTCGTGGCTAAATGGGCGGCAGCTACGCAGCGGGCGCTTGTTGTTCCGAGTAGTCGCGGCCGCGCCATATCCGACGACGAAGTCCTGCGACAGCATCAGGACTGGGATGTCGGTTGTTGTTGTTATCTCGAGCTGTTTCCTGGTAATTGTCCTCCCTCTTAGCGGTACGAGCCGCGGCGGCCTGTTATCTAGTGAATAATTCAATAAACTACCCGCGGAGTTTGTAAAGCGAAAATTTCACGGTTTAAGGGTGAAAAACAATGGCCCCGCCCGGGCCACCGCGCGGCCCCCACCGGTCACCACCCCCTTCCCCCTCTCGCGGATGCCTACGGATCTCCGCCGTTTGACGAGAGCCAGTCTTATCTACCCTTTCTTCGTCTAGCATCTTCCCTCCGTCGTCGCGACGCGCCGCAGCTTTCTTCCAGCTCTTTCGTTCTTGCGACGGTGCTTTATCTGGTCGCGCGCGCGTGCTACCAGGGTCAAGCGTAACCCGGAATTCAATTTCCACGCGTTCCCCTCGCTGCCTTCTGCGAGAACGCTGTGTTCCAGTTTTACGGGCGACGACTTTGTCCCAGAGATCGAAGCGGTATTAACAATAGGAATACTATGTAAAATATACATTTTTTGTTTCCAAGAAATTCCATTTTGGTTTTTATTTCTTTTAATAGATTGCAGATGGATAAGATGAACGATTAAATTTTGATTTGACGCTATTGGATATATAATGGAATAAAGATTTATTTTGATAAAAAATTAGCAGAATAAGATTTCATTAAAATATGATTTGTTTATTCGTATAAGAATTCAGTCGAATAAGATTTAATTCATATAAAAATTCAGTCGAATAAAATTTTATTCATATAAGAATTCTGTCGAATAAGATTTTATTCGTATAAGAACTTAGTTGAATAAAAATTCAGTCGAATAAAATATTGTTAGTATAAAAATTCAGTCGAATAAAATATTCAAAGAAGAATTTACCCATAAGAAATACCCATACAGGAAATCGTACAGAAAGTAATTGATTTGAAAAAATATGATAGAACACAGTGTTTCTTTTTTACTTGATTGACTTCTTCTATATTACTTTTCTTAATTATTCGAATAGAGAATTTATGATTAATGAGGCTGCATTTTTTTAAAACATACGGTACACAAATATACTTACATATTTTATTTTCTGCGTGATTTTCTACAAGCGGGTCACTTATTCTTACCTGGTGGTTTGAGAAGTCTCAGCGTAATGAATTAATTGCTTTAGAGGGATCAATATCATCGATTGTGGAAGTGAATAATTCATAAGTTTTTTCGGGGTCTAATAGTATAAAATATTTTAGGAGTCACTATTTTAGAATTACCCCCTTAGCTATGTCATAAATTACTTATAAGGGGATCGCACTTTTTAAATACTAAATGAAGAACCTAAGTCAAAAGACGTTATTAATTACTTTGTCTCCATTCGTTACAATTTCTATGGATAATACATCTTTTTCTCATAATTTTTGGCTTTCGTTTAATATGTAATATTTGTACCTGGCGATGTTTATTACAAAGATAGTGCAGAATCTTGTTCCATCGAAAGTGCACGATTTTGCTCGTTCATCCGACGATCATTCTCAATTGTTATTATTATCGGTCAAATGAACTGGCGCTCGGAATAATTTGACAGCGATAAAAAAAGAGCTCGGGACAATTTTAACGACATCCGTTCGTGTTTCAGCAACACGTTCGAAATTTCCATACGTACGAAATATCCAATGGAAAGGAGGCCATCGGTTAAAACCAACCACCGCAGATCGGCAATAATGATCTACGACTGTCGAATTCGGTGAAATACGATTTCGAGTTGCGGTTTAAAAACGATATGCGTTTTGATTTTTGCCAAACAGAAATTTCGTTATCAATTTCACGATGTATTCAATAATATTGATGCAATCGAGAACTCCGGCGAACAGTATGTTCAACAATAGTTTCTGTGACAAGCGAACTCTTATTAAACAATTTACAATAAATTCCATAATTAGCTAGAAAACGATTTTTTCAATAGGAAATAGAATTATAGTTTTTGCTCTAATAAAATTATTTCTGAGGTTAATATTAAACGCTGTGATATTTATTAAATTACCAAAATTGTAATGTTCACTTAAAAATACTAAGTTGTTGTTATGCTTACCATGTTTGTTCTATTATATAAAACCTTCAGCAGCATAAAGCTATTTAAAATTTACATAAAGAGTAAAGAAGTACTTTTTCCAGGTAAATTGTTAAAGACCTAATATAATTACTATAATACCCCTAATTTCAAGAATTAAAGAACGGAATCAATTCTATAAAAGACGTCTCATAACTTATCTATATTCCCTGACTTCATTTACAATAATTGGCGGATATAATCATGATCATTACACTAAAATTTATTTACATTATCTATTATATTTTGCAACAAATTTTATTCACAACGCTAGAAATATAGCGTATAAATATAATATTAAGCCCTTGCCATACCAATTTCTTTACAATCACGATGATTACAACTTTTTCAATTTTAATAATTACTACGATGAAAAAATACCATTTATATTTATTAAATTTTTACACCAACCTGAATGTTTAAACATCGACGACGAGAGAATAGAATCCGACTTAAGGGAACGGAACAACATTTATATCTAACAGATTATTACTGGCAATCTCCACCACGAGCCTGATTTATTGAATTACGACAAGGGGTTAAAAATGCAAACGGCAAATGGGAGCTATTTAAAAGAGTCCATAAACACCGCGAGAAATTCCTAACCGAATCAATCTTTCAATGTTTGCCGCGCGCAGCTCGCGGAGTCCGGCGGGTCTGTTCTGTACCCTGTTAATGGATACGGACTAAGTAAACGTTATCGGTCAACAGAATCATTCTGGAACCAATGAATACAAAGCGAAGAGAACAGTTATCAGTTAATAAACCTAATTGCTGAGTAGTTCGGCGTAAACCAAATATAGAATCTTTCCGTGTGCAAACTCGCGCGGGGGTAGGGGGGGGGGATGGTTTGTGGACGTAATACAGATACAATTTGCATTAGCCTGTTTACTTTGAAAAGCGACCGTAAATTATTCATACGATGCACCGTACACAAGCACCGTTGCATTGATTCATAATCTATCCGATTTCGGCCAGGTAAAAATAGATCGGCAGGTGGTTACGCTGCTGAACTCCTTAGGCTGCTTATGCGAATTTTTATTGGTAACAAAGGCGACAGTATTGCATCGTTTTAGAGTTGTTTTGGAGTTGTTTTCGAATTGTTTCAAGGAAATAAATTATTTGGATGAATTCTTTATAGTCGAATATTTTATTCGAATAACGATTATTAATTGTCATAAATTATTCCATATGTTTATTGAGAGAAATTGTATGTGTAATTCTTTATTCGAATAAGTTATTGGGATAAAGATTGTAAAATTATTCGAATAGTAATGTTAATGATTTTTGACTGCGGTTTTAATCGTAATAAATTATTTCATGACTTTAATCGTCATAAATTATTTCATGACTTTATTTGTCATAAATTATTCTATATATTCATTCGCCATAAATTATTCTATATATTCGTTCGTCATAAAATATTCCATACATTTATTCCCCATAAATTATACTATATATTCATTACAGTAAATTATTCTGTACATTTATTGGAATAAATTATTCTATACATTTGTTAGAGTAAATTATTCTCATAATTCTTTATTTGCGTTCAGGTAAATGGATTTAACCATGCGAACGAAAGGAAGGGTGTAGTGTTCACATTCGTTTACGTTCGCAGTGGCTAGGTGTTCACATAATTTCGAGTTACGCTCGACGGTAGTTCAGATAACAGGAGTTCAGCAGAAGTTCACTGCAGTCGGGCATTGTCCAAAATTTCGTTCGAATAAATGAACTTCGAACAAGTATATTCCACTGCAACTGTGAATATTAATAACTGCGATACACAAAGAACTTCGTGATATTAATAACCTTGCGATATTAATAACTTCGAATAAGGCAAACGACTGGCCAGTAAGAAGAACGCGGTGTCGAACGAATGATCGTTTACTCCACTTTCTTAATGCCGGAATAAATTATTCGTTCCCGGAAGATTCGCCATCGCAACACGGCATTCTCTAATTTGCGTATCACGGTATCGTAATTTGAGAATGTTCATTTTACAGAAGCCAACGACACCGCCGGGCCGAGCGTCCCGTCGCGGAGCGATTTGTTATAACCAAGTATCACCTGTCGCAATTACGCAATTACGGATTCCTCGTAATACTTTGCGAGCCAAGGAGACACAGATTGGAGATTAGTAAGAGAAAATTAATAGGACGCTGGCTGACAGGAGAACACTACGATCCACCTGGGGCCACCGTTTGCCTGGTCCGCCGTTCCCAGCTCAGTAGTATAGTATACTTCGGGTACGCCGCGGCGAGCGGGAAAGTGATTTTTAAATAATTCTCTACGGCGTCGTGGCAAATTCTGAATTATTCAAGGTAGCACGGTGTGAGGCGAGTCGCTGTCGAAAATATCGACCTGTCTGCCGGCATCCCGTCTACGTACAATCGAACCGTATATGCACGGAAATAATTAACGACCGAACTTTTGTAAAAGTCGCGCAACATTATTGTCGTTGCCGCGGTAAGAACGGAACCAAAGGGACTGGTCGTAGAACGAGGGCTTGTTTGTTCGCCGCCTAACAATGACTCGTTAATCTTTTCACTTTCCCATTCGCTTTCCGTTGCACCGTGATAAACACAATAACGCCGGCGAGTTACATAGATGCAACACTGAAAATAATTACGCCCGCGATTGCTTCTATTGCGCGTGGAGCGTCGGGCAACAGAGCAACTTTTGTAGGCGTTAATTGCGTTAATCCGCGAGTCTTGTTGTTTGTAGATATTTTTATTCGATCTCGTATGCCAGTTAGAAATAGGTTAGACACTGTGTGCACGGTCACAAAATGATAAATAAATTGTTCTTTCAGGAATTATTAAGGCGTTTAGTTCAATAACAGAAGGTTTAATAAATGTTAGGATTATACTAGAAAAAATAGTAGAAGTATATAGAACAATTATTGTAACATTTATTATAATAGTGGAATTACATATCATAATTATTGTAACATATATTATATTAATAGAATTATAATATAATAATTATAGTAACATATACTATAATAATAGAATAATATTATTATATATTACAGTAACGTTAATATTGAAAAGTATGTATGCTATTACTAACCTAATCTCCACACTATTCTTCATGAAAAATAATGAAATCTGTGCGCGTCGAGAAATATCTGCACAAAAATCCATGATCGCAAAGACAAACAATCATCTGTGATGCATTAGTGAATGAAATGCGAACAGATCGGCCATTCAAATACTCCGATTAAATTCGCCTAATTGAAGGAAATCACTGTTAATTGATTGAATAGTTTGGAGCAAGGTGTACGGATAGGAAGCGCGCCGTGTATCGTCGCACAAAGCATTTGCAATGTAAAACTGTATAAACGGTCGCTATATTTAGCGTGCTCCCTTGAACCACCGGTGTTTGTACGTTTGCCGGGGGTTCCTGCATCATTTTATATTCAAGAAATATCATGGAACAGCGGGCGAACAAGAATTCTCCGGAGGGCACGTAACAAGCATTCTACGCAATTTCAATTCCGAACACAGCCGATCTTCTGCAACTCTCAGATATAAACTTTTGCGCAGTTACAACCGCGGTTTCATTCAAGTCTGACGAGAGGGGATCGCTCCGATTCGCGCCGAGGTGATTATAACATACAAATATAATTGACGACGGTAACTGGTGTAATTTGCGAACCAAGGATTATTCGTGTAATCAAAAGTTGCCGTGTAACAATTTCGAAAAGGTTTTACACATTCCTCGTATTCTCATTTATTTTTTAATTTCGTGAGGGTAAAACCATGAATTTTAGTATTGAGTTAACTTATTGATATATATTATTGATAATAATTAGAAGCGTGAAGTTGTTATAATAAAATTTAAAGCAGCAGCAATATTAAAGCCAAATTATTTTTCCAATTTACGATTCATGACTGAAAAAAAATAATTGCTGTTTTCTATTTTACTAGAATTTTTTAAAATTGATAAAAATATAAATATAATTTTATTAAAATACTATTATTATGCTCGAGTAAAATTATTGGACTTATTTAAATATTAAATAGTAATGAATTGAAGGAAAGTGATGGAAAATATGCATTGATTTCTTGGATAAAACTATAATTTTCAGCAACAAATTTTTACGCTCAGTGAAACCATAATTCTGCGAAGTATACATTTCGCCGTTAATATTTCCCGATACTAGATATTCTAGTTCCCGCACACCGAGTTTCTGGCTTTCGTCCAGTGGAACGAACATCTCGCGACGTTAAAAACTGAAACAAAGAGAAGAAGAAGAAGAAGACTTCGCAATAAAAGCAGAAAAAGAAACCGAGTTCCCCGTGACACGCCGAAAGCGGGCGAAGACGAGCAGTTCTTATTCGCCGGTGAATATAAAATTAGCAATTATCGGTCGCCTCGATGGGATATTACATCGTGAATCAACAACGTGAACAATTTTAATTACGGTTCGCCGGCAGCGGAGGGTTAATAAATACAGCAATTACCATTGACTGTCGAGGGGAATACGAAGCGTCGCGATGTTATCTGTCCTGTGACCCTCTTCACTTCGTCAGGCTCTCGCGCCCACTCGTCGACGGGGTACGTTTATGGAAGTATCGCTTCATTCACCGGTCAGGTGTTTTATTTCCTTCCGTGTGAATATGTGCGCGGCCGCCGGCTCTCTCGCGGGCGCGTGTGTGTTTTTTTTATCGTCCCATAAACCCGACGCCATCTGTAAGTGGACCGTTTATCGCAATCTGACACCTACCGCGCTGTGCCGAGTAGCTGTACATAGAGTATGTCTGCATGTAAACGACCCCCCTATGTACGACGGGCTGCGCGACCACCATAATGCTGTGTAGTATGCCAGCCAGGGGGAGATAACGCGGCATAACCTGAGTAACACATGCCGAGGGTTCGGTCTGCGATGTACCCACGCGAAGGATCCTAACGTCCGGCAGAGATCAGGACTCTATGCTGATTAACGGGGACCCTTTAAGGAGCCGGCCTTGTCGGTTCCCATTCTATGGAACATGGGATATTACGTACCTGCTCTCTCCCTATAACGAAACAAGTATGGCGCGACTCCTTGTTCCGTTCTGTGTTTAAGGGAGGGCGTGAAAATTGTGTTGACGTACCCTCTGTTAACCCTTTCGTCACGTTATATTATTAATAACAAACAATTTATACTCTGTTTTGTGATAGAGGAAGATGTCTGATTTGGTATATCTTCACCTACGACAGAAGGGTGGAGATTGTTATTTGTTAGTTGAGTTAGGGGGTGGATGACTTTAAGGAACATGATTCGGCACGTAGAATTATTTATTGTGGTAATAGTATGAAGTCATGAATTTTGGTCATTTTTTATTTGGGTTAGCTGATAACGTTAGGGGATGATTGGAAATAAATTAAAGGCTGAGTGAAATTAGGAAATGTAGTGATGAGATATCGACTTATTATTATATATTATATATTATTATATATATTTTTATATATTTTTATATATTATATATAATATATGTTTTTATATATTATATACAGTACAATGCAACTCCACAACGTTACTTATGCCAAAAAATAGAAGGCGTTCATTCTAGGGTTAATATATTCAATTATATTTGCGTCTGTATGTATCTACACCCCCTATATTATTTATTTACATGTTATTTGCATTTATTTCTTTTAAATTGAAATAAAATGTTATCATCTTCTTTTTATTAAGAGAGCATCCTTCCGTGGGCGTTGCAATATTTAATAACATTCAGAAACATTTCTAAAAATAATAGTATATCTATTGTATCGATTTTGATTAACACTTATTTAGTTATTTATTTAATCACTTATTTAGTCACTCATATAGTCACTTATTTATTCACTTATTTAATCACTTATCTAATCACTTATTTAATCATTTACCTAGTCACTAACTTACTGACTTATTTCATCAAACTTAACAGTTTATTATACTCCATTTTCAAAAAAAGTTTCAGTTTGCCAATATTTTTAGAACGCCACGAAATATTATAAAAAAGATTTAACTCCGAGGGTCACAGTGTATTACCCTGAGAAACAGAAGCATATATGTACGCACACTCGAAACAATTCCTTGCTCGGTAAGAAATAATTCTCAACACAGACATGTCGAGTTTCGTGCGACCCATAAAAAAAGGAGGCGAGACACCACCGTGAGATATTTGTAGGTTTTACGCTGTACCTTCGCGCGTAAAGGAACTTGCTTTCCAGAAATATCATGCCCTACGGAATTACAACACTCGTTTCATAAAGATGTGACAATCCCCGAGCAATAAATACGAAAGCTGAACAGCAACGATAATTTTCCATTATCTGCGACATTGCAAATTTGAGGAACATATTTAACATTAAAGGGCTTACGATCTTTTTAGTTATTTTATTATTAAGTTAATTTAGCTATATTTAAGTTAATTTTGTTGTAAGCTGCTCCTTATTATTTACACTATTTTAACTAGCTTGATTAATTATTTTGATTAATCGTCCCTATTGTAACATTCTTTAATTTTTTGTTATGCTACTCGTGCTACGAATTCTCATAAATCAATTCTTATTATTGCTATTATTATTAATATCTTACTTTTTTAATAAGATATTGTACTAGGAAATAACCATTGCTTTCAAAATTAATTTATTCTTCCTTAAAAAATTATAATTTCCAGATTTACAGTTTTTGTAACTTTTAACAGACCCTGTACTTTTAGCAAAACTATTATTAGACAGCAACACTATTATTATCAGTTCTTTTTGCAAAATCAAAATTTTATAAAACGATTCTAGCAAAGAGAAATTAAATAAAAATGAGTTATTTTATTTAATAATTTCGATGAATTAAAAATAATGCAACAATATTAATAAATTCATGTCGTCTTTACAATGTTATATTTCAGTTATTCATTTCTGCCATAAACGCATTAAATCTACAGTCTAGTTACAATGCTAACTAAATATAGCGTTAACACAAACTGCAACACATTCACTTACAAACCGTGAAACAGTTTATCCAAGCTTCTGCCCGAAGTCATCCCGGTTTTCCATTAATCTCTTCGTCGACCATCAGTCGCAGTCGATTCTCCGAAATAAATGAATATTTCATCGTAGTCGAAAAAGCGAAAAAGGTTGGGCCGCGGTGACAAAGTGTTGTAAATTTGATCGCGGCGGCTAAAACTCAGCGTCTTTCCCGCGAGAAAAAGTGAACAGACTCCCGCTGATAAGACGATTCCTCTTCCGCTTGTGTCGAGGGAAAGTAATCCTAAGTTATGCGGTATTTCTTCACTGCGAAACATGTTTCAGGAACGAGCCAGTCTCCTCCGCGCGCGCATTCAATGCAGCCATGGAATGATAACGCCAGCGAATGAAGTACCCGGACGTTTCAGTTTTAAACGTTAGAATCGTATAAGAAGGCACAGTAAAATTTATATGGGAAACAAACATGGCTCTATATAGATCTGCTACGCATAAAACCTGCAGCATTATAAAACGTGCGAAGCGTCTATGGTAAATAAAATATCGGTTGCATATTTCAGTGTCTATTGAACTACTTGTTGGATTTAGAATGACGAAAATATTTTTTCGTCATATAATAAATATTTAATAAAGTAGAAATCACGTGATTTGCTAAATGCGAACAGCAATATAGAGTGGATGTATTACATAATTATTATTGCTAGTGTGCAATTTTCTTCGGTATTTTATTCCAGTCGGATTAAAATACGTAGAAATAATTATTTCGCCTTGAATCAATTTTTTACGATTCAATGAGAATATATTCTAGTAGAAGGAAAATAAATTATAGATTATCTTTTTATATTTTTATCTATTTGATAAAATGTTCTACTTATACTGTTCAGTCTATGATAAAAATTGCACACAATACGAGTAACAAAATATTTGCATAAATTTACAGGAAATTAAAAATTCAATTACTACTAAAAGGCTAAAAGGCTAAAAAATATAAAAGCAGAACGTAACAGTGATCATAATAATGCAATTATAATCAATATCGTAAACTCTAAAATAAAAATAGCACACACGAAGAACAAAAGATTTTCAAATTGCATAAAATCAAAAATTCAATTACCGAACTAAACGGTAAAAAGACATGAAAGCAATCGCGCAAATATTGAAATGGTACTTTCGCGAATGCCGACCGGTTTCCTGAAACTTCCGTGGATCCCGTCAACCATGCAGCTTGTTGACCATATTGAAAGACCATCCGCAGCGGTTCTCGAATTTCCGGGCACTAAATAAATAAACAAAAACGCCGTTGGAACAAAGTGCACGGAACCCGCCGATTCATTAAACAACCGAACGAATACCCCGCGGTAAGCTAAACATGGAGGAGCCCGTAGGAAAGCCATGACCCATCGCGAAGCCATTAACATTCGCCCGAAAGATTCGCTCGGCGATGGGTTTTCGAAACGAGTCCGTCCATTTCCCATTCATCGGCTCATCGGGAACGTTTCACCGGGGCACACAATCAGCTCTCCGCGGAGCCATCGCTAAATCATGAAATAAATAGAAGAGCATAAACTGCGACGGATTGTCGAGAGATTGGGCCACGGAAACCGAACGTAAGAAGAAGAGGAAACCGATCGTAAGAGGAAGAGGAAACAAGGATAAGGCGAGAGAAACGGTACAGGTTACTTGAGAGGCATTAATATTTCCGCGAACGGCTCTCTATCTTTATGACACTCGGTTCGCGGGGCTCGTAATGGTATTAGACCGCATCAATGTTTCAATACTCTTTATATCCCCGCTGCGTTATTTATTGCGCGGCTTGAATCATTAGAACTTTATTATTAATTTGATTTAATGCCTAAATATTAATGAAAAAATATTAGACCGCGTTAATTTTTCAAAACTCTTTATATTCTCTCTGCGTTATTTATTGCGCGGCTTAAATCATTAGAACTTTATTATTTATTTGATTTAATGCCTAAATGTTAATGAAAAAATATTAAACCGCATCAATTTTTGGAAACTCTTGATATCCTCGCTGCGTTATTTATTGCGCGGCTTGAATCATTAGAACTTTATTATTAATTTGATTTAATTCTTAAATGTTAATGAAAAATGTACTATGTAGATTTAATGGAAATTAATAACATGATTAGTGAATTCTGTTTGAAACTGTAGAGAAATTAAAAATTATAGGGAACGTCGTTTTTTAATGATGAAATCTATACTTATTTTAAAGTTTTAGGTTTGTACAAGATTTGTGCATTCATGACAAAAATAGTTAAATATAATCACTCATTCAAAGTATTAAACAAAGAATGTCCATCTTCTTGCCATTATTTAAAAATTTAAATATTTCCCTCATATTCATTACCCGAATTCGTTGAAATTCGGCACAACGAAACCTCGCACACACAAATATTGCAGTAAACAATTTACGGCCTCCTTCGAGGGCACTTGTGAAACGGGACTTTTTACCTCTTTCGGTGACTCTCGCCCCCATAGCGGGTCGGTCGGCGTTTGCGCAATCAGCTCGGGCCGGGCGCGGGGTAAGTCACGAAATAAATAGCGGAGCATAAACTGCGTCGGATTGTCGCTAGACGAGTATGCGAGCGCCTCGCTAAGAAGGGAATAGAAGCAGAGGGATCAGCGAGGCAGGGAAAAATGCCGACTATCCCTGAAACGAAAATGGCGGATACCCGGCGTACGAAAGACTCGCCCCGTCCGGGCGCCCGGGGGGATAGAAAAGTTCGACTCGCGCGAGAACCGTTATTATTATGAATGAGATTTACACTGGCTGACGATCGAATACTTCAGTGGGTAAACCAATATATCTTCGCCGGCGCGCTTGTCCCGTGCGCATGCAAATACGAAAGATTGTCCAGTACGTGGCAAATATTTGTCTTGACTTCTCATCGAGACGCGCGCCAGCGTGCGCCGGCTTCCGGCTGGCGCGGAGGGTGCGCACCCCCCCCCCCCCCCCCCCCTCCCCCACCTCGCCGGTAAAAGATCCTCCAACAGGGGGAGGCAGGTACACGTCCTCCGCCGGGTATATTCGCGCCAGTTTTAATATCGTCCTGTATTTACACGGCATTACTTTCGGTACACGCGGCGGAAAGGGGATGCGCCGCGGAGCGTTCCGCGAGGACGATGCGCATTTTACAATCGTACCACGGGTAGCCCCCCCCTCCTCGGTTTACGTCGCCAGCCAGCGCGGAAATTTCACGCGGGATATTATCGCTTCTTCCGCGGAATAATAAACGCGGACTCATGCGCCCGTGCTGCTTTTTACGCTGCATCGCATCGCGCGCGCCGACTCTCGGGCCGGCAAGATTGCTTTGGTGTTTGTCTGCTATGGGCAAATTTTCCCTTATAGATATCCAACTTGTTCTTATTCCATCTGTTCGGGACCGGCGAGCGAGGCGAGTGCTGAGGCGATTACTTGGGGTGCGCCGACCGGTGCCGTCGCAAACGATGCAGTGCTGCGAGAAAAAAAGGAATTGGAACGCCTTTGAGGATTCTGTAATTTTTCTTAAACTGAATTACTTGAAGTTTTTGGACGTGGTTAAATAGATTTTGTTTAATTATGTTATTATGCTTGAAGCTTGTCTCTTCTTATATTATTGGGACTGTGGACGTTCACCTCTATTATAAAGTAATGTAATTAGTTTATAGAGTAATGTAACAGGTTACTGTAAGGCAAGAAACCGAATTTTTTGAAAAGAAATATGGCCGTAAAAGGCTGTATTTTTTGTTCTTTGATTTTGTTTATTTTTTATGATAAAGTGTCTAATATATCTTATTCGGTTAACGCGAAGTTAATTATACTTAGAAACAAATGAAAGGCACAGTACTTGGTCACTTTTGGTTTATTATCGGGCATAATTAACTTTATATTTATAGTATAAGACATGTAAAATTTGTCTGTTCTTTTATTTTCTTTATTTTTTAGTAAAGAACAATTTAAAACATCCTATTCGATGAATACAAAGTTCATTAAATTCAGAATGAAACCAAAGATACAGCCATTGACATAACCTAGACATAATCCTTGGTTTATTTTTTGCCATAATTAGCTTTATATTTATCGATTAAGACGTACTAAATTTTTTTATTCTTCTATTTTATTTATTTCTGAATAAAGAACAATTTCGCATACCCTACTCGATAACTACGAAGTCGATTATACCCAAAAACAAAGCAAAGACACAGTAATGAACCATTTTTGATTTATTAATATACATAATTAGCTTTGTATTTATCAAATAACAGATACCAAATGTTTCTGACTCTTATTTTATTCATTTCTGAATAAAGAAAAATTTAACATGTCCTACTCGATAAACACAAAGTTACTTTATCCCCAGAAAGAATCCAAAGGCACAGTAAATAGCCACCTCACAATAATCGTCTCTGGTATCCTACAGTCGAACAAGCGGAAATAGCAACGTGCTACATTCTTGAGAAAATTGCGCAGGTCTGTTACGGTTTTCTCGTTCAGTTATCAAAGAGAAGTACAGCAAGCACGATCGGCGACCGTAAGAAAACAAAAATTCCCACTTAGCCCTCTTAGTACCGGCCAAAAGAGTCTGTATCTGAGCGAAATGTTTAAAACTCGTTTGACGAAGTTTGATCAAGTTTCGGAAAGAAATTTCAAGAATTTCGAATAGCCTGACAAATAACAAAAATTCAAAAAAGGAGAAGAAATAAGAAATGAAATTGTTGTTTAATAAAAATATTAAGATAACTATCTTTCCAACAATAGCCAACAATAATATATCGTTGTTCGGTACTAAAACGGTTAAACATTGAAAGTAGACGTTCACAGGTTGCGCGTATTCATTTTTATAATTTTCGTCGTCTCCGTTTTCCCCCTCCACGCCCCTTTGTTATCACCGTAATACGTCAACCGAGTTCAACGCGTGTCCTGAAAAATCTCCTTTCTCTCGTTCGCTCGGAACCTTGTTGTTTACACGCAACTAATTTATCCCCGCGAAACGCCGGCGCTCCATTTTCTCCATCTTTTTGTTAGTTAATGTCCCATCGTTTCGAAAACGAGCCGGGGAGGTTTTTGTCTCGCGGAAACAGTCCCCGCCGGTGGAAACTCGCGCATCCGCGCGATTTTATCATTGGAATAAGCACTGCCCCTGATAAACTGAAACTGTTTTTGCGCCATCGCAGCTGGTCGTCGCGCTAATAAATTGGCCGCGCTGTTCAAAAATTTTCGGACACCTGCCTGCGTCGTAAAAAACGAACATCTAATTAGGATCGCTGTGACGGTTTGTTTAAAATTCGCCCGTGGTACTCGATGCTATTCATTATCGAACGGATACGCTTATGAACTAATTTACACGTTAATAAATTGACGTATAAATTGATTTTTTTTCTTTTTAAAATTGTTGATATATCGGCTGCAGATTTAATGCATTTGTAATAAAGACGATGGAATAGATAAATTAATGAAATTTTTAAGAGATAAAAATGTTAAAATCATTTTAGGAGAGTTTTATTTTATAGAAAAATTAGCAATCGATTTATAAGATATGCTAATGCATGAATGGTTCATTAAAAATCTATGGTCTGCAACTAACTAAAAATGATTCGAAAGGTTCAGTAAATTATTTAGAAAAAAAATTATCACAACTGACGCGTCTTTAAAAATATTGCAAAATTTGTTCTATTATTCCTGAACGTATACATTGAGTAACAATATTCTTCCACGCTAAAATGAACTCACACGTTCTAAGAATTATAAAACAGAATTACAAAACAGCTTTCAAACGAAGCCTAAAAACTAAACGCCCATAAAAATGCACACTCTATTAATCTTCTAAGAACGAGACTAGAAAATGAAGCGATATTCTGCACTTGATTACTCGAATAAAATAAAAATATACTCGAGTCATAAAACTGTCCCCAACACAAATTAAACCCGTAACAAAAGTTTCCATTCCTTGCGATCAATTTTCCGGAAAAAGAAACGAAACAATGACACTGCACTCGATTCGCAATGAAGATAAAATTAGAACGGATTTATGCGTCGAAAAGTCATCGAGAAGAAACCCGTGCTGCGCAACACGCACGATTCTCAAGCGACGGAAAGTCCTTTTTAACAGCCATCAGTTAAAAGTCACCAGTGGGAAAGGCACGAGGGGATGAAGAGGGCTAAGCGCGAAATTCGCAGCGCCGCCCCTAACCCGTACTCGATACTGTGTCGCGCATAGCGTACACATTCAGATTTTATTACACCCGGACCGGGGTCTCTTTTTTTCAGCTTTTAAAATTAACCGGTCGCCGCTCGGGACGAAAATTGAAACGGATATGCCTGGGACCCCGTCACGGTCCGCTCTACACGTCAAACACGCGCGAGCTCCCATAAAATACAATATCAGACAATGAAATAAATTCGCTACGACTCCTTCGAAATTGTCGCGATACGCGTAGGAGAGTTTTACGACGGGGCCCCGGTTCTTCGCTGCGAGGATGCGTCGATGCCACCGAAAATCACGCGTCTCTGCTTGAAATTGTTGAAGATAATCCTTAATGTTATCTATAATAAGGACGCGACATAATTCCTCTCAGCTTAGGCGTCGCAGCCTTGTTCTTTCTTTTCTGTTCTCTGTGTTCACCTTCGTCTCCACAATGTTTACGATTATAATATTCTTAGTGTTCTTATAATAAATAATTAATTATACATACATATATGTAGAAAAATAGCAACAGAAATAATAAACGCGGCTTTTTCTGGAGGAACCCCGCGTAAAGGCGGGATTTTGCTATGAGCGAATTGCATATTAGCGCCGGAACAATGGAGGTAGCCAGAAATTACTACTCGCGCGACGATCGCGTTTTAGCGGAAAATCGTCGATCGAAGTCGAATCAATTGACGAAATTAATCGTCGTTGACAGAGGGAATTATTAATTGTTGATTTTTAAATGGAATGGGAAGATATTTTAATTTTACTCATTGTTTTTGTCTTGTTTAATAGATTATTGTATTTGATATGTATTTCTATTATATTAGGTATGTATAGAATTAAATTAGTAATGTTAGTCATTAATTGTAATTCAAGATATAATTATTACTATTAATAATTCAATCTTTATTAATCTTTATGAATCAATCAATATTTATTAATTTTTTATTTACTATTAATAATTCAATGCCTAGTTTAGTTGTCAGTCGTGACTAACAATTGATTTATTACTGTTAATTGCATTTAACAATTATATTTGTACTTTATTAGTTAAACGAGATTAATACGTGTTACCACTATAAATAGTATCGTGACATTTTATTTTGATATGTTTATCTTGATCAGATCAGTATTTCCTTTCTAGACTTTTTTCATAAACTTTACAGAAAATTTCGCGAATTCACTATCGAAAAATTTAAATAATTTTCGTGGTATTTTAAACATTTCCATCCTTTACTTTAATTTTAATAAACAAGTAATTAATTGAATTTAATAAATACGATTTATATTCTTATAAGATAAATGTAAAATCAATTGTGCTTGAGAATGATCGAAAGACACAGTAATTGGCGATCACACAATAATTGACTCCACGACCCTATTATAATCGTCGAAATCCAGCCGAACAAGAAGGACCGACGCGCACGCGGAGAGGAGCCGCGCGCGTTTTCACCCTCTCTTATTTCGCGTTTCGAACTGTATCGACCGGATAACTATAAAGCTCGGCCGGATTTTTTATCCGCTGGCGTGTCCTGTTCGATGACACGACACACCATTGTCAACAGATCTTTTATTGCGTTCCCCGTGAAATACGCGCGCCGCTCTCGAATTCCACGCGGGAAAAGTGTTTCCCGCGGTTTCTCTTCCGACACGGTCTTACCGGGAATTTCATCCCCCCCCCCCCCCCCCCCCCCCCCCCCCCGCCACGAAAATGCGGATCGCCGAAACGAAATCAGCGAACGGAGTAAACTGCCGGGGAGAGATGGCTTACGCTCGTCGGTACGAAGATTAAAGGCGCACCGGTTCCCACACTTTTTCAATTACTTATGAGACCAGCAAGAATGTTTGGAGTTTCGGTATTTGGAAAATGGCGCTACCGAATTGCCTCGTTAATATTAATTCCCTGTTTACGCGTTTGCGTAACGGATGGAGGGATATTTTTATGATTCATAAACGTTTGACGTTGGAGTTGGTAATTATTCGAGTTGTTCTAAATAAATGTTTGTTTAAAATTATTAATTCGAATGCAATCCTTTTAATCAGATATTTTTAATAATATTTATTTGTTTGAAGGATTCATCGTTTCTTATGCAAATAAATTGTTTGGATAGAAATTGTAGAATTATTGGAATAATAATTTTTTGACTGCTTTTAAATATGTATCTTGAAGAAGAGAGATCATTTTAAGGGATAATTTATTGCAATATTCTTTAGTGTTTCTTTTTATGTCATTTACATGTACTATAACTAGACTGCTAATCTTTATGAAAAATATAAATTATCTTCATTAATTGCAAGATACAGAACCTACATAACCATTTATTTCTTTCCTTAATAAATGACTTCATAATAATACAATAATAACTTCATATTTTTTACATGCTTTTGCTATAGATCTTTCAGTTTTGACACGAATACATAAAATTCCTCGTTGCAATGATTCATAAAAATATGAATTCAATGAATACATCAAATCCATAGTAATACTACGATTAGCAATAATATTTTAACAAATAACGCAAACTATTCTGTGATTCAATTACAAATGAAATAAAAATAAATAATATTTGTAATATAAAATATTTCGCTTATAAACTACGTATACAGACAATCGGAAAGTACAATAAAACTCGGACGATAAAGCATATGTTTCACATATCGGGCATTTAGACAATGCTTTCGTTGCATCAAAAACGTTCGCTCTCCGAATCACGTTGCGCGCTACATTATCAGTTTCACGCTCCAATTTTCCGTAAACGGTTAATATTGCATGGGCACTCGACCACCTTAGATCGATTTTAGCAAAGCATCATTCGCGTAAAGGAAGATTTAACCGGTTCGATCGCGTCACAGCTTCCGGCGTATCTTGTCGAACGTCTGAACGCTCAAAAAGACAGCAAGAAAGGCAAGAGTCACTTTCCGCCTCATTTCGACATCTTGACCCCCCGGCGCGGCGCCTTTCAATCATCACGGATCTTATCGCGTTTCTTTGCGTTTAAATTTCAGCGTGCACTTCGCGGGAGGCATCCGATCGCGCGCGCGCGCGGGTACGCTCGAAATCAATCATCAGTCGGGAACGGCGGCTTCGAGCGCTTCCGCGCTGCCATAAACACTTGTCACTCGTATGCTCTATGCACCGCGCGTTATTCGCCCGGCCCCTGTAATTTCAATATTATGCATGAAATTTTTTTATTAGACACCGCGAGGATCGCGTCGGTCGTACGCTTTCGGAAATTTGTAATCTGGATCGAGAAGATTTTATGCGATCGTCGTGGCTGGAATAATGGCGAGACATGTTCTGAAATAATATATATTAAAATATAGAATGTATTAAAATATATAATGTATTATATACTTAATATATTAAAATCGGCGATCATTAAATATAGATATTAATAGCATCAGATTTGATTTTTAATAAAAACAGAATTAAAAGATAATTGTTCGAAATTATTTATTACAGATCGCTATTTTCATTAGTGTCGTTTGAAAATAAAAATGGCATGGATATATATATTAATGGATTTTGTATTGTTTTTTTTTTAATATATATGCAGATCATATAGCTTTGCATAGCTTTATATTATAATACTAATAATTTCTTTATACTTTTTCCAGTATCACTTTTAACATAATGTAATCAAATATGTATTTAATAGATAGTGCTATAAGCGGGTTTAAATTAAATAATTAAAATACATATTTTTAGATTGACATATTGAAACAGCGATTGGAAATATTATATTCTATGAACAGATATACTGGAACTAATCTATTTTATTCACGAAGAAAGCTGTAATAATACTTCAAAATCAGATTAATGTACAATAGCAATAACTTGTGAAAAGTTGCCGAGTAAAAGCTTCTTTCACAGTTCGATTTTTATTACCTAATAAAACTGTGGTTATGTGTGTACGTAAAATTGATACCCATTTCTTATATTTTAACACTTAGCCGATCGAATAGGGAGCTTTAAATTAAATTAAGTCGTTTGATGATCGAATGAAGAAATTTTTACGCTGACCAACGTTACAGTTTCTTAATTTTATTAAGATATTAGTATGATTTAAAATTTTTATTTAATACAATAAAATACTATAATTTTATGAAATTTGTTGAGTTTTTGGTGCGATATTGAAAGTGTTAAGATAGAGAAGATAGTATAAATATGGAATTTAAATATAAATCGTTTATAAGTATTATAAGTCGTTTGTAAATATTATAAGTCGTTCAACAAAATATATTACCTCGTTAAAAATATGTCAAAATTTATTCTGTAACAATTTGAATAAAATGGATATTAGATATTCTTAAATTTAAATAACTCGGCGTCTGTGTAGTAAGATATTACATACCCCACGAATTGTCAAATTATCTTATATTATTATTACTCCTGTTATATATAATAATTATGTTATTATTAAATAATAATTCTAACTATAAATTTTTATTATAATAATACAATAATTAACAAATATAATTATAATAGTATGATAATAACTCAAACCAGATATCCTTGTCTCTTCGATAATATTATCGACACGATATTATTGACTTCAATTAAAAATTTCCATATTAAAATCAATGTAAGTATTTCGTCAAAGAAATTTATTGCGCTCTATACTATCCCAGCACACTTACCCCGTCACATTTTTATCCCACGCCAAGGCCGGGTTAATATCTTCGCCGTTCGAAATTCCAAGCGTCCAATTTTTGTCCAACTTAGTAGTCGGTATACATATGATACGAGCATGTATAAACGCATAAAATCCGCGTACTATTTATGGCTCTCTTTATGGTGCCGAGACTCTCCCCCTCTCTCCGCATCAAAAACTAAAACGGGTATCTCGAATTTATACCTTCGCCCCTAGTTTTTATGACGAGAGAGTTTTTTTGTTGCGAGCCTCCTTTTCAGCGAAGGGTAATTCGGTTCCCGCCTAAGAAGAAGAAGATGAAGAAGAATTCCGCGAGAAGCCCCGATAGCACCGCTCGCTGGTCGCGCGCGTTCCACGGTCGAATTGAATTTTTCAATACGTCGCGGGGTTGCCTTGAGACAGGGGTATTTAATATGCGAGCCCCTTTTATTCCGCCGCGTGCTTAATGGACCAATCAAACCCGCGGTGATAGGTGCGAGATAGGCGGTCTCGGTGTCACGGAACGCGCGTGCCGGTGATCGTGGTGCCGGGTTGAAACGGGGGGGAAAAAAGAGGGTCGAGATGCAATTTACTCTGTCGCCGGTGACAGCCAATCGAACGACATTTGTCACGACGTTGAACAAATGCCGCATAGTTCGAAGTAAATCTGAAGATTGATCGCGAGCCACCCCTCCCCCCCCCCCCCCCCCCCGGCGCGAACCGAACTTAATTAGCCACGTATCGCGGCGCCGCGCCGCGACGCGACGCCTCACCCCCCACCCCCTGTGGTCGTCGAGAAATGTGAAGAACCGTCAATCAACAGGTACTTTCGCTTCTATTATTGATGATGGCCGATTTGTTTGCTCTATCGATTGTCCAAATTGTGCCTGTTGAGTGGATGTTTATTCGTGGTCAACTTTTCACTCTCCCACCATCGATACCCGCGCTTCGTGAAATAAATCAAACAAAATTAATTGACCGCGAATCTACAGTAGCGGTCAAAAGTTTAAGACGACGAATTTAATTTCAATTATACACGTGTAATGTAAGTACTATCTTTCCAATCAGTTTCTTATTTTGGGATAATGAAGACAAATGCTTGACCTTCTAATTCTCGGAGGCTCGTGAGTTAAATGTGAACGTTATTGAGTCAACAATATTGACAATATTTCTGTAATATTACAGTAGAGAAATGTGAAAAATTAATAGATTCAATGCCAAAAAGATGTGCTGAGGTCATAAAAAATAATGGATTTTGGACGAAATACTAAAGATTTGTATTAAAAACCATTTTTTTCTGTTTATTCTCTCCTATTATTTTGTAGTCCTAAACTTTTCTCAATGGAAAAGTAACATAGATTTACTTTTTTATTATATATTCTAACTAATAAGTTAAAAATGTTCAAAACCGAACATAAATGTTTTTATAACTGTTTAAATAAATGAGTAGACGATTATAATTAAAGATAGAACATGATAGCTTATGTTATTTATAAAATATTAATAATTCCTTTCTTTTTTCCTTCTCGTCTTAAATTTTTGTCCGCTACTGTATATGCAGTCGAAAGTGTGTTAACGCCTTTTCGAATTGAATAGCTTTTTTTTAAAACTGGTACAGATTACTTCATTTTCTTAGTATATTGCGATGATGAAAAGATTGAACGTCGCGTTTCATTTCATTGGATTAAACATGGTATTTCATTTAATTGCATTGAACATGGTGGTAATTCAAGTATATTTCTCTAAATCTATAACGTTCATTTAATAATAAATTTCTTGATGATTTTCGCTAACTACACGATGTTCAAATAAATATTCAAGTTGAACAGAACAAATCGTTGTGAAAGACAAAGCTTCACTGGACTATACAATTCACCAACCATAATCACAGTCGTGTCGAGAACATATTAATGTAATTTGTGCTTTCCAACTGAAAGGAAGACTTTAAATAAAATATTGAACTGTAGGACTTTGAGTGGCTTCAACTTTCTTAGATGAGTTAAAATATATTATATTATATATTATATATTATTAATAGTTAATAACTGTCGTTTAAAATAACTCGAGAACAGTTGAATTTATTAAAAAAGCATCAAATGTATGTTTCATGGCCTTTCACGTAAAATATATTAATACTATCCAAAAAGTTTTATATTTTTGCGATTACTATTTTTATATATTTTATACAATTCTTTATACCTTCTTTAATCATTTTTAATCATCTGAATCTTTTTATCTATTCTAGAGTCTTACACAGTTACATTTACAAAATTGACTGTGAGTGACAGACAAAAATTATCCATTAAAAACCTGTCTTTGATATTATACCTGTTTTTAACGTTTAATCGACAATGTTATTAAAATGAAAATAAAAGAAATATTATGCTAGACCTGTTTAATTACCTTGTGCCTTAGCAAATTCTGATAAGCGCACAGTTCCGTACGAAGCAACGCGTCAACAGCAATACCGAAATTCTAGGTTCGCCACGGTGACATTTCATTCGCAACTTTCTGCAGAATTTGCATTCGTTTCAACTCGAAAAATTACACGCCGCCTATATATCCACCGTCGTCGTTTGCCGCAACGTGCAACACTTCGCGACGTGTGTCCGGCTCTATTTCGATTCAGGCTGATACCGTAATATATCTTAAAATCGACTTAGTTCTAAAACGAATCATCGTTTAACGAAAATCCTTCTGCACGGAAAATTCTGCGACGTCAGTTTTCGGCGAAAAGTGGCGCGCATTGCCCGCATCCACGTAACTAATGAAATTCCGAAAATGTACAAAGGATTTTCCCAAGTGTCAAGTAATGAGCAAATAGCCTCAAATGGTCGCGCCGGTTCTTTGTTAAAATTTGCTGGCCATGTGCGGAAGAATTACTTGCCGAATGAAACAATGGTCGGAAACCGGATGGAATGAATTTTATACGGGAGTAACCGGGGGGGAACCAATTATTCGACGAGTTTGAAAAGTTTGATGGACTTTCCTCTGCGCGAGTATGGTGTCGTGCTCGAAACCGGTTAATTAATTAATTAAAATCGCTGTTGCATTCGAAACCGCTATTTGTTTAAATGATAAAAACTCGCGATCTCTTGTAACTTCATGGATTACGATCTTGTTAAAGATTATTAACATTCATTATAGAATCTTCTTCAAGACTGATATAGCAAATTTTATTGTAATTAGATGTATTATTGTTTTAAATAATGAAATACATTGCTCGTTTTATTCGTCCTGGAAAAATGATTAAACTTTGTTGAAACGTTCTAAGAGCACTTGTAAATGAAATTTTTGTTACTTAATACAATAATATATATTCTAACGTTATTAACAATATATAAAAAATATCTCTATAACAGAATATTAGAATAATTGGCTTTCTTATGAGTCAGGCTATCGAAAAAGTCGAGTTCAGTACTATACTACAATTTATTGCGAAAATTAATGTATACTTGTTTAAGGAACCGTAAAAATTTATATAAGTGGATAATAACACATTTAACATTAACGACGGAGACAATGTATACTTTTACATTTTTATTATGTCTCGTTCGGAAGAATAAGTCTAACGCGATCAATTAATTACACCATTAACCGAAAGATGGGACAGCTAATACCTATTGATCCCGTCGAATTTTCTTGAAGGATGTAAATTAATAATACCACGTGAAGCCAATCTCCTTTCAAATTATCGTCAAGATATCTTCGAAATAGATGTAAGGTCCTGACGGGTTAATCAAAGTTAGAACACGAGACAAGGGTCACGTAGGTACATGTCGCTCACGGAACACATGAATAAACCGATTTTACGTCGGAAGAGAATTAAGGGGACCCATAAAACGGACAGAATCCGGATTGCATTAACTCTCTACTGTTATCATTGCTATTAAAGACATCGAGCAAAGTAGAAAAAAGATAACACAGAAATAATAAGAAATAACAGAATTATTGCAGGATTTTTCTGATCGGCATCGAAGAACGTCGAAATGATTTATAAATATCCAGACGTGTGACTTTCGTGCCCATGGTTTCGGCTCGAGCCACGTGAATGTTTAATTTTAAATCTCATTTAAAATTTCAATGTTTCGATACAAATTATTTCTTTGCCGCGCCGCATAATCTATTTCGGCGCACTTTGATATCAAGTTTAATTTAACTTTACCGCATGCCGTACGTTTGAAGCGTTCCGCCGCCGCGCTTTTATTTATTTCATCGTCGACGCTCGTTCCGCCCGCGGAGAAAATGTAATTGTGGTTTTCTCTCCTTATTCAGGATATGTTTTATTAAACGCGTACACGCGCGTGTATAACGCCGGATACGTATTATAGATTATCGTAAATCCGATTGGAACCGGAGTGAATGTTGCGATCCATTTTAATGCTAACATTTTCTTGCATACGTCACTGAGGAAATGTTGAAAGACTGAATGCATTACGGAATGATTACGGGTGGGACGTGAATGAGGATAATACGTGTCAACAATTATTGCGTATATACGTATTCATTAGCATGCGTGTGTTTCCTTGCATCGGAAATATGAAAAGAGCAATTATTATTTATATTTTGCTGCAGGCTACGTTTTATCAGCGCTAATGGTTCTTCCTCGGTGAAATACTGTCAACGGTAGGATAAATGTATAGGGTGTCTTATAAATGTATAAATGATCGGTAAATGGAGATATCTGAGATTATTTCAAGCAACTTTTTCCTTTATAAATATTTTCTTCGTGGAATGGTTAAAGAGTTGTTAAGGAAAAAGGTTGACCAATGAGAAGCGAGCTCCACTGGCGTAAGATGGCAGAATTAAAGAGCGAACCGGGGCTTTGTCCGTTCATTGGCTCCGCCTCCTCGCGTTAGCGGTACTGGCATCTCATTGGTCAATATTTTTTATTAATAACTCATTAACGATGCTTCGGAGAAAAATTTTGTAAAGGGAAAAGTTGCTTAAAATAATCTCAGGTATCCGTATTTCCGGATAATTAAACATTTTTAGGACATCCTGTGCAAAGATTAGAAATTGTAAGTACTGTAAAATTAGAAATTAGACATACAATATAGTATGTTCTATAAAGTAGCTATACCTTATTTAGAGTAGGTGTCTGCACTTTGTAAATAATAAAATAGTATAGGAATAACACGTAGGATAAAATTAATTAATAGTGAAAATGTAGCTCACACAAACACGAAATACGCTGTGCAAGCTATCTTTGGATGCCAGCCCTTTAACATTCAGTCCGCTCTGTAATCGAAAGGGTTCTTTCTCCAGCATAAGGTCACTCGTGCTCACGTGACCCCGGTTTCCGGTAAAGTATACCTCCCCGCGATTCCGACAATTATCGAATAGACCCTTGAATCTGGGCCGTTGAATGACGGCTTAATCAAGCCCGGAGAACGGGAAAAGGATGTCTGTACGTGTCGTCGGAGGTTGGAGGTTGAAGGTTGAAGGGAGTATCATGTCCTGCGGATGCGGAGAGAGAGAGAGAGAGAGGCGGACGCGCATGGAGACGGCCGTGATGCAATTTGCCGCGTCAACCATGACCGTCACTCCTGTTGTTGACCGTTCAGACGTGCCGTAAAGGGGCGAGCGTAAAAAAATACACACCATCGGAAAAGCATGGGCCCGGAGCGTAGCGACTTACGTGCGCTTTCACGAGCAGCTAAACAAAGTCCGGCACGCATTACTTTACGAGCGCGAAAGGACGTGATCCTTTTCGGCGTTAATGCCAGACGAACGTCCCTATGAGCGGTTCGTGATCCAACTTCGAGACGGGGAAATCCGTCGCAACTTCGTTGCAGAGCGCCGATGATCAAACATTCTACTTAACACTTCGTGTCCATTGACGTCATTTCTTTGGGAATAGCCGAGAATTTCCCGGCGAATCAGTCAATGGCGATCGTGTTTGGTGTACATATTAGTTCTTGGCTGTTTTCTGAAAATTCCGATATTTATTTCGAAAAAAGAATTATGTCTTTATCAGTACTCTGCAATTATTTAATTTTGCTATACGTGGTGAATATTATACAATAGGAATTAATTTTTAGTAATTTGATAATTAGCAATAGTTTTTAGTAATTGGGTAATTAGCATTAGATTCTTAGTAATTTAGTATTCAGTAACAATTTTTAGAAATTTAATAATTATTAATAAATTCCAATAATTTAATAAGTTATAATAGCTTATAGAAATATAAAAAATTAATAATCGTTTCTAGAAATTAGAAATTTAATAATGAATAATAATTCCCAGTAATTTAATCACTAATAATCGTTTCTAATAATTTAATAAATAATAATAGTTTCTTGACACTTAACAAATAATAATCGTTTTTAATAACCTAATAATTAATAATTGTTTCTAATAAATTTACTAATAAGTAACAGCTTCCAATAATTTAGTATCTAGCAACAGTATTTACAAATTTCATAACATTCGAAATTATAAACAAATTTTTATCTTGTCTTCTCGATGGTGAGTTGTTTTAAATCCAAAGAAAATATTATTTTAACAATATATTTCTAATACACATCTTATTCGAAGAAATTTCCGTTACTTTAAACTATAAACTATGCTGTAAAATTTTGTGGAAGCCTATAGAAAACACAGTGCAGAACAATAATTTTTCTAAAGTAGCTTATTTTGCGTCTACCATATTAGTATTCGTTTCGTATGAAATTGGGGATCAACGACGTCTCATCGATATTTATATGGAGACGTGAGCAAAAGACTAGGAAAGGAACACCTGGTTCTACAATAAAAGAAGGCGATACTCAATCGATTTTCATAATAATAACTCATCTTTTTATTTAGAATATTTTATTATGATTTTATTTAGAATAAAATTGTGTAGAACATATGGGAAACATTTATTTTAGTCGTACATTATGTTTTGCGTTAACCAGGTCTGTATTCCTGCATAATTTTGATTCAGAAGGTTCTTCCTGCAGCAGGTCAGTTCCTTGGACGCTAAACTCCTATTGTTTTAACAGCGTCTGTGCTTACATTACGCGAAAATTAGGTGAACCAGTGATTTTATAACGCAGCGAAAATATGCTCTATCGTACAAATGAGAACATTTATCTCCTAATGTTAAATTCACTTTAATGTTAATTCGTTCGTAAAAGCTTTCATACAATAATTGATTTAAAATCATTTTCGAATAATCAAACATGAAATAAATAAAAAGTGAACGTGCTATGAATTATTTATACGATCATTTACCTTATCATATATAACCATAATATTTTAAAAAAGCCAAAAATTATTTTTAATAGGATTTTCGAAAGTGTGAAATATACAAAAAGATTGTAAATAATTCCAAGTGTCCGGTGACAATGCAATTCCGACAGTGATTAACTATTCTTACCATCGCTTTTCTACAAACAATGACAACGCACTCGCCACGAAAAACCATTAATTATTCTACATTTAAAAAATGCGTCAAGTAGGACAAATAAAATGTAACACATTACACTATTTTTTTCTTTTAAAAAGCACCGTGAATCCTGCTACTGTTAAATACCGTAAGCTTTTTTACGGCGAGCGTGATATGTAAATCTTTATCATAGCAGCAACCATCTAATCCCTTTCTCTGAAACCACGTTTCGAAAATGTTAAACAAAAACCCGATTCGCGAGAAAAATAGTCGCACAATTCTCAATAATTTTTGGTATAACACTGTTCTCATAGAAAATAGCTCCGTTATGGTAAGAAAAATTAGTCCGACGCGATCATCCGAATTATCGGCGTTTATAACATATGCACTTTTAACAGTACGGTCAATCCAACTAAATGAATATAAATTAATGTATTCAATATTGCATGTTTAATTACGGAATTAAATTAATGAAGTCTATCGCATATGCCGGTAGAAGACCGCGTCGTATAAAATGTACATCATTAATTCCCGTAACCATCTAAATTACCAGTGATTTTCGGATCTTTGATCATTTTCCGATTATAACGAATATCGCGTTATTAGTGCCACGTCCGGTTGATATGTTTGCAATTAAATTTTATTAATTGCGCGAAATCTGATTTATTATCTACGTATTTACATTTGTATATTTATAATGTATATAGTTACATTTGGAACTTTATTTATTCATTTATATTTACACATATTAATTTAAGCGTTTATTAGTTTTATTAATTGTAGTGGTCATTGAATCTGTGAAGTAGGGAAGTAATAGTTCTCAAGATCATGTTAACCCTTTGCCGTACTTTGACGAGTCCGACTCGTGATGGATATCACCAGTAATAAATAATTAAGTGCGGATGTTGTTCTGTTCTTTAAAATTGGAATGAAATTCTAAACCCTTGTTATTAACCCTTTGCATTCGAATGATGACTCTCAGGCACCACTAATATTGTTCTTTCACCCTTTAAAATAATTTTTATTGCAACAATGTTTAATTTTAGAAAAATTGTTAAATATAGCACTGTTAGTATGAATCACGAGAATTAATTTGGTATGTTGAGGAGACGTCAGATGTATGACGAAATCCTCTGAATATTGCACTTGGTGCCTATTACTATACTCGAAGGACCACCCACTGTGTGTGGGACTAAAAACTGTTCCTAATTGTAACACGTAACCTAACCGTTACGTATTCTGTCTATCTCTGTACTGAACTGAACTGTCTGAATCTGTACTGTTCTCCTCAAGGTCTGTACCTTTCTGTCTTGTGACTGAATCTATTCTCCTCAAGGTCTGTACCTTTCTGTGTTTGAATCTGTTCTGTTCCAAGGTCTGTACCTTTCTATGTTTGAATCTGTTCTGCTCCAAGGTCTGTACCTTTCTGTGTTTGAATTTGTTCTATTTTGCAACCCCTCTTCGGGCCTTACGCGCCCCCCCCCTTTCCAGAGTGGCGGGAAAACCTAGTCATCCCTTCCAATGTGCCCGAAGCACGTTGTCTGTGGTGGGGATGACTAGACGGGCCGCGTGCACTCGGGGGTGGACGGATGTTTTTGGCAATGGTTTGAAAGTTCAGCTGGCCAGGATCGCTGATGCCGATACCTGACGGCCGAGTCCCTTTCCTTAGTCTTGGGACTTTATGGCAGGGCTTCATGGATCTGTGAGACTAAATGATGGCATTACCTTCATCATCCTGAAATCTATTTACTTTATTTGCCACATGTTGGCTGCGGACCGGTCCGCTAATGACTGTAATAATCCTAAATGCATTTAAAACGAATTGCTGAAAAACTCACAGATGGCCAGCCATACCATAAAGTCATTTCTAAATCTCTCGCCCTAACATGGTATATATAAAATACACTTTGTCGCTTAAAATGAAAATACTATGAAACAGAAAAATTATTATAGATTTAGAGCTAAAATGGCCTCGAGTCC
Organism: Augochlora pura; assembly: GCF_028453695.1. Taxonomy (NCBI): domain Eukaryota; kingdom Metazoa; phylum Arthropoda; class Insecta; order Hymenoptera; family Halictidae; genus Augochlora; species Augochlora pura. Next base: position 19,265,717 of record NC_135775.1, on the reverse strand, counting down.
AAAGGGTTAATATTTAAGCATACAAGTAAATTAAAGCACGGAATAAACATTAATTTTCTGTCCCTTCTAAGAAATTGTGCCAATTGAAAAATTCCTAATTGCGGCGACTGTGAAGAAAATGGTACGCCAAGGGGTTAATTAGCCCAGATTTGTGCAGAATTTTTTCAGAACACTACAGTGCTTTTCTAATCCCTTTGACGTTTCGGTTCTTTGATACGCGGATCCAATAATTCCATCTTTCTCAACGTCCGGCCGGCCTATCGCGCCGTGCACTTCTCAAAATTAGTCGAACTTCCACGGCAGTATTCCAATGCGCCGAATGCAACTTCTGTATATTTATCATATGCGCCGCCATTCGGAAAACAATTAATCAACTATGTAAACTGAAATCGATTTCATCGCGACTCCAGAAAACGTAATATGTTATAATTAGAGGATTAATTATCACGCCATTCTCAGTTTATTATTTACATGTATCTATATAGAAATGAATAACATATATATGTGTATAAGCAATTATTGGTGGTTTATGTATGTGTCTTTAATCTGTTAAGCTAATTGCTCTTGTACATATGCACCTCTGATCATTAACTGTTCGAGACACGTTGTTACCTTTAAATGTAATGATTATTACAAGCCTGTGGAATTTATCTGTTTATAGGAAATGCCGCTGATGAGGGAAATCCGATAAAATCAGATTACTATACTTTGACGTTTGCCGACGTACTTGATTGATTTAAAAGTGCATATGATATAGAGTATTATAAAAGTGTATTGATAAAACCATAGATACTCTCGTAATTAAATTCAAGATTCTTATATAACTATATCTTAATAATAATGAGTTAAAATTATATTGATCTAATAAGAGAAATCCAATAAAATCCGATTACTATACTTTGACGTTTATTATTATACTTATTTAATTTAGATGTGCATATAATCTACAGTCTAGTAAGAGAGTACTGAAAAAAACCAGGTACTCTCATAATTAAATTCGAAACATATCCCTATATAATTATATCTTAATAATAATGGGTTAAAATTGTGTTGATCTATTGAGAGAAGTTCTATAAAATTAGATTACAATATTTCAACATCTACTATTATATTTTACTAATTTAGATTTAAATTATTAATTTAGAATTAATGTAGATTTTATTTAGATTTTATTTAGAATTAATTTAGAATTCGTCTATTATTTCAACTCAATAGTAATGAGTTAAAATTGTGTCAATTGTTAACCATCGAGGTTACATGGACTATGTAACCATAGTGGCCTGAATATGATCAAGAAAATTTATCTGGTTCAACATTACGTTCGCTGGCTAACGTTTTGTTCTGCGAAATTTCTTTTCCGCGCAAGAACAGTCTCTAGCGAGAAGAGTTACAGCCCTATACACGTACCATAATTTCCAATCGATCTACAACGCGAATCAGAAATAAGGTTAGGACCTCGTGCTACCTTGAAAGTAACTTCAACATCTGCACCAGCTGCAACGCCTATCCCTACCATACGCATGCTAGCTCGAAATAAGTAATTACTATACTGCAGATTTTATTTATTTATGTTAAAAATAGTTTGGTGAAATTTGAGGCAATAGAAACATTTAAATAATGTAAGGACATCCAATTATATAGTATAATTATATATTGTGATTAGTATATAATTATAATTATATATTATATTATGTTCAACTCACTGGAATTGTTAAAGGAAGGTAGAAATATTTATTGCATTCATTTTTGTTGCAATTGGTGAAGGCGAGTTTTATTTTGCATTGAAATCTGCAGACTAGTAATTACACAATGAGATAAAAAGTTACTGTTTCGTTGCTTTATTCTGCAACTTGGGCGACACAAAATGGCGCTTGATTTATTAGCTACAGATGAAGATAATTTAGAAATGCAGTTGCGCAATGTCAAGAGAGGTAGAATAATTCTTTGTTCATTATTCTATCTTGCAGAGGCGTGGTATCTTTATGATAATTATAATTTTTATTGTAAGATGGTATACAAATGAACTTAACTAGAAGAGAGAAAAAAAATGTCAATGCTCTTGTTAGAAGAAAAGAACAATTCTCTGTGAATAATTTTGTTTAATCATTTCGTGATTATTATAAGTAGTACTATTTGCTGTTTATTTATAGAAAACTCGACTAAAGGCAAAATTTTCTTATTAAGGAGGCATGAATTACTTTCATTAATATTTCTATTGCAACAGAGTTCAAATAACACAAAAGACTTTCCTCTATTATTTTTAAAACAATATAAAGAATGCAGAATGATTTGAGCAGCAGACTTTTAGAAGAAAAATTACCTTATTTGTACCTTTCACGAGAAATATTTTCCTCAGATTCTTAAAGCTATAGAAATGTTTAATAATTTTTTCGTACAACGTGAATTTATTACAAGTAAAAAATGTATTTTTACGTATTTTAATTTCACTAATAAAGATACTACAGTAAAGGGTAAATCAATAACTATAGGTACATTTACATTACACAGCAAAAGTAGAATTTTTTAATTAAAAATTCTTTCGTAACACTATATCTTCTAACAAATTATAACAACTGAAGACAATATCAACAATTTATCAAAAATCAATAGTTTAGTGTACGGGGATTTTCTGTGGCAACTAGAACAGACATCTCACAAAATCTCGCTACCGCAGAAGTCGGTGGAACACGGTTCGGAATTTCGTTCACACTCTTTCTAGAGTTTTTAGTTAATAGGTGTAACGCAAGCACACCGGAAGGGTACGTCAAATGGCGCTGTCGGCTCGGCATATCTTATTAGAAACAAATATTCATGTCACATACCCGGCGCCGGCTGGTGCCAAGTGTTTGACTGTTACCCCGCGGTGCACGTGCGTGAGAGACCCGGCATATCCTTCGTCTGTGTTCCCGAGAAGTTTAAAATAATATTGAACGAATTTTTCCTTTCCGGCGATGCTCGGCTCCTCGCGGATTTCCTCGCGGATTTCCTCGCGGCTCCTCGCCGCGTGTAATCCACAGCAACGCGCGCGCGACGACTTCCTCGCCGCGAATCCCGTCGTTAGCGGACCGCTCATTCGATTCGCCGGACTTTGAATGTCAAACTACCGGGCATTCTTCTCCCTTGTCCGAGTCCACTTCATCCGAAAAAGCACGCCTTTAATCGCGGGGCGCGCGTTTCTTTCCGCTCCGGCGACGCGACGCGACGCGTTACTCCTCGCCGCCTGTGTCTTTCGGCCGCGCGCAAATAAAACGTTAAGTCACCGGCGCGACATTTTTATGCAAATCCATGCAGATTCGCGCTTTTATAAACAGATTTCAGACGACCGGAGTTACGCGCGAATTCATTTTTAATGGGACCGAAGCTCCGGCAAGTCGAATTTCAAAGGAAAACCCGGAAAATTTTCGTCGCCCGCCGTCGCCGCCGCCAAGTTTCGCCGTGTCAAAGTTTTCGAGCGTCGCGGTTTAACAAACGGAAATCCGATTTGCGAAGGGCTTTGTAAGCGGGTTAATATTATTCTAATTGTAACGGGCCAAAGAAATGTAAGGTCGACCCGGGATCGTTATTTGTTGACCCGATCCGCGAGTTTTAAGGGAAATGTGAAAAAACTGTTCGCGGGTGAACGAAGATTTAATTTGCGGAGGCTGACTGTGGTCTTTGCTTTCTTGTTAAAGATCAGTATAATATGTGTTATTTAAATCAAAGTAAATTTGTATATCCATGCGCGAATTAGTTTTTGTTCAGATTATACTTTTAATTAATAAGCAGAGGTCCACACGTTCGTTGATCAATTTTGAAGCTTTATGATATTATACTGCATTATAAAATGTCAGATTTAATATTGAGATATGTTTGTAATAATCTAAATTTATATAAATGTTAAAGTAAATGACTCAGACATTTAAACAGAAGTAATAAAATAATGTATCAAATTCTGTATTTGTTAACATTGAAAAATTTCATTTCTTCTTCTTAAAATATTCTATATATCATTTAAGTACAGTATCTCTTTTTTTTATAAATACTTATAGACAATACATATAGATGACATTGTAGAAAACAATGCAAGTGCATTTTGTTAAGTTTTTAAACTAGCTTAGCATAGTTTCATCTAAAGATACAGTTGAATCCAGTTTTAACAATAATTTAAAAGTGACAATGTTTCCCCATCCTCCAAAAAAATGACATTCTTGACATAACCATGACATAACCTTATCTTCTACCTGGTTATTATAATTTCGCAATTATAATTTCGAAATTTATGTTTCAATCCAGTCAATATAAATCTGTTAAATGCTTCACTATATATTAAACATAAATCTGTCAAATATTTCTCTTTATCCTAAAATAATAAATTTGCATTCCCTTTAAATATTTATCCGTTCCTCACCCGACATCAATAACATGCCCTTTTTTAAAATAAAAAATAACTAGAACAAGGAAAAAATCGTTCGCTAGTTCTAAAATTCCTGGTAGCCCGTCCCGACTAGAAAATTGTTAAAAGTTCAGCCGCCTGTTTCGTATTCGAAATGTGTGGTATAAAGTATTATATTTCTGCCTGGAAGCCACGTCCTCCATCCCATTCAGATTGGCTCCGATGGTATTGAAAAATTTCTTTTTCTTCCGTACGCACGCTTGCTTAGTCAAACAGTTCCCGGCAGAAGGACAATAAATACCGTTGACAATTTTCCTTCCCTCCGCGCAAGATCGCGATATATATATATATCCCGGGCAAAACCATTTATGCCGGTAATATTTCATGAGCGGCGATCGCGGGTCGTAATCATTTTATTAGCTCGATTCATATATATATACATCCGTTTCATCGGCCGGAATTACATTCGTTTTATTAGCTCGAATTGCATTCATTTGAATGGCTTTAATCATGTGATGCATTGGTTGCAAGAACTTGACCCAGTTTTGCTTTCGGAGCGAGAAAGCTCGCTTTTTCGATGTTACGCGGCAAATTTCTTTCAAGCTTTGTATTTTATTTCATCGAATTAAAAGTGAAATTTTTAGGTTATATCGCAGCGTATAGTTTTCTAAGATTTTTACGTGTTGCGAGTTCTAGTAAAATTAGAAACGTGTATGAATTAACAAATAGATGTTTTTCTAATTTATATAAATATATATATAATTGATATTTTTAATATATACAAATATATATTAATTGATATTTCTAGTATATATAAATGATATTTCTATTGCATATAATTGACAATTTAATAGTGCAAGAATGATATCGAAAAACGATGCAATAACTTTTAATGCTAAAGTTATGTCAAGATTATGTAAATTTTACATAAATTTTATATGTTAACATTTTAATGCCAATAAAAGATTTTGACTCCCCAAAGTCTACAATTCTCACGCGAGTATAAAACAGTTTATATAAATCGATATCAGGAAATATTAAATTAAAAAGATTGAGATCTGATGCATTATTCTACAGTATAGTATAAAACGTAGAGTATAGTAACTAAAAATTGCGACTGTTTTGCTGTAATTCTAAAAGCAAGCATTGAAAATTGTCGATGATATCCTGCTTATATCGACCAATCGAACGCGCACATTTACACACAGAATATCCAACAACACTATCATTATATTAAATTCTTAAAAACCAATTAGCATATTTTCGCTCCGAACGCGCCACATCTACGCAATCCGTCTCGTCCGCGTCGTTTCATCATCCGCAGGAAAGCCGGCGAAGTTCTCGCAGAAGTATCCAGTCGCGAGCCGTCTCGATCGACGAAATAAATTGTCCCGGATCTCTCGGGCTCGCTCTCGTAAACTAGTTTCCGTCGAACAGAATATTTTCCGAAAGGCCCGCGGTTTAATTATAACGGAGAGACACTCGCGCGAGAGCGCGCGCGCGCGCGCGCGTCGGGACACAACGCCCGGCAGGAAGAAAAAAAAGGCGGACTGCAAATTAGTTCCAGATGTTTTACACTAAGATTCATCGGTAGCCGATAAACTCCTTCGCCCGCGGGAAACTGGGTCGGAGTTAGAAGGAAAAGCATTTCGCGCGGGATTAATTTCACTTCATCCGAAAGTTTCGCTTTCGCGAATAGGTGTCTGCTGCGGGTGTATCCGTGAAATTTTTTTCCGCCCCGGCGGAACATCCGCGGAAAATCCCCGGGATATCATCCCCTCCACCTCACCCCCCCCCGCTCGCTCGCTTTCCCCGAAGAATCGTGCCCGATTTTCTTGCTTTGCTTTACGGGCACGTATTTGACATGCGTATCCCATACCGAATTTGCCGAACTATATCGACCTATCAATGCTGCGGCGCGCCAAAGGGAATGCAAAATCGGGCGTAGATGCACGAAAGTGTCCTCTCTTGATTAATATTAAACTGGAAGTATTACTTACCCGGGTGCGCCCCTCTACGTCGCCGAGAAATTAGGGGAAGTTTCGGCAGCGATTTTGAAAACGATGGAGATCGTTCTGTTCTAAGGAAGATCGATGCGAACGTGTCAGCTAATGTTCTGTGAAGTCGAGATTATTTTTGCGGAAAGCGCGATTGCTGTCGAAAGTAGTGCATTTAATGAAATGATTGAAATTAGGGTCGAAATTATATTATTTCAGAATGATTGTATGAGTTTAACTTTGAAATGTAGGGTTAACATGTATCATGTCACCTATAATAAATAATGGCACATAATATTACATAGCAGTATATAATACTTCATAATAAGGTATAATAGCATATTGTAGAATATAACATTATATAATGACATATAATTGAATATAATATTATATAATGAAATATAATATCATATAATATTATATAACAATCTATAATAGTATATAATAGTACATAGTATTATATAATAAAATTTAATAACATATAATAACATGAAATATTATAAAATAACATAATGTTGACTTAACCACAATAGTTATTTCCGTCAAAAAATAAAAATCATTCTAGGTTCGAACATTTTCCTCGGCTAAAAATGTTTCAAGCATATTAACATAAGAATCACAATTGCATCGAAATCTGAAAGTTAACAATTTCAGAACTTTTGATAATAAAATAGCTATTCGTTACATATTCACAAAAATATTGCGCCCAGCACGAAATAAACATAATATCTATAATTATTATAACTGTTACTTACCTTTCTTGTCAAATGCTAAAAGAACACTATAATGAATTATTCTGATGAATTTTCATATTTAATGAAAGAAACAGTTTCATCGGTAATGATCGATAATGATTGAATATTAATTATAACAACGTGGAACGCTCTTTCTCTGTACCCATCGGTATCCGATTACTTTACATACCTGAAACAAATTCATCATCATTGGCTCCGTATAATTATTCCCATATAAAGAAGCACCATTTTGTATTTTCTTAAACCTACCTTAATTGCCCGAGGAATTTAGCGATTAGCACAAGTTCGCGCGAAGTTTCTTTTTTAGTCGCGCGTCTAATAAACTTTAACAACCGATAAATATGCGGAAGTTGGGCTCCAGTGGCTGCCATTATGATTTGCTCGTTAAAAATACATGATACTATAGTCCTATTCATAGTTTCAATAAAATATAGTACAACTTAATATTAATTAATCCGGTATAAGATTAGAAATAAAATTAGAGTAAGACTACTGAATAATTGAAACCTTGTTTCGTTGTTAGAACGTCGAATTAATATAAACAAATTTCTAAATAATCAACGTAAGTATAATATATATCTCGACAAAATAGAAATATTAATAGGTGGCATAAATTTTGCTGGTGTTCTACTTTTGATTTATTTTATTTGGCCGGAATCTATTGGCAACCTTCTATCGATTCCAGTTCTGGACGAACTCGACTGTAAAAACGATAAGTGACGGAAAAAGTGAAAGAGAGAGAGAGAGAGAGAGAGAGTGAGACGAGAATTAATTGTTTATCGTACAGCTTCATATATCACACGAAGCTCTATCTTTATTTCGTCGTGATACTGACTACAATATGTTCACAGATATTTACAGGATTTCATTTGCACCTTTATACAGTTTTGCATTTTTCAATAATTCACGTGAAACCAGCGCGCGTTCGATCCGCCGATCACGATATGCACACAGGCAGGTTTACAAAAAATCATCGTAGTACACCTAATACACGCATTACACTGTCGACGTTAACAATAAAAATAAAAAAATCGCACGATCGACGTTCTCGCGTTGCGTAGGACGATTAAAAACATGATCGGGCAGATATATGAAATATTCGTTATTCAATGATAAAGTTGATCAAAGAATCAGACGTGACCTATAGTGGCAGTGAATATCGACGCGATAAAATGTTTAACGACAGACTTGGTCATTGAATAATAAACTTTTTGGCACTTTTTAGCTGGATTTTAACCGTCCCGTGCAACGAACGCTTCATTCATATAATGTTTAAAAAATCGCGTTTCGAGTCGAGAACAGAAATTAAATTATACGTTGTTTCATAATTTATTATAGAGTAATCGCATAATGATTTACTAAATACCTATTGACATGTTTGGACAGCGTGTAAATAATTGCAATAATATTTGAACCGGTACAATATTTAGTCAATGAAACTAGCAGATCCGCGCGCAAATAATGTCGGCTAAATTGTTGGACACTATTTAATTATTTGATTACAGATCCCAGCTTCGCTAATTATCGAATGTCGCGATTGCGGTATCTGCTACGTTCATTGCCCGTCTAATTTACTTATATACGCGGCTTCCCTTTAACATAATTAAGTAGAAGCAGCGTAATGAAATTATATTAATAACATGTAGTAATAGTAATTGAAATATAATTGAAATATTTTAATAATGAAATTAAAATATTCTCGTATTTAAGATGTGATATTTCTGTATTCAAATTGTGATATTTTCGTATTCAAATTGCGATATTTTTGTATTCAAATTGCGATATTTTCGTATTCAAATTAAAACATTATCATATTACAATTACAATATTTTGATATTGAAATTATGATATTTTCGTATTTAAATTGTGATAATATCGTATTCAAATTGTGATATTTTCGTATTTAAATTGTGATATTTTCGCACTAAAATTATATTTTCGTATTGAAATTAAAACATTATCATATTACAATGACAACATTCCAATATTAAAATTAAAATATCTTCATATCAAAATTAAAATAATTTTAATATAAAAACTGGTCTAACATAGTCTCGAATCACTCTTAAAAATTCCATTTCTACTTCAAATAAAATTTAATTACTTTTTTAAATTTTAATTCAAGTCAGAGAAATCGTTCTACCAAATGAATGTTTCAGAACGAAATCTGAGAACAATAATCGACTCCAATCTAAAAAACCAACGCAAATTCTTATTTTGCAATCGTACTCGTTCAATCCGCTCAACACAAAAACGAAACAGAAAACAGCGAAACGCATCGAGTCGACGAAAAAGTCTTCGGACTCTCGCGAACAGCCATTTCGCCGTGAAAACTTAACAAAACCGAATCGAACGTACCTGGTCTTAAAACTGGGATAAAATTCGCGAGAAGACTCTCCGCGACTCGTCGATAGCGTTGCGCATAAAAATCAGGATGAACGTAAATCCAGGACACACGCGGAGGAATCCCACCTCTCATAGAACGAACAAACATCGAAGGTGCCTGCCGGCTCGTCGAAAGACCGCCGTAATTTCTCGTTTCGCGGATCAGCTCTTCCGCTGGCATCGTTACATCCATTAAACACACAAATTGTTCATACGTGGAAGCCGTGGGTCGATACAACATGCCGCCTTCTCTCTGCGTTACTATTTTTCCGCTAACAGTATCCGGGGAGTGGGGTGGGGGTTTCTTGTTTCTTTTTTTCTTTTCTGGGTGTAGATCGACCGAAGAGTCTACGCGTGTCAACGGTACTTTACAGGCTACTGTACACTTCCTAGTCACAGAAAAATTCGTTCGAGGCGTCGAAAAATAACTGCTTTCGGCCGCGGTCCTCCCCCTCCCCCTCTTAACACTTTATCGACCGGTAGCCTATAAATCGGTTTTCCCTCCGATCGGTAGCCATGGTAACCCTTAATTTGTTATCTATTATTGAGATCGAATGTGTTAAATTGTACTACAAGCTTCAATTTTATTATATAAATTTTTAAATATTAAATACCTTTCGCGATTAACCCTTTCACTACGGCTGTGTCATCCGCCGAAATATTGTCACTGTATATACGCTTTTCTTTATTTTTAAATAACCGTGCTGAATAAAACAATCATTGCTCTAATGTAACAAGTATTATTTACATTTTTAACATGAAAGGATCTACAAAATTATTAAAACACAAAATTATTTTTGTATCTTGCCTGCGGATGGCACTTGTGTCCACGTCATTTGGATGCCGCATATATGCGGCGCTCGGAGCGAAGGGGTTAATAAGACAAATAAAATCGAAATAGAAACGAAAATTTTTACGACCCAGTGACCGGTCGATAAAGTGTTAAGGGGGCTAAAATCAGAGATGACGAACGCCCGTCGTCGGACGTTCCGACAATGACCGCGGTCTAAAGTGAAACTAACTGTACAATCTTCTCTCCCGTTCTAGCTCGAAACGAACCGCGATCGCTCGCCGAGATTTGCACACGGTTGGATCAACGCAAACACGTTAGAAGGTGTGTGAAACGCAGGCAAGATCGGAGATGCTCGCAGCCACCGTCACCCGCGTCTCGGATGCCGGCTTGCGGTATAATGTACAACGACGGTCCTAAAATGGAGCCTACTCTGTACAATTGTTTCACGTTTAGTTTCGTTTCTTCGCTCGATTAGAAATCAGTTCTTTCGTATTGTCTGTTGTTACAATCGGAGAAGCGTTTGGAAGCATGAGTGAAAGAGAGAATGTGTGTGTATGTATATATATTTGTGTGGGTGTGTATATGTCGGTGTTTGTACGCGTGTGTGTTTGTATGCGCGTAGGTGTGTATACGTGTCGATGGTCGTCGAATTGGCCGTGATGTACACCTGTCAGATGATCCTCGGCGGTGATAGCCCGGTCGGACACCGAGAAAGGCGATTCGGAGACGTCCGAGATTCGTATATATGTTACAGGCAAACCTCGGGGATCTCGCGATGGCTGTCGGAGAATTTGGCACTGGCGATGAGTGCAGCGAAATTGCTCGGATATGATAATCCTTGGGAGAGCTCCGTGCTCGATTAACCCCTTGCCGTACTATTTTCTTCATTGTTACAAGGGTGAGCATTTTTTCTGTTGTAATAATTTCTTGGAAGGAAAAGGAAAAATTATTTATTTCGTTTGGCTACGTTTACTTTAAATGGTTAAATACTGATGACAAGAGGACAGAATTTTATTCCGGCTTAAAAGAACAGAATAACATTTATACGTAACAAGATATTAATAAAAAAACTCTATGACGAGTCAGACTCGTCAAAATACGGCAAGCGGTTAACCAGCTGTTGCAATCTCGTTGAAATGTTACCGCGATTGTGCTGTACGTTTGATTATCTTTGTATTTTCATTAACCCTTCACTGACGAACAAAATGATGCATATTTTCTTTAGAACAGTGAAGTTAACCCTTTGCGCTCGAGGCTATTTTAATTCCAAAAGGGAGACGTTTGTTTCATCCCACACTATTTTCATTTGATACATGTGATATTGAGCCTGTATAATTATAGGAAACTTCTATTAATTGTTAATTCATTAAATTCTCTTAACCCTTTGTCTTATAATATCTTGTCAGGCTCGTAATGAAGATTTGAAACATAATCTACTAAATATTTACGCTCTTCATGTCTCTTAAATTTAGATTAAATTTCACCCATCAATATTGAAACACTGAAGTGAAGATAGCCATGTAATAAATATAATCTTTCCGCCTGGCGTAGGAATTTATTAGTAACAATCAAATGCTAATCCAGTAAACTAAGTAAGTAATAATGCGAAAATACTTTCAAAAACATTATAGCAATTTTTAGTATCTCTTCGGAGTCGCCATTCGAGATTAAAGGGTCAACAATTAATTTAATATACTCAGAAACGAGATATCGAATTTTTTAATAAAATAGACGATGTCCTAACATGTTAGAATTTGTCGCTGCTATTCGGAATATAAGTTTGAGTGACACTTGCTCGAATATTGTATGAAATTCGCTCAGAAAGCGAGACAGCGGAGGGTTAAACATAGTACTTTTGTAAAATATATAATTCGATAAAGAATATCAAGGTGTACGTCCTTAACCCCTTGTCGGATTTTAAAGAGTCAGACTCGCGATGGAGATTTATAATAATAAGCAGTTATATACGAATGTTTATCCGTTTAAGTAGAAATCAAATTTTATTCTCTCGTCAACAATATTTAAACATATTCGAGTAGATGTAAGGACACAATAAACATAAAATTTCTTTTTCTTAAAATTGTAACAAAAATTTTAAAATTACAAAAAAAATGGTACGGCAAGGGGTTAACCAGGTGACTGATTTCCTCGTGTACGATACTAATGAAGAAATTATGGCGTTTTGTGCCGCGACAAGTATTCTCGCCGTAAAAAGAGCTAACAGGTTGATGCTGTTGAATGAGAATTTTTTTGTATTGCAATAATATAGGAAAATATGGAATAACGAGGATAACAGGGATAATAGAACTAGAAAGGGAACAATAGAATCGGAACAAGTTAATTATGGCTGTGTTATGAAAGGCAACAGTAATTAGTTGGTTTCGTACTGGACTCGGTTTGGAAGTTCCATGATCCGACGGAAGCAGCAGATTTCGTTTCGGCGTGCTGTTCAACAATGGTGATATTTTAATATTGAAACAATATGTGGGCATGTAGACTAATGGCGGCGCGAATGTTAGGGCAGTGATAATGGGGAGAAGATTAACGGTGTTGTTGGAAAGTGATAACGATAAATTGGGCTGGATTTGGGAAGGGTAATATTATAGCGAAAGATTTTATGTTAATCAATGATTTGTTTCACTTTTTGACGAACTTGTAAATTAATTCTCAATTTTGTTCAACGCTAGCTTTATGGAACCCGTTAAAAAGGCGAGTGACTGGTTATTTAATTTACTATTGATTTGATTATAAAGATGCGTTCGTAGTTTTATTTATATAATGTATGTTTTATTAAAGAAAAGTATTATAATAATAGTGTTTAAAAATTGAGAATAATAGTCCAATTATTAATTTTATAATTTAATATAAAATAGCCGAATTTGGGGCTCCGTAAATCTAGTGTCAATCAATGCCGTTGATTAATAATTAAATTATCCTGAATTATCTTGCTAACAAAAGATGGAAATATTTTGTTAGTTAACTTACACAGCGATCACGCGTAATTTCAAAAGAGAGATATACCACCATTACAACGTTCTTGTAAAATATAATCTACCAAGGAACAACAGAACCCTGTCACAACGAATCTAAAACATTATCCATTACCAATAAAAAATAGAACATCTGTCAACGAATACTATAAAACCACACGTGTGAACGAGCATTTACACAGTAATAACGTCTAACAATAAGGCTAACATCGTTAACTTTCAATTGATAACACAAATCGAGAGTGTAACAGTTCGCGCAACTCCATTATCCTTAATAGTCAATCGAATGTAGGTCGACTTTCCGATCGAACTTTGTTCAATTAACTTCTGTCGACTATTCTTCAGTCTCCCGGTTTATCGACGCGCCGTTTTGCATGTAACATATACGTGGTTCCGTCGAAATCGTAAAGCAACTATAGAGTCATACAGATTGTACATAGAGTATACGATAACGAATGCTTTCGCACACGCGACACGAATGTGATTAATTAATTGCTATCGTTTGCAAACAGTCAACGTTTGCCGGATGAGATTTACATTGCGCTCACTAAATTCTCTGTAATTGTCCATCGACTTGAAGACAAAAATGGACAATCTAAGAGGAGTGGATATTCAAATATTCCACCCTCGCGGTTTGTTTTTATAATTGTTAACATTTTATCGATCGGTTTTAAATCGGTTTTTTCTCCCGATCGGTAGCCTGTAAGTCGGTTATCATAGTAACCATTATTGTTTTATCTATTATCGAGATAAATTTGTTACATTGTACTACCGTGAGCTTCAATATTATTATATAACTTTTTTAAATATTAAATGTCTTTCGAGGTTAATGAAATAAAATAAACCAAAATAGAAAATTTAACGTTGAACTAAATATTTACCTTTACCGACTGGTCGGTAAAGGGTTAAGAGTCGGCAAAAAGGAGTCGGATAATCGTATCTCCTCTTCCCGAATTGTCCAGTTTTATGTACAGGCCGAGGGACAATTAGAGAGAGTTTACTGTACCGATATTGTCTCTTTTCTTCTCGCACGAGATCTTCAAAGTAGAGACAGAGCGTGAATAGTCAGACATCCGAAGCAATCCGATGCTCGGTTGACAGTGATATGAGTCCGTGATATGTCGAACCTTTGCTTAGATTTATTAATAAAATCAAGGTAAATGCGAGTATATTTGCTACTCGCTATCCTCCTAATTAACCCTTTGCACTATTATAACGAGTCGGATTCATGATACAGATTCCATGCAAGATCTACTAAATATGAATATTATTAATTTCTTCTACATCAAAATAAAAATAAATTCTTCTGTTATCAAAGCTTGGAAACAAAGGTACATAAAGACAATAAAGGGAACAAAAATTGTTTGCCCCTTTTATTAAAAATATTAAGGATGAATAAGTGCTGATCAACGCAGCGTGAAAGGCGTCGCAGTGCAAGGGGTTAATCGGATATGCGCGCGAGAAACGCGTCGCTGCGCTCGCGAAGGGTCAGTTTTCGATTTCGAAAGCTTGTCTTTTTCGTAATTAATTTGTCGCCGCGCCTCTCTCGGATCGTTCGTGTCGGGCACGGAATTTCGTAACTATTACACGCGAAACGTAATACCGCTGCTGGAGCGGGGGAGCAGTTTTCTTCTATTTTGCCGCGCATAGTTCTCCCGTTTCGTTTTATTTTCAGCTTCAGTTTTAAATGAAGGCAATCGATTGCTTTCCGCCGAACCCATTTCGGTAATTGAAATCGAATACTTGATGCTTAATGAGCGAAAGTAATGTCCGCGGGACACACAGAACGAGCCGATAATTTCTATTTTCGAGCGTCTGGTTATTTGCGTGTGCATAAGTGACTTAAGGTTTTGCCGGCGTGGCTAATTGAAGATTTAACACGGTTACACCGGCCGCTTCCTGCACGTGGTATTTTTGGCAACCGATTGCCGAGCACTTAAGACACTTTGATTTTAAAGTGTCTGTTAATTGTGGAATTATACGTGATAAATTGGAAGATGTTGATGTATTAATGGCGACATTAATTACGAACGGATGCGTTAATCCTGCACGCTCTTTTTAGCTGAAATAGATCGCAGGATTACTTTTAATTATAATTGTACGTATTCATTACGTGAATCGTTTTATGAAATCAAAAGTGTCAGAAGAATTTATTTTCTTAATTATAATGTTCTTTGTCGCGAGAATATAATAACAATAACACACACTGATATGTTTGTGTTCTTATTTTTCCTAGATTACCAAGCGTCATATATGGATATAAAGTGTGAAATTTTCAACTTACGTTAATTATACAAGACATGGAGAATGAGTGAGAAATCTAAATATTCAGAAGTTTATGTGTACCATAAATAAATAAAGATAATAAAAAGTAACAAAAAAAACAAGTTTCTTGTATCGAAATCGAACTGACAAATAATATAAATAATATCTAGAATGCCTAGAGAATATTTTTGTTCATTAACGCCATAAGAGTACAATTTGTCTTACAATTATAAATTTGAAGTAAAGAAAAGGACTATAAATAATTGACTTATCCTAATTATTAAAAAATCAACAATTTATCCAACAAGGATATTCATTGCTTAAGTATTAATCTCGAAACAAAGGCACGGTAGATAATTAAATACTACCTAATAGATAAAAAAACGATTTAAATGAAATTCTTAAATAAATTTTACAGTATCATTAGTAACAATGAATGTGCAAAATCCACAGTTCGATTATCATCCGAAACGAGGAAAAGAAATCTTGATTTCAACGCGAAGAAACAAGCTTGCTGTATCGGAGAGAGCAGTTCATAAATAATTCAGAGGACGTTCACTAAATTAACGAATTTAGCAGCAGTGGAAGATAAGCGGTCGATTATACCGCGTCTAATCGCGTTCTAAGCTGTGCAGTTATTTTAACCCTTTGCACCACGAATGTTGCCGACACGGCGACGCTATAATATTCATGTCGAAGCGGCATTTCTTTTTAATTATTACTTTTCTTGTTATACTGCAGAACAATTAAATAAAATATGAAAATAAAAACAAAAATTCTTGTATTTATTAATTTCTATAACATATCACAGCAGTATAGCGATTTATATTTTAATTTGACTTTCTGCAACAAAATTATAATTTTTAAAAAATTTGCTGCGTTTAGCTAATAGATACAAAAAATAGGTTAAAAAAGTATTCGTGAACTTAGATTTCGTGCAATCAGATTTTATAAACAAATGATACACCAACAAAACTTGTATTAATTGATAATCTATTATTTTTGTGCGAGAGCTTCAATTTTGATGATATAGAAGAACACAGATTCAAACTTAAACATCTTCGTTAATAATATAACTAACAAACCAGTAAAAATGACTACTTTCTGATTTTGTTCTTTCATTTTCAATTTCTTATATCATAAAAGTGTTTCTTTAAGACAAGAAATTTTTATATGGACTTCTTCATTGAAGCACATATAATGTAGTTAGTAGAAAGTTTAAATAACTCCAATCTCGTCGTTGTTATAAAACAATGTGCATTAGTAACGTTTACAGCTCAGATGTTATAATAAGAGAACTGTTACTCTGGGCAAATGAAACTTTTCCTTTTATGATTAAAAATAAGAGAATTATTCAGGCGATCCGTTTTAAATTTCTTTACCCGGTATAATATCATGTGTACCAGCAACGAATACGAAAACTGTATTTATAATATTAATACTATAATACAATTTTTATAATATTAATATTAATACATTATATATTGTGTATAATATTAATACTATATTATAATATTTATATTATTGATATTAGTATATTATTATGTATAATATTAATATCAATATATAGTGTATATAATATTGATACTATAATACAATATTTATAATATTGATATTAGTATATATTGTACATAGTATTAATAATATAATAAGAAAGAAAAAATAATATTAATACAGCATTTATAATATAAATAATATCACTATATTTTTTTACAGTTAATAACTAGGGCAAAATGCACTCTTTGAAATAATGAAAACTAAAGCAAATAGACCAAGAAGAAGCTCATTGACACCAAGCATTCTTCCATCAAACAAATCCTCCGAACCTCTCAACCAAAATCAAACGGGTCGTTCAGCGATTTTATAACCTCGTCCCAAACGAGAGTGTCCCATTCATGGCACTTCTCCCCTACGCGAGAAAAACCAATCCGAATGCCGAGGGTTAAACTAGCTGACACTAAGAGGACGAGATCGGATCTACATCGGGTGTCTCGGTAGTCCAAATTTCTGAACCGTGGCGCGCATTATACGTCAGCAGGGCGAAACGCAACTGCCGTCAAAAGTTGTCGGGATTCTCGCGAGCGGAACGACTCCGAAGAAAGCCCGGGCCGAGGACCGATGAAGTCCACGGACGGTGGCTGACGAGGACCGAGGACCGAGGACCGAGGACCGAGGACCGAAGACGATGACTCCCAGCGAACCGTGAAATCCTCTTCACGAGGTGCAGCACGGCCAGGTTCGATGGGCCATATTTCACACGACCATTACGCCGCCGCGAGGGTAATAATACCGCACAATTACCGTGGATCTGAAGTTCTCGAAAGAAAGGAAATAAAATCAGCATAAAGCGAGCCACCAAATGGCGCCGGCAGACCTTTAATGAAAGTACCCCGCGCCGGATAAGAAGGTAAGACACGGGGGGAATGCCGGCTGGTGAGACAGGGAGAGAACGGAGAAGACAGAGGGGGGGGGGGGTGGTGGGGGTGGCCCGGCCCTTAAATTAATTCGCGATGAATTACGTCCGTGCCAGCTGTTCGGGCAGTTGTGTTTATTTATGAAGGAACTAAGATCTTCTTCGCGTAGTCCTTAAAGCCGGATCCAGCTTATATAATTTCTAACGATCGCCGAATTCTTTCCGCTCGTCCGTTCCACGCAGATTGCGTTTACGACTAGTTTACCCGGCATCCGGCATCCCCCCTTGCATAAACCCGATAAACAAAAGATCCGTGGGAACTCGTTCTCGACACTTCCTTGGGCTTTCGGCCGTAATTCCACTCGATACACTGGGAACATGGTCTCCAAACTAGGTTTACGGGCAGCTAAAAAACGACCGCTTTATATTACCAGAATAAAAATAAATACTTGACTTAGTCAAATTTTTAGCGGTTTTTGTAGTGACGTATGTCTGAAGAGACGACTTTGCCGATTAAATTGTCCGTAAATGTAAAAGGTGCGGAAAACATTCTGACCTCTATGAAAAATTCTCCTTTTTTGAGTTCTCTATGGTTTCTTTATATTTAATAGTACTGTTAATGTATGTTTTGATTTTTTTGTTTAGTTTAACGCGTTCCGTGCCGAGCTGTATTTAATCGACTCTTCGTTCCGGTCAATTGAAGCTTTAAAAATCAATATATTATTTATTTATCAATTATTGTCAGTATAACTATGAAGCAGACTTATCACGGATCTATTCTTTTGGTGGAAATTATTTCGTGGATTCTAAGTTGCCATGAAATATTTTTTTAACGCATTGAATAGCTATTTAAGCGTGTACCACCAGGGGTGCACGTGGCACGGAATGTGTTAACAAATGGAAAACGACGAAGAGCGGATTACCAATTAACCCCTTGCTATACTTTAACGAGTCAGACTCGTGATGGCGATTTTTATTAATAATCTGTTAGTTATGAATATTCATCCGTTCCTTTAAGTTAGATTCAAATTTTATTCTCCTGTCATCAATATTTAAACATTCGAGTAGATGTAAATGCGCCATAAATATAAAATTCCTTTTTCTTCCAACAAATTAGTGCGATCGAAAAGATTCTAATCATAGTAGTTCGAAAGAAAATGGTACGGCAAGAGTTAATAAATGCGGAAGGGAGAAGTGAAGAGGTTAGGTTAATATTGTTCCGTGGAAAATGTTGTCGAACTGTGGACTTTGATATGTCTATAATCAATATCAATTTTACGAAGCATTCGATAAAGAATAATCGATTAAACGGTAATAGAATTTTACTTCGTTTCACACGAATTTTTAACGAAGTGATCTTTTTTATATTTATTATTTAAACGTTCCGGTTTATTGACCAGTAAATTGCGCAGAGTGCGTACTTTGATGCGTTTACCTATGGATTTGTTAAATCACAATTTTCATTGATACTGTTGGTGAAATTGTAAAATTTTACGAACACGTCACAGTTATTATATAACTATAATATATAACTATATATAATAACTGAATATAACTATAAATCGTTGACAAAGAGATAATATTAATATTTAATATTAACTAACGTATTAGATTAGAATTAATTAAACAGAAATAACAATAATACTTGACATTAATAAACCAAATAACTGTTCCTAATCACTAAAAACTCCAAATCAAAATTTTCAAGAATCATTCACCATTCACCTATGTAAATAACAAAATAAATCTCTACGAGACAATAAACAAAGTAACTGTTCCTTGTCACCAAAAACGCCAAATCAAAAATAAGAAAAATCATTCACCATACCTGTGCACTTAACAAATTAAATCCCTATGACACGGTATAAATCAATGCATTAGAATAAAACTGTATAATAAAAATCTCCGTTTGCTTACGAAGTCCGGCCGAAACCCGGCGAATCCCCGTTCCAACAAAGAATTAAATACATCAATTTATTCGACAGCAGCGGTCGGCATTAATTTGCAATTCCCTTCGCGGTGTCTCGAGGAATGGTCACAAAGGTTTCCTATCAATCCCACGGATATCCCGGCATAGCCACGAACGATCCGAACCCGAAGCCGTTCCCTCGGAATCATCTTCGTTACTCTGACTCACTAATATCGATATTCGGCGTGGAGAAAAATCTCGGAAACTTCCTTCTACGGAAAGTAAATTCCATCACTAATAGAAATCGCCCAGAGCGGGATCGTCTTGATGGGCTCTCTCGATGGTAGGCGGAAAATGAAAAATAGAGGAGATCCATTGATAGCGCCAGTCGCGTTTAGTTACCCTTTACTCGGGGAACCGAAACGGGTACAGAGAAAGAGGGAGAGAGAGAGAGAGAGAGAGAGAGAGAAAGAGAGAGAGTGAGAGAGAGGGGGAGAGAGATTCGTATATTTAGCGTTGAATACACAAACAGCGCCTGGACGCCGGCATAAGCGTCTGTCAACGTCGTAATCGAACGCTAAACTTGTCACAGATTAATCCCCAATCCTGCGATTCTCGGCTAACTGTACAACTTCTCGTCCCTTCTTCCCTCTCCCTCTCGCACTCTCTTTCTCTTTATCTCTCTCTCTCTCTCTTCCTATACGTCTCCCTCGGCCCCTCGAAATCTGTTTCCCTTTTCTCCGCAGCTGGCGCAGAAGGATTAACCCTTAGCACTCGAGTGGCGACTCTGCAGCGCTTTAAAATTAGTATAATACTTCCAAAATTATTTTTAACCCCTTGACCTACAAATACGGGCATAGTCCGTAGTAGATGATCGGGCGAAACGTAAATATACGATGATCGGGCCAAATATGAATATTACCAGCGGCGTCCTTTTAACCCTTTGCGGTCGAATGGCGACTCTCAGGCGCCTCTAAAATTTATCATGCCACGTTGTAAAATAATCTTTATCAAATTTACTAATATTTAAAAAATTGTTAATCTGTTACATAATTCATAAAATTCAATTTTGTAATGTATAAAATGCTGCAGGTTATATAAAATGGAAACACTGTAAGTCTGAAGAAATATTTTAGACTTCCAGTTAAAATGGCTCCGACTGCAAAGGATTAAAGTTATAAATATCTGTGGAATATTTGATAAGTAATTATAACGTAATGTAATAATTGTGGTAGAGCATATACTGCAAAAAGTTCATTTGCGATTATGTAATATTTACGATTGGCCCGATCATCGTACGGAACAAGTCGTGCGAATAGCTCGAAGGCTGCGCGAGCTTGTATACGTTTTCGGCCCGAAATTTGCGCACCTAAATCATAGGTTAAGGGGTTAATAAACATCGCCAAAGCTTAGATATAAAAAAATTGTTCAAAACGTAACTATCGTATGAGTCACGAGACACGATTTCATGTGCATAAAATAAATATTGTTACATAAAATGGAGAAATTAGAAGCCAGAAAAATTATTTTAAATTTGCACTTGAAATGGCTTCGAGCGCAAAGGGTTAAACCGACTCTCTCCTCTCGCAGTCCAACAAATAAACGTTCATCGGTAGAACAGAATCGCGCTACAAACAGTCGAAATACAAAAATATGGATTTAGTATCTCCGTTTTCTTCACGCTCGTTCTCCGTGTCGATCGGATTTTCTATTCAACTAAAATCGTCTAGGAAAGTGGGGGACTCTCGCTTGTCTACCGAATGCGCGCTGCTCGCGATGCTCCTCTTGCGCTACGGAACCGCGAACAGAAGTGTAATTGTGCTTTGACGCAGGTCGTGCGATCATAGGAACTCCCGAATTCACGGGATTAGTTATTGGTCCGATGAAATTCAATGACCGGCGCAAAACGTGTTCCACGGGGGTTAGGTCAGGGTTAGGTTCGGGGGCTAGCTTTGCTACCGAAATTGCTTCTTGCGCGTCGGGTTTTTTTGAGAATTTTGATAAGAAATCGACGGAAAACGGAGTAGAGATCGATAATGTTTATTGCGTTGTTGGTGGCATGAAGGTGGTGAATAAAAAAGCGAAAGTTATATTGAATAGAAATAGGAGGGTTAAAAAATTTTATATAATTGTTTTTGTAATGATATGATTACCATAGATGAATAAGTATAATAATTAGTAGGCTGCGAATCTTTTGGCAAAACAAAAGTTGTCTGCATTGATTGCATGAAACAAGATTAGAAGAAAAATCAATTTCCACTTGCAATGATTAAAGAAAATGTAGAAAAATGTAAAGTTGTTAAATTATTATAGCGCCTTTATTGCTGGGAATTTTACCTTGTTATTTTGACAATAAATGCATAGAATCCACAATGTGCTAATTACTAGTAGTTTCACAGACCAGTAATATTAATTAAGGTTTGAACATCTTCCAATAGATTGTCCGTTGTACAACAACATTAAAAAAAAGAGAAATACCAATTATTATTAACAAAGGAAGCTTGTATAACTGCAAACATGCAACAAAAATTGTTATATTTAAAAGAAACCAAATTACTTGGAAAAATTATTTAACAACTTAAATAACATAAATTAAAGCAATAATTTTCGTGATAGACTGTTCAATCTAAATAATCTAATATAGAAAGTATTCAATATATATATATTATATTCACATGTAACCATAAAGATTGAAATTCCACAAGCAATAGCTAATTGCTATTAAGCACACAATCAATAAATAGATAAAAAGAAGAAATATTAATACTTTATATACCTTCTTTGAAATCGTTATCACGGATCTGTAAGGTAGAGGAGCCAATTAGTGTTCTTTCTTAGGAGCCTTCGAGAGTTTTCGCTACTAAATACGACACTAGCAATTTAAATGATATTTCTTAAGAACGTAAAGGTAAATTTCAAAGTCTCGATATAAATTTTTCCATGACACAGGTATCAAATCTCCTTATGAAGTGGAAGAGGAAGAAAAGAAAAATTTTTGAGCCAATTTTCTGTGTGTTTATAATCTACAAAAATTAGTTACTGTGCCTCAGTTACTCTATTCTTTTGCTCGATACTGTGCAAAATAAAAACTTAATACTTAATATACTTTCTAAATTTTTTATTCTATGAAAAAGATTTAATCTAGCAAGTCATTTCAAAGTTTACATTAGAGATGACTGCTTTAACAAAAATTTACGTTTCTATTCATTAAAAAAGTGACAGAAATTATTTGTGCAGAATTACATATAGTTAAAACTGAAAACAAAAATTCCTATAAATAATTGCCGCTTTATTTTCTCCTAATATCGATAACATATCAATAAAATCAACATTGTACTAACTCATTTAGAATTATTTATTTTATCGAATATAACCAATTTCGCGAATTCAATATCAAAAAATTGAAATAATTTCCGGAGTATTTTAAAAACTTCCGTCTTCCGTATAGCTAATTGTAACAAATAAATAACTAATGAACTTTATATAAAAAAATTTGATTCATTTAATACGATAAATATAACATTAATTCTGCTTCAAAATGAACGAAACACGCTTTAATCGACTACTCCATAATAATTGGCTGCGCTACCCTAATTCGGCAACGGGTTAATTTCCGTGATAGAATGATTTTCCTGACGATTATACCAGTCCCGACCGTTTCTGCCGCGGCGCCGTTCACAAAAACCATAGACAAGACCTAGATCGCAGGACCCCCGTGTGTCAAAGCTTTGTTCGATCCGTGGCGTTGCAAGTGTGTCGTCGCGCTCGTTAAAATCGCTTGGTCCGATCGAAGGAATCCGCTGGGACAGCCCGGCGATACCCGAGAGGTGTGTCTTTTGCTCCACACATAAAAAGCTTGCCGACAGTCATTGAAAACGCGATATACCCTATATTTACGCTTTGCCGCTTACGGTGTGGTCTACTTAATACAGATATCCTTAGTTACCCTGACGTGTCAATATATGCACACACCATGTACACGTGCAAGCCCTTGCGTGAGTGTGTGTATGATACATATAGATACGTGTACAACCGTGTATGTACACCACGCGGAGTTTTTATTGCCACCGAAACCGATAGAGAGAGAGAGAGAGAGAGAGAGAGAGAGAGGAACGCACCAGGCTGTGCGCTTCTCGGTCCGAGCGCGCGTCACGCCGCATGCAAAATTATCCGAACGACGTTAAAATTTCTCGAAACAGAGGAGCCCCGAGAAAATACAGTCGGAAAATAAAATCACTTCGCGTCCGCGAGATTATGAACCTCCGTTACTAGGGATCAGAGTTGGGCATGATTTTATTCGGACGACGGATCAAAGATAATGACTGCGACGAGGGAGCGTTTAGTCCACGTTACAGAATAAAAAGTTTATCCGAAATTTTATTCGTGTCGGAATTCGCATGAAAAATAAATTTGAATGAAGGTGATATTTGTTCGGTATTAGTTTTTCGAATTATTCGGATAAATACTTCGAATTACTCGAATAATGAATAATTCGAATAAATAAATATTCATTACTCGAATGAAGAATGATTCGAATAATTCGAATAAATACTTCGAATTACTCGAGTGAAGAATGATTCAAATAATTCGAATAAATACTTCGAATTACTCGAATGTAGAATAATTCGAATAAATGTAATAATTATTTGAATAGATAAAATTATTCAAGTAAATATAAGAATTATTTGAATAAATACAATTGTTCGAATAAATATAACAATTATTCAATTGAATATACTATATAATATAATTATTCGAAGAAACAGAAGAATAATTCGAATAAATACACTCGAATTATTCGAAGGAAATATTCAACTAAAAGAGATTCATTCAGAGAATCATCTTAAATAAATATTTACTCGAAACAGTCCGAACAATGCCCAACCCTACAAGGGATGAGATCAAGTTCAACACAACTTCGACTTCGAGTCATTTTCAATATCCAAGTTCCATTTGATGGTTCCCATTACTGCCCAAAAGCAATAGCGCTCCAATGGCTATACAAGGTGTGCTTGTCAACTTTTGTCCCAATTTCTCAATCATTCGCAACAGTGCAATCAACAAACGTGTCAAACAAAATACTTAACCCTTTGCACTCGAATGGTGACTATGTGACACCACGAAAATGATTATATCGCAATCAAAAATAATCTCTATGTTACCGAAGTTTAGATTTAAAAAATTATTAATAGCAGAACTGCTAGCGTGATCTACAAGACTCATTTTGATATGTATAAAATGCCACTGGTCGTATTAAAAAGGAAGTACTGTTACTCTGAAAATTTCTTTCAGATTTACAGTTAAAATGGATCCGAGTGCAAAGGGTTAATAAGTGAAAAGGTCAAGGTACATTCAAGTTTCGAAAAGTCACTTATAAGTACGTCGACGTCGAAAAGAATTGAATCTTTCACAAATAGTACTCAAATCATAGAAATTTGATTTTTAAGGGATGTTTGAAACGAAACTAATGATTATTATTAGAATTGTGACTATAATTAAAATTATGATTATAATTAAAATTATGATTATTGTTAAACAAGAAAATGATCAGAAAAGTCTGGAGAATCCCTGATACCCCGTCCACAGATGTTTCGAATCCATTCGAGCAAGATTCGAGCGTACTCGCAAGCATTACAGTCCGTTTACCAAGTACTCGTGAAAGGTTCGGGGAAACTATCTGTACCTAGAAACTATCGAGTACACTTAGGAGTGCTGTTTCTATTTTTCAAAGTATTTGCAGAGCTCGAATTCCGCCGTACGAAGTTTGAATCTGTTACGAGGCACTTGATCCCACCCCTTACTCGTTAGTCTACCGTGCTCTTCCTCGGTTAAACAATGATTTCCCGGTTCTCGCTTAACCAGGTTGCACCATCCGTGCCCGATCTCTTTGCTCTTCTCGTCGCTGCGAACACGTTTTTTCTCTCCTGACACTGCGATCTCATTTTATCAGCGTTGCCGCTTTGTGTTTCTGTTTTCTGTCTTTTCCCCTGGCGTGCGCTCCCTTATCGGAAGCATGGCGTCAAGCTGGTTTCATGGCTTCGGTCTCATTTGGACGCCGGACAGTAATATCGCGATACTAGTTACACCGTTGATGGGAAATAATCGGCGCAACGTGTACCGGGTGGCCGGGAAATCCCGTCGTCCCCTGGGGCAGGGGTGGTTCCTGAAGCGATTCGAGAATGTATGATGGAGGTACGTACTGTATATCGTGTGCGATCTGAAGAGTGCTGCGAGCATTTAGACGAATATTCTCGCTTTGTGTTTAACAAAATTATGTTTAAGAAAATTATGTATAATAAAATTAGTAAGACAACCTTATTTATTGTTACGCTTAGACTGCGGATTTCTTGCAATTTCTTGCGATTGAAAATAGCGACGAGATTAATCATTTAAAAGAAGGAACTTAATATTTAGTTTCTACATTTTGCAACTGATGCAGACAGTTTTTACTTTGCACAAAAAACCGCAGTTTAGTTGAAGATTCGTACAATTTTTAACACGTTGAGTGCCATGCGATTATATAAGAAAATCGCCACACACACTGGTATCGTGGTACAGCAACGCGAAGCGCACTAGCAAATTAGAATTTAGTCGATGCATTAAATCCATTAAAATTTTCTGAGAAAATACATTAGTAATAGAATCTAGTATGAAATAAAAATTAAGAGGACTTTAAATAAATTGTATATAGCAACTTAAAACACTGTCAATTTTTTAGTTTTATATCATATTTCACACTGTCAGTCACCGGCGACTGACGCGGCCTGAACGGAGAGTTCAGTGTCAGTCACCGATGACTGACTTGGCACTGAACGTGTTAATTTTGAGTACTCTAAGATTGCTTTCTGTTTCTGTTGTAACATTCATCTCCAAACAATAGCGTAGTATATTTATATCAATTTATAAATGTAACTCAGTTTTAGAATTAAAAACGTAGAGTCCGAGTGAGTGATCCTATTATCCGATGATTTTTTAAGAAAAGATTCCACTTTTATGCACTGTTCAGGTCACTCAAATACAAACGCAGATCTTCGTGCAGGATATAAATATACAAATTCATTCGCTATCAATGTTTCCCTACAAATCGACGCGTTTATGCTCGTCAAAGCAACACTCGCCTGCAAAGAATGAATTATTTCGAGTCGCGGTACAATAATATTAAAAGCAACGTTCCTTAAAAATTCCTCACGAGCATCAACAACACAGTATTTATTCTCGCGTGGTTCGAGAATCGTGGTAAAAAGTGAGATCATTGTCGTTCAAATAATCGCGAACGGTGTCTTCTTCCTTCTGTCGGGTCTCCTTTTAGCAACAGTTCCTGGTGCATTCGTCCGAACCAAAATGTTTCGTTCGATCGCCGTGGATCGATGCCCCGGCGTCGATTTTTAGTTTTCACCGCGCGCGATCCACGCTGAATGATTTTCATTGGGCATGGGGCAATAAGAGATTGATCGCGGCGGGGCACGTATGCCGGTTGAATTTTGAAAGACCGTCCCGTTCGCCCCGGGGCGAGAGCCGGTCGCCGTTCTGCGGCCCGCGTCGCGAAAGTGAAATTCCAAGCGGCAAAGTGTTTCTCCGGATTTTAGGAAAATATGGCCCGGATGTAGCCGGCGAGCGGACACTGAAAATAAGTGCGCCGGACATACTGATGCCGGTCTTTTGAAGACCTGCCGCTCGAATCAATGGCGGCTGCGAGACGAGAGCGATTTCTGCTATTATACACGGTGTACTGAATGGCTGGAACTAGATTTATACCCTATATCACTTGGATCGAAATAATAAAAAAAGATTTGTATAAACTTATTTCCAGAAATGCTTTACTGAAAAGATATTTATGATTTATCGTAGCAGTTATGAAAAATTTTAAAAAATTCACTGTCAGACACTGCTATTCGTTGGATTAGTGATTGTCGAACTCTTTAGTATATTACGTCTGCGTTAGAAATTATAGTAAATGCATTCCCAAAATTGATTTTCTGTTTTTATCGTATTTTTATAAATCAATATTTTCGGACACCCTGTATACTATATATGAATGACGATGTGGTGTTGCTTGAACGTTATTGCCATCGTCTCTGATTTTTTAAACGAAATCTTATCTATTCAACTGTACATAATATTCAATTTTTATCGTTCTTGGTCCTTGAAATAAAATTCTGTTAACATACACTACATCTATAATAGTAACCATAGTTATAATCGTAATTATCATGGTTCTTTTTATTGTAAAAAGAGGTCATTTAATTGTCTCTCTCATTTTAGGAACTACTGAAAAAGTTTATCAATGGAAGCCGTTCGGTCGGACCTGTAATATCGTTTTAGCAACATTTTTGCAGCTAGAGAATTTTTAGATATTCCGACGTCATCTACCCTCTTTTAATCATTAACATCACTTTTCCAGTATCCCCAAAAATAACAGATTTTTACCCGACACCTAGTACAACATTAACGATAAAAAGAACACGAGAATTATCATTCTGATCGAAGAGAGAGAGAGGGAGCGCAGATTTTTTTATTACAATAGAACAATGCGCGTACGTATGAACAAAGAATCGGCTGTATTTGAACGAGATTTTGCGAAATTTTTTGGGAAATTCATTTTTCGCGTGAACGAAAAAACGCACAGTTTACGGTAAACAGACTATACGAGCTGTAAAATGAAACTTCTCCGTGGAAATTGCATAGAATATCAGCTGAATAAAAATTCTCTCTTTCTGTTTAAAACAATTACAGCTATCCCTTTAGGCGAGGAAATTCGCAGTCAAATGATTTGAAATTTGTTGAAATAGTTATAAACAGATGTCGTAGCGTATGCATTGGTCTGCCCGTGGTATTACGTACGACACGAAACCAATAACATTTTTCGCGAGCACAGGAACAACGACAGCTGAAAAATTCGAGGTTTTCGGGGCATATTGAAGTTATATTTCAAAACTGTTTTAAATCATTCTACGATCGAAATAGTAATCGGTGCAACGCGACAGAAAGAAAAAACAATGCCGGTTCAATTGCGACCCACACAGTCGGTCCCATAAGTATTCGTACCCTCGTTGCATATAAGAGAAATCTGTTGAAATCAAGGGATGCGTGTAAAATTTTGCATACTATATCCGCGTACTATAAAAAGGTCACTGTACGTTGATTCTAACACACTAACCTTCTCTCGTTTCATTTTCATAAAATATTTCAGAATTGTTGCTCGCGTTCAGAACGAAATGAATTTCTCCTGCATGTTTTTCCACGGATTTTGCATTCTGATACTGTTATCTCATTCGATATTTAAAAATGGCTGACAAACGATTTACTAGCTATCGAGCCGAAGTCATTGTTTAATCCGTTAAAGATTAAATAATATATTGCGCGAACGCAGAGTTTCTTTGCCAACTTTTTCCTGCGAATTTACACGGTCGCAAATGATACGGCACTTGTAAATTTCGAAATTTGCGGAAACGCGGGTGTTTATAGTATTGTAATAAAACAAATTTCGAGACTGTTTTATGCAGTCGATATTTTAAACTGTGTCCCAGGATCGCGCTACAATTTTCACGTTTCGACGAGACAATGTACGTCGCTTTATTTACGTTGTTTAAGTTACTATGAATCAATCGCTTCACGTTTATGTAAATACATAATTCATTCTCGCTGGATGCGTCGATGCAAAAATTTTGTCCGCTTCCTTTGTTCTGTTTTTTTCGTATTTTAGTTGCAGGAACGATCGACGTGTCATTTTATTGTTTGGATATCAATAATTTTATAAAATAGTAACTGCGATAACGAATCGGACTTGTGACGAAAATTTTAAACATAATCTACAGAACATAGATAATATTTATTCATTGTAAATAAAACAAAAATGATTATTTCTTTATCAAAGTCTAGGAGCGAAGTTCAGTAGAGACATAAAACAAATAAAATCTATGTAAAATAAATTAAAATAAATTCTGTAAAATACTAATCGACACAACTATGAAAGAAGTCCTAGGTCAAGGGTTGCAAGCGATACCTTTATTGTTTTCAAATTATCCTTTTAAACGATTCCAAAAAGAGCAACGTCGCGAATCCAGCACAACAAAAGACCAATTAACGTAGTTACTCGATAAATCAGCGAAAGTGTTAAACGTTAGAACGAGATCGCTATGAAACAGCAATCGTCGAACAGTTTGATAAT
Organism: Augochlora pura; assembly: GCF_028453695.1. Lineage (NCBI taxonomy): Eukaryota > Metazoa > Arthropoda > Insecta > Hymenoptera > Halictidae > Augochlora > Augochlora pura. The sequence continues at coordinate 19,235,670 of NC_135775.1, read as the reverse complement.
CAACGAGCCGCGCCGCGAGGAATCAATAATGGGCAAGCGGTCGGCTAAAGGATTCTTTGTTTCCGCAAATGTAAATAGAGGGACCCAATGAATAGGAAACGATCCGACGGCATCTAATAATTCCGTTCGGAATTTTTCGCGCCGATCGAATTCGTCCGTCGTCCGACGTTTCGATGTTTCGAAGCGTTATTTTTTATTAGCTAACAGATAGAGAGAGGATAGAGGCAATCGGCCGGCGCCGGATCAATGCAAACACAGCGGGCGTCTCGCGCTGCACGTACCCGGGGGACGCACACACTTGTTAATATTTCATCGTTCTCTTTTTCGCCCGGCGGAAAATAAAGTTCCGACGTACGCGGCTCGTGCGTTTCATTTCCTTCGTCGTCGCGACTACATAATTTATGAGTCGCGCGCGCGAGCTAATTCGGCCTTCGTATCGCCCGGCGATCGCATTAACAAAAACGTTAAACGCTATGGAACCGTCATTCCGGGCGACGGGGAAGCTCCGCCGATTTTTTGCGTTCCACGGGCGCGAACATTTTTGCGATGCCGGGATTTATGTTATATACGGACGCCGCCGGTTTTCCGAACTTCCGGATTTCCAACGGGGACCGTTTGTTCCAATTCTTTCTTTGCGAAATGAGGAAGCGCGTTGGTCGCTGCCACCCTGGTTACTGTGCCCTCGCGATAATCTGTACTTGTAGTTAACCCCTTGCGCTATAATAACGAGACGGACTCGTGATAAATATTCCACGCAAGATCTGGTAAATTAATAAATTATTAATTTCTTCTAAGTCGAAATCAAATTGAATTCTTATGTTATTAACCTCTTAGGCACGACGCACCACTATAGTGGCTTTCGTGAATGTTTCGTGCTTTACTCAATTGTTTTATTAATTATTAATGTAAACGATTAAAGTGAAAGTGTGTATGTACATTACAGTATGAAAAGAATATATGTAATTAATACTATATATAGCTACACGGAAAAATATATGTATTAAGAAAAATGGTAATTTAGTTATAAAAATCGTTATTTGCGCAAAATCCAGCCTTGCCTAAGAGGTTAAAGTCTAGAAACTGAAGTAAATAAAGATGAATCAAAGGACAAAAATTATCTGGTTTTATTGACAGTATTAAGAATAAAGAAGAGCTAATCAATGCAGCGTGGAAGGAGTTGTAGTGAACGGGGTTAAAAACAATATTATTGAATTAAAGGTATACTTTTACTTTTAAATAACTTTTAAATAAAATTTGATTTGTAAACATAATTTTAACTTCCTTGAACTGCTAAAATATGGAAACTAACTTTTTGAATTGTTAATGATGTTTTGATCTTCCCTCGATCTAAAATGTTTTTTTTATTTCTCTTTGCTATTCTAATTCTAGAAGAATTTGTTTATACATTATCTGGGATGCTAATGATTTTTACGTTATGAGAAAATTTAGGTCGCTTGGTCCGATTTTAGAAAAGTTAATCCGCGTTAACCCTTTAGTTATAGTAAACTTCTTTATAGTGAATAGAAGGAATTTCTTGCGTTATGCTAATCTAAGTAAGGTTGTGGATTTTCGATGCGATTATTGTAATTATCGTTCGATTCGTTAAAGAAATTCATAGAATTTACAATAGAGTTTACAAATACAGTTTATAAATTTCAAAAAATTGTAATGAATATTTTAGTTAGTTTACTATGAAAAACATATTATTTCTTAATTTACTCTCGTAGAGCAGTGCATATGTTCATCAATTCGTAGTAACGTGATCAATTTAATAAATATTGTTTTGGGTAGTCACAGCAATTATAGAGTATTTTTAGAATTACAGAATGCAATGTAAATTACAACAAACAGAGCAGCAAAATAGAATATCAATTTATGCGAATAGTTCGACGACGTTTTTCCACATTTGGCTCCATTGAGCTCAACTATCTAATTAAATTAGAAATTATGAAATGCTCGTTAATTTCGCCAGTTCCAGGACCGTTTATAAATATTTAGAAACATTCTGTCTAAACGAAAAATTGACAAACCTTCCTCAAATACGAGTTCAAGTATCACCAAAGTTTCAAGGAAAATATCTATCATAGTTCGCTCGACAAAAATCGCAGAAATCGCTCTAATCTGAACACCTCTCTTCTCTCAAAATTACTCTAATCTCATCATCGATCATATCTTTTTTAACGAAATTATTGCATATTCCTGAAACGTCAGCTCAATTGCCGCAAAAGTTTCAGGAAGAACTTCTTCAAAAAACAATCGCAGAAATCACTTTACTTTCAGCGTCTAAATCAAGAAATTACGATTTAAATCGCTACAATCACTATTAAACAAAATCACCGTGTACGTCTCAAACGTGAGTCCAACTATTACGAAAGATTAAACAAAAGAACCTCTTTGCAGATCTAAAAACGATCGCAGGAATCACTTTACTTTCAGCGTCTAAATTAAGAAATTAAAATTTAAATCGCTACAATCGCCGTTAAACAATATCACCGTGTACTTGTCAAACATGAATTCAACTGTCACGAAAGATTAAACGAAATAGCCTCTTCGTAGTTCTAAAAAACGATCGCTGAAATCGCTCAAGTCTCGGCGCGGCAAGCCGAGCGATCAAACAGAAGCAACAGAAAATTGCAGGTGAAATCGTTCGTCGTTTCTTTCGTTAAACATTTTCTCATCCAATACCGTCGTCGCGGTACGTGTCCCGCATAGCGCCCGACCATATGATCGGTCTCAGCCGGTGCGCACCGTCGCGCCGCCGCGATCCGTTCACCGTTATTCCCGTTATTTAAAGCTACGATTTAAGAATAAGCCACTCAGGGAAGACGACGATACTTCGTCGGCGCCGAATTAACCGAGAAACAAAGCGTACCGTATCCGCCGGACCCGGTCTCGTATCGATCTCGTGATTTTAACAGATTTCTCAAACCTCTCGCAGTCGGCTGGGTTCATTGGCATCGCTGGCAGACGGCGATCAGCGTCAGAACGATGATCAGCAGACTAGAAGCCGACCGATGATCCGCGGTCGAGCCCACGCTGATCGTCGGCCTCTTTTTGCCGATCCTCATAGTCGGCACCGGAGTCGCCACTGATGGGTATCCGAGATGGCCATTGATCGCGTTGTCCACCGACAGAGGCCTGTTCTCCATTTTGTCCATCTCCGCCGAGCCGTAAACGGTTTCGTCCTCCTCGTCCTGGAACGTCGGCCGGGCCGCCGTTTGCGTTCTCGCCGGACCTGAAATCTCTGCGAACCGTGCCAATGGGTTCCGTTTTAATCGATAGTTTATCTCATTCTGTTAGGCATAGCAAGAAGTGCGGTTTGCGTAAAATAAATGTAAACTATCTATTACAAATGTTTATTTGTATTACAAGATGTTTCAATGAATGCAGTTGCAAAAGAAATCATATGGGGTTGACATTTATATCAACGATCAGGCATTTTTTATGTACCTAAATATAGGATTTTGTTATTATAAAATTACTAAAATTAATTTATAAAGTATATATAAATACTATAAATTTCCTGTAAATAAAGTAATGATTTTATAGTTTTCCGGCAATCGATGAAAGTATTTCAATATAATCTGAAATCTTACATTAAATAAAAATGAATGTATGTATTGTAATATTAATCATTGTATAATATTAACTCTTTGCATTCGACGCCATTTTAAATTCAAAAATATTTTGGACGATTCACGGTATCTATATATTTTATACGACTTATTGCTGCAAATCTATGCTCACGAAATTGAGTCTATGTATATAACAATTATACTATGAACAGTTTTTTAAGAATAAACAGATTTCATAGTATGACAATTTTATTAGAACATTATATGATAATCTTGAGTGATGCCTCAGAGTCACCAGTCAAATGCAAAGGGTTAATCATAATCATTTTATGTTTAGTATAAATGTTTGCATGCAGATCATTTTTACTTCTTCCTTTTTAATAATCTTTACGTTCTTCTCTTCTCTTTCATATTGCAAATAGCATGATTGAAAAGCCATATCTGTCCCCCTAAATATTACATCATATTGCGTACGAATTTGCAAATTGCTAAAACGTTTAATCTTGCTTTACCGAATGATGTGCGAATAACATGGGAATATATCATGCCGATTCGATGTAACATGATTTATAAGTTGGAACATGTTGCCTGCAATCATCGTAGTTGTAGGAAATAATTTATCTGTGGAATAACAATTGTGTTTCACAAAATAGTTTCGAGATACACTGACAGCAGTAAATCGAACAATTTCGTGCGGATCGAATTCAATTACGAATTAATGACTAGTAGTCTAAGCCGATGGTTAAAAAGCTATTTCAATATTTCCTTTGTAACACGCTGTTTATGGTAACTAGAAGGCGGATTTAGCATCACTGAATTATTAAAACGCAGGAAAGAAAAAACTTTGGTATAGCGGCGCGAAGCTTCTGTTTTGCTTTTACCGTAGCGAAACTCGCGGAAGAAGTAAATTTCTATTTAATTCCAGCTTTTATGAATTAGTCCATGGAAATGCGTATTTTGCATACACATTCGCGGTGTACTTACTAGCTATTGCACTCTAAGAAGGCCGACCCTGTTTTTGGGCGTTCCTAACAAATGTTAAGCAAATTTATTAGAATTAGGAACGAAGATTTTTCTCGACGAATTTTTGGCGATGGAAGAAATACGAATCAATTTTATTTATAGTTAAACGTTATTTTACTGATACCTAAATTGATAATTGATTTTACTGATACCTCGTATACCTAATTATATGTACCTAAATTTCGAGTCGAATTTATTTATAAATTTTTACTTTCTCTTGTTTCCGCTACGTCTTGAAAATAATATGTTCATTAATTTACTTGTCAGTAATTTACTAAGCAAGCCTGTTCAGTGATTTCTCTGCTATATAGTTTTTAAGTGAAAACTAGATTAGTAATTTTTAGATCAAGCTAATAAACTAATGTTCAAACGTAAAGATTTAGTTATATTAAATCTAGTGTTTAATTCGAATCAAATTTATGACAGATATAACCTTTGATTTACATTTCATTAAAATAGGTAACTATTTAAAAATTAACTATTTTTCTGCAAAAGAATGAAATTATAAATGTCGCTATAAAATATAAAGAAAGAACAAAGAAGTTTCTATAAATGTTACTAAGGAATAGATATACCATATATATTTTTATTTATATTTCCTAAAAGTAGGTAATTATTTAAAAATTAACTATTATTTTGTGAAAGAATAAAATTATGAAGGTAACTATAAAATGTAAAGAAAGAACGAAGAAGTTTTCTGTAAATGTTACTAAGGAGTATGTGTACCATGCGGTGGTAGATGTAATATGTCGGGTTTCCATGAAAATTCGTGGAATCCCGCGAGGAATGTTAGATGTAGGAAGACTCATTGCATACCGTGTACACATAGTGATTAAGAAAACATACCAACAGTGGGTATTTAGTGGTCGGCACAACGAAATCGGTAAGACTTCTCCAGCTTCGGAAAAATATAATTCATTTGATAATAAACAAAGCAGCATACATAATAATAATAATAATAATAATAATGATAATAATAATAATAATAATGAAAAGCAGTTCCGGCAGCGATTCACCGTCATTCATTTGTAACCAGATAGATTTTAGTTTCCTGTTTGAGGTAAACTTTTGCTCCGCTCACCCGTCTTCTTAGCATTCTAACAATGCGACAGGTTACGAACACCGTCGCGGAAGTTTTATCGTCTTTCCGGGGCAAGTGTTCATCACTGTCCCACATCATTTATTTGCGCGAACCGCTTTCTGTCAATCGAAACAGAAAATCCGGCCGGCAAAGGAATTCCAAACGAGAGAATTATTCGTAATGATTACAAGACCGAGAGAGAGAGAGAGAGAGAGACTAAAAAAAGTTAAGAGAACATTCATGATCGAACTGCTACAATTCACAACAGTGTATAAGCAGTCAAAGGACAAATATTAAATGTTATTGTTTGCGTCGTGCAACGTTATTGCATTTCATCTGCAGTGCAAATAATCCAATGTTGCTTCCATTATTTACGCAATATAATTTTATCTTCTGGATTAATTTATTTTTATCGAATGCTATGTTTATTTCTTATGATTGTTATTTTAGGAATAAAATAAAGAATGCGATGTGTTTTGAAAATAGTTTTGCAATCGAAATAGTAACAGTTTCTTCTCACGTTGAATTTTTACTTTTGCGTTTCAGTTATAATTAAACCGGTACGAGGATATATAAGACATTTTAAATTGATATAAAACAAAAAGATGGAACAACAAAGGAATGAATTTTGTTTCGCTGAATTTGAGTGTGCATTATTAAAATCATATGCACAGTGAGCTGTGAATGCATTTTAGTGGTCTTGCTCGCTGAGATTATTGATATAAGTAGTATAAGCAAGCGATGGTCAGACACTCGGCGATAGTTTCATCAATAATAAGTATTATCTTCTAAATCCAAATTCTCCGTGCAAATAAATATTAACTATAATATTTAATACTAATAAATTACAGAACAATAGTTCTGCAATTAAAAACGATGAACAAAATGTGCAATAAATTTATTCGACGTTTTCAACTTAAATTTTCGTATAAAATCGTTGGTCAGGGAACAATAGTTTCGCAATTAAAAGTGATGAAAAAATATGAAATCGATTGTTCGCGTGTAGAGCATTGTTATCGAGGAAATGATATTTAATCTCTCGTCGAGCACACATGCTTTTGAGTACAGGTGGCTGATGTGTTTGACCATAGATTAATATATCTATCTACAATGTACACAGCACGCTATTATCTGTTTCCCACCAATCTTACCGTCCCCTAATTATCAATTTACGTCAAGTTAACGTGGTAAACCGGTAATACCGAATTACTCTCTATGATTATAATCACTCCAACATGTATACACAATATGTATACATGTAATCAGGAACAATTTTAGACTTAACGAGCTCGTGATTTAAATTGAACTTGAAACATGCAATACGTGATTGTCTTTTACCATGACGCTTTGAGCTGTAGGTACAAATTACAGAAATTGTTCAACATGGTAAATTACTTGTGTATTGTCTATTATTGAATACTAAGTGAAATGTAATTGGAATTCTGTTATAATTGAAGTAATTTTCACGTATAATTTACACTATCATTCTGAGTATCTATTCTAAACTATATAGTTATTGATAGAAAATTAACCGAGACAATACTTTAATTGTAAAGTAATATCATTATTTTAATAAATATTTTCCTTTTAATTCGATAAAAAACAGAAACTGAAACGAAGTTCGAATACATTATCAAAATCTCGTCAGAAATTAATCTAATTACCCATTCTATCGCAATAATTCCAAAATAATTAGTCAAAATCTAAACTCTCGCTTTCAGCCAATACTTTAACAAACTTACTTTTAATTAACAAATAAGACACGAGTTTCGTGAGTTTCCGGCCACGCGTTCTCATTATAATCAGAACCTGCTCGTTCCGCGACGATGTTTATAACTCGACCGGTGACCGTAAACTGAATCTCCTAATTAACTGTCCCGAAATAGAAAGTTGATTTCTCGAATTCCGCGGCAGCGCCTACGCGCCGCGCCCAGAGCGCATCAGTTCCGGAGTTCCCCCATCCGAAAGGGGGGGAGGGAACGAAGGAATCCTTGTTACTGTGACAGTGCAGCGCCTCACTACCAATTTCTCTCGGTCCACTTGGCAAGCCAGCCGGCAGAGATCAAAGTGGAAGCTCGTTCATTCCTCGACGACGCGTCGCGAAATCATCGTCAACGCTTTCACGATAAACGAGAATATACGAACCGAGGGCGAGTGCTGCGCCGGGAGTAACGGTAGAGGAGCAAGAGAAGAAGAAGAAGTGGAAGAAGAAGGCAGGTGGTGGAGGTAAAGGAGGTGGCTGCATCGTAGGAAATAAGTAAATCTCGGTATCACGAAACGGCATTGATTCCCAAGACGTAATCGGGTCTGAGCTCGTCGCCGCCGCTCCTGACGATTTACCGTGGAGCGAGCCGCCGCGCGAGAATCCTTCAGCCGAAGTGCTTTGGGTACCCGGCAGTCTGCTCCCCGGAGTGCTCTGACCTGATTGAAAGATCCCGGGGATCGTATGCGAATAGATGAGGATTGACCGAAAGAAGGCGGTACGACTGCTCTGATGTCGTCGCGAAATCCTCGGGGACACCCGACGGCAAAGCGAGGATGCTTGTAAACGCGCGCGGCCGTGTTTGCGCCGCGCGGAGCAGAGCTCCTTGTTTTCTATGATAGGACGATCAGTCTTCGGGCGGCGGGCTGCTACGCGCGGGTTCTACTAGACAGACGCGCAGCGCGCTGGCGGCGCGCGGCGGTCGCGCGGGACCAGGCCGGGCCAACAATTTCCACGGCGGGGCTTCCGCAAAGACTCGTTAACCTGCCGGCTCGTTACGTATCAGCCGTGAAATAACACCACGACCCACGAGACGGATTTCCGGCGCTAAGCGCAACAGCTATCAACCGGCTACGCTCTCGCACGCGCTTACGTTAGCTCCGCGCCTGCCTCGCCTCGTTATCGCGGGAGAGAAGCCTTTCGAATGCCGCTGAATTGTTCACTCTTTCGTTAACCCCGCCGACTGTTACAATCGCCCGCGAACCTATCCCCACTTGCCTGCCGACGCCGCGCGGCCAAGCCAAAGGAGAAACGTCTAGCGAGCTACTTACACCATCTGGTTTCGCTTTTGTTCGACCACATTCGACGGCTGTGAATGTACTGGCTGATACAACGCGCCTGTTCCGATGCAATATTTCAGTTGTCTTTAATGATTGTAAAAAATGCCAGAGGAATGGAATTGCATGGTTCGAAGGCAGGCACGTTGCGATGGAAGTAATAACTTTTTGAAGATCGTATTTTTAGGGATTTCGAGATGTCTTCGATACTTTTTTAACCTATTAGGCACGGCGCGCCATTATGGTGGCTTTCGCGGATGTTTCGTGCTTTACTCGATTACATTATTAGTTATTAAAGTAAACGATTAAAGTGAAAGGGTATATATGTATAGGATACAGTAAGAAAAATATACGTATATGTACGTAGCTATGCTAAGAGAAAATACATATGAAAAATTGTAATTCAGTTATGAAAACTTCGTATTCGCGGAAAATTCAGCCGTGCCTGAGAGGTTAAATAGGATTATGTATTTCTATTATTACATCGTGATAGCTGAGATTATAACGAGCCCAATGAATTATAGTAATATGATATAAGATTTAATGTCAATTGTCGCGCCGAAATCGGCTGCGACTTGAATAACAACTGAATTAAAAAATGTACATAAGTCAATGGAAATATCCTTGAAAATATATTCCAATAAATGTTTTCATCGTTGATCTCTTTATCTCAGTAGTTGTGGTCATTATTAAATGTTTTAAGTTTATTTTATTCGTACTTAAGGTCTCTTATTATAACAGTTCATTATGTATTCGTTTTGATCTTAGCTATCATAATATAATGAAAGAAATATTTTAATCTTATTTTAAACAATCGTCGACACACTTGAAATCTCGAAGAATATTACTTAAAAAATTAAAAGTTATTTCCACCTAAATATACGTCTTCTGAAAGTATGCAATTTGTTCCTCTAACATTTTTTAGTATCGTTACCAATAACAGAGATATTGTTGTGTAACAACATTACTGAATCGCTCTGTATAGTACGGCTACCGGAACCTGCTTATGTAATCCGCGAAAAGCCGGTGGCTCGTTAGTCGATTAAACTACATGCGGACAATTTTTGTTGGCGGTCGATGCCCCCGGTATTTAGCCGAAAACCAAGTATACATCCAATTCTGTTTTTACACAGCGGACACATCCCAGAAACACCGTGTAAAGGAAGCCATCATCGCGTACGCGCATAAAATAATAAAGGGTTAGTTCATTAATAGAAATCATATAAAAAGTGTATTAAGAATTTTTACATAAAAAAAAACTGTTTTTAGTCGTAGCACAGCGAATGAAATCGAGTAAAAAATGAAATTACATTTGTTTTTGTACAACTTGTTAAATCAAGAACGTGTTTAAAAAAAATCGTGTAAAAAAGATATTTACAAAAGGTCGTCATGAAAAGACTTTTTGTTCGGGCTAAATCGAATAAAATCGAGTAAAAAGGAAATTGAATTTATTTTTCTACACCTTGTTAAATCAAAACCGTGTAAAAACGTAACGTATAAAAACAGGATTGCGTGTACTAGTAATTTTAACGACGAAATGTTAAAAATATGTTTTTATGAAAGTTTTTACGGTGAACCGAATCATGGTAGCAATTAATTTTCCAACTTCTATTCCATTGTTAATAAAAATTATCTTTTCACAGGAAAATTGACAGCTTGAAAACTATATTTTTTGCCGAATTATTTTACAGTTTATACATTAATCGACTGTACTATAATGTGAGAAAGCTGTAAAATGTATATTAACTGAATAATTTATGTACTTAAAAAATATGGTGCGATATAAATACTGAAAATGTAAGGTGTAATAATTATCATAACAATCTCTATTTCTTCACATTTTTGTAATAGAATATGACAAAATAAAGGCAGTTTTTCTTCCTAAAACTTCTAGTTCTTATTTATATTAAAATATAGTTATTTTAGCATGTCATTGCAAATTTGAAAAAAAACATCGATAGATCAACAATGTGTTTGGATTGTCCTCAATTTTCTAAACTTACGAAGCACTATGTTACTTCAAAAAACAGAATTATATACGTTAAATTACAGAATTTAACCAGTTCATATTTCGATGCATTAAATAAAACGTATTTTCGTAAATTATTTCATCGATTGCCGAAAACATTCATTATTCTTCTCTCTACATAAACAAACGCCAGATTTATGTTAAAAACGTACCAAATTAATGCCGGTGTGTAATAAACCTGTAACAAGCGCGTACGTGAAAGCATGCGAGCTCGCGCGGGGTGAATAATAAATTATAGAAAATGCGACTGGAAAAGCAAAAGATACAGCCGCAACATGGTAAATAAAAAATATTGTCGGGAAGTACAGGCACGGGGGGGTTGCTTTCGAAATATTTCAGTAGCATATACACTCACGATATAACCGGATACTGCTCTCGGATGCGCCCAGAGAATTTTTGGCCACGCACTGATAGGTTCCCACGTCGCGTTTTTGCAGATTTCGAATAGTCAGCACCATTCTGACTTCGAACTGGGACTTCGAGATCGCCTGCACGCCGTACTGCTGGCTCGCTATTATCATTACTACGTGAACAGAAAAATACCATTTGTAAATATCGATTTTTACTTATAATGTATTAGGTAACAAATATACTTCGCTAAGATCAAATGCATTTTACTTCAAATTAATTAAATGAGATAGCATTTGAGATAAATGTCGATTCTAGATAATAGATAATCAACAACAATTTTTAAGAAGTTTGTGTAAATATGATAGAATTTTCAAATATGAAGAATAGGATTACATTTTTATGATTTTGAATTTCTAAGGAGAAACGATCAATTAATGGTCAGACACTACTGTGTCTGTAAATTCAGTAAATTCATAAATGTCATAAATACTATAATATAACTACTACAAATACTACAAATACTATAAATTCTATAAATTCTATAAATACTACAAATGCTGTAAATACTACAAGTAGTACGAACACTATAAATACTACAAATACTATAAATATGATAAATTCTATAAATACAGTAAACATAACATAAAATTAATTGATTCTAGATAATAGGTAATCAGCAACAACTTTTAAAAAGTTTGTATAAACATGATAGAATTTGAAAATATGAAGAATATGTTTACATTTTCATGACTTTTAATGTCTAAGGAGAACTGATCAATGTATGCTCAGACACTACTGTATAAATTCAATAAATTCCATAAAGGTCATAAATACTACAAATAATACAAATATTGTAAATACTGCATACACTGTGAATACTATAAATACTGTAAATACTATAAATACTACAAATTCTGCAAATACTACAAATACTGCAAGTAGTACAAACACTATAAATACTGTATACTATAAATTCTATAAATGCTGTAAATACAGTAAACACTACAAATCCGACAAATACTATAAATATACAAATATACAAATACATATAAAATATAACATACAAATTCTATAAATATTATAACCTTAACATGCAATTAATTTAATTCAAGTGCGAAACGAAAACGACAACAGCCAACATTCAACTACCACAATAAAAAAACGTCCAACAAACAAAGATTCTTTTAAATAAAACAACACGCGGCCGAATTGAAATAATTTCAATATCATAAGATCATACGAATTGTTAGTGCGAAATATCTGCCGGGAACAAGCACCGCGTATATTCGCTACAATTAGAAACGGCAAGTGATGGTCAAACAATGGGGGCCCGTTGCGCAAGGTACGAGAGAAATATTGAAATCCAGTTTTCCCAACAATGAAACACCGCACGAAAAAAAGTTTCATTCACCATTTTACATTTATTTTCCCTTGTAAAACCAACTCGTTTTCAGTTGCATCGCGAGCAATGTTGCCGTAGACGATTTCGAGAACTGTACGCACTAAATTCAGCCGCAATTACGAAAGTTGCTGTTAATCATCAGCCATGATATAATTTATTTTAATTACAAGGATGGTTTTTATACCCAATTTAATTCTCAATAACAACAATAACGAATGGATATTGATCAGTGAGATTCGATACTCTTTTATTTGTTGATTACTCTTTTATTTATTTATTTATTACTCTTTTATTTAATTTCTCGGTTATTGCATTGCCTTTGAATGAAAATACTGCGAAATTAATTATGTTTTCTTTGTTAAATAACTTTTCGAATCTTATTAAACTGTTTTAATGAAACGTCAGCTTTTTCGTGTCACATTTTTGCTATGAATGAAATTGATAAAATGTAGCTAGTGAAAATAATAGTATATACAAACTATGATTACAGTTCAACTAAACTATCACCTGCCTATAATACATGAAATACTCTACGAACCCGTAACAAATCAGCCGACGCGCAACATTAATTTTTCATCGTTACATGTATACACGAGTAGCACATTACGGCATACATTGTCCCGAAATTGAGCGATCGTCGTCGTCGGAAAATTGGCCGTTCGATAATTTTCACCGACAACGTTATTTCTATAGTTAACAACCATGGGAGGGGGAGTTCCGAAAATAATTTCCAACCTGCCAAAAAATGAAGGCGCGTCGTATCCAATGCATAAAGAGTTTCGAATAAAATTTAATATGCTTGCATATACGGGATCGTTGAGAATATTGAAAACGAGCCAGAGAATATGCAACGATGTATGAAAGTATGCGAAAATTCACTTCTTAAACGCCCGCTGGGTCTCCTTATTACGCTCCGAAACGGTATCGCGTGTGCGTGCGAGTCCGTGCGCGCGCGTATATGTACATACATATACCTGCTGCACAGCTGCGCGTACATATATACAGGTAAATACATGCGCACGCGTGTGCATACGTACATACTGTATATGTATGTATATATATATATAGGGTAGAGAAAAAGGGGCGCGGGATTTTCTGTGCGAGGTGAAAATTACATGCGAATGCATTGGGACGAAGTACTCCGGAGAAGTTGCGCTAAAGCGAAAGCGTGTCTACTCGTCGCAGGGCTACAAACTGCTACGAGAATATATTTGCGAACGGGAGTAATTCACTCTCGCGTTTGTCTGCAACCTTCTATTTTATTTTTTTTCGCCGCGAATTCCCGCGCGGAAATATGAAACCCGTTAAAGAAAAGCCGTGCTGCTCCTGTCGCCGAACCTTGGCGAACGGCGGGACACGAGGGCGCGCGCGCGCGCGCGCGCAGTTTTCCTTTAATCGTGTCAGAGAGCGCCGCCGTTAATGTAAATCCGCATCGAAATAAGTCCATCTCGAAATTGAATATTCCGTTCTGCGGCTCTATGATGTAACCTCGGGCTCCCCCTCCCACCGTATTGTGCCGGATTAGCTTCGTTTATTATACAGCTGTTGGCGCCGGTAACGTTTCTCCACGCGTTTCACCCCTCCCCCCCCCCCCCCCCCCCCCCCCCCCGCCACTATTAAAACAGCGCGGCTTAACGCAACGCTTCGTAACGCGTGGCGCCCGACAAATTTGTCCGGGGTGCGCGACACGTTCTGCTTGCTTCCTGCTTTTTTTCTTTTTTTTTTTCATTATTCAGAGAGTTTGTTAGCGACAATGTTTTTTTTTAACGTTTTTCTGTAACTGCACGCGCGCGCGCGCGCGGCGAACGTTTTCTGGGAACGACACCGTGCTTCGTTTAATATCCACGGAGATCGCCATTGGCGGAGAGCAGGCCGATATTGGCGGACGAACGCGTCGTGAACAGA